>NC_038047.1:34006586-34317950 GCF_002211085.1 Panicum hallii
TTCCTTGCACCTTCGAGTTCCAGATCTCGGCGACACCTCACATAAAACCTACCACCTCGGGGTATCCCTCGGTGAGCTTGGCGGTAAAACACCAACAGCTAGCGTGCCAGGTAGAGGTGATCATGGATGATCCCCAGGAGAACTCGATGGTATTGTTCAACTTTACCAGCACTATGCTCGATGATGGCATCACCTTCACCTTCGGCTCCTGGATCTGCATCGCTAATGGCTCGGGTGATTTTAACAGCCACCTCTCCAACACCAGGAAGCCGGAGGTATGTGTATCAACATCCTCCCGCGACATCGGCAACTTCATCGATGATCTCGGCGAATTTCAACTTTCCGATCTAATCAGGAACTATGCAAGCCGTCTCAAGGCGATCCCTCGTCCCCTAATTGAGGTCGGTGATCTAATCGCTAGAGTAGACCGGGTGGGCTGCAACATCGCCGAGTGCACCAAGCTTGCAGAAGCTTCTTTTCAACGCCCTGGCAACCCGGGTTCCTCGACCCAGAATCGCTCCGAGACTCCTCAACACCCTCCCACCGGCGCAGGCGACATGTTCTCCAGAATTGATCAAGTCGATCGATCCATCATTGGTTGTGTCAAGCTTGCGGAAGCCACCCTCCATCCCCAGGAGTAAGAAGTGACCGCAGCAGCATTCAACCACAGTTTCGTCGACTTCATCGACCAACTTGGCGAAGTGCCGTCCCCTGAACCAGTTAGGGAAATCAAACACAACTCCAAGTCCCTCTCCGTGTTGGAGGAGGACTTGGACCGTCTACTACAACTTGGAGAAGGAGAAGCCACCGTGCGTCGAGGGCCCCCCGTTTTCAACTACTTCTTGGATTCTGATGATGACGCCACGCCTTTATTAGGCGGTCACCAAGGTCTGATGAAGAGATCGACCCCGTTAAGCGAGCTCCTGCACCGGAAGGGCATGAAACCCACCAAACTACTCGACCTCAGCCTACCACACTCTGCTACCGACTCCGGCGAACTTCCATTCTAGGAAGGTAGACCTCTCGATTCTTCTAACAAAGAAGGAGGTCGGACCACCCGAAGAACAAAAGACTTTGCACTGGAGCGAGGAGTATTCATGGTTCGCATCACAGAAATCCAGCACTCGGATGATGAAGGCTTGGAGCACGTCCAATTCGACGACTACCACATCAACAACGATGACGATGGGTATATCACCGATATGCCCATTCAAAATACGGACACGATGATGAGCTTCGACAGTCATGGGTTACCCAAACAAGCTCTCGACGCCACAGATACTGTGAAGATAGAAGATGAAGATGACGTTAAAAAAGAACGCTGCAGGCTCATAAACGCAGAACGCAGGGCAACACACGTTGGAGCATCATCAGCCCAACAACCTCTACGACTTCTCCACCACTGATCTCCACAACGTCATCAACTTTGGTCGGGACACCCCCGACGTCATCATTGCCAGGCAGCAAGAACGCATCGAAGTGGAGGCCTACAGCCCCACCAACTACCACATTCCTCTAGACTACCTAAGCTCAACCCGGAAGTGCAAGTTGGACTCTCCTGATACCCCTGATGCAAGGATGGAGTAACCAGCTCGAGGCAAGACAACTCTCAGCTCGCAGGAATGCTTCGAGAAGGCCCTCCATAGTTATTGCTCGTGGCATCTGAGTGCTACGCACTCCGTATTCGAATGCCATCAACTCCAAGGGCCCTGGGAGATCCACCATTCAAGAGCGGCAAGAAGAAGGACCGCGAAGAAAGGCGACATGACTACTCGAGGGATGATCTACGCCAAAATTAATACCCGATTTAAGGAGGTTTTCTGAGGGCCTTTAGGAGTTTGTTTATACAATCATTGTTTTGGGATTGCGTCTCAAAACGAGGGGTTCTTTGAATTTAATCCTAAAGAGACCCCCTTTTACCACTCAATTTGGGAATTAAATTGTGTCGAAATTCATTTTTTTCCTTTTTCTGTTGGGCTAACTGTGACTCTTTCACCACGCAATTCCATTGGATATGCCCATCGAACTAGCGCAATTTGCCTTCTTTTCCAGCTGATTCTTTGTTACCTATTCCTCATGTCACGAGTCTCCTCACTAACGCTCGCTGGCTAAGGATAGGGCCAGAAGAGAGGGGCACAGGGAAAGGAAGGTACGGATCAACTTCTTCAATGTCAGATCAAGAAACCATATTGCAGCGAAATGTGGGACTACTAAAAATAGTCGCACCATTTGGCAAATGATTATTGAATTCACCAATTAACCAAACAAGGCATCCATGTTGTCAACTCAAAATCCCAGTAACACTCCGAGTACCGGTTACCGACTAGTACCACAGGCAGCTTACGTTACTGAAGGGGTACTTACACCTATAGCTCCAATAACACTCCGAGTACTGGTTGTCGACTAGTACTACGCACAGCCTACGTTATTGAAGGGGTACTCACACCCATATTCCCAATAAGGGTACCGAATGCTACTCTAACCATAGACGAGTTCTATCTGTATGACTACTTTCTATAAGCCAAGTCGGCTAAGTCGCAAAGCTATCTGCGCATTTTTTTTTGACTAAATTGAGTGCTAGCCTACATGATTCAGCAGAATCAGTTGTGCCAAGTACTACGAGAATGTTGAAGAGGTCCTCACACCTACTCAACTCAAGCAATCCAAAGTTTCGCACAACATGAGTAAATCTTGATTCGTTTAAATCCCTGCATGGGACCAACCATCGAATGCCAACCTATCGACTACACTCAGAATCTTTGCCTTCAGAGTAGCTCGACCATTGCATCTTGAATTTTCCTTAAGTCCTAGGATGATCAAGTACCCCGCGTACTCTAAACAGACCCATAGGAAGGAAATATAATGCATAATATATTTACATATACCTAGTCAGCTTGTTTATGACATGTTCACCGATCTAATCCTATTCTAGGTTCCCTACTATTTTTTGGGCCACCAGATTGACTTCTTTTATGGTACTCTGTGAACATCTCATCGAAGTGGTCAGCAGCCATACCAACGGCCAGTGGACTTAAGTTAACTTTGGGCCAAAATGATTTGACGAGCCAAAGGACGTGATCTACGTATGTCTTGGTGGTCTCTGAAAGATAGCCAGATATCTTCTACGGCGCCTCACGAAGGCATTCCAACAAACTTCTGTTATCAATTGTCCTTCTTCCGGAGGGTCCACCATATCAACGACTACTCGCGCAGCACCCTCATGTTCTTCAAGATGCTTTTACCTTAAGTCTTTCTCCTCGGTCATTGACTTGACCTGTTGCAGGCACTTCCTAAGTTGTTTGTCAATATCTTTAAGCTTCTTCGTCAAGGTTTCGACTTCACCTGAACAACAGTACAACAAATTCTTCATGTCAGTCAGTAGCTCTTATTTACACTCTAACACTTTATTGGGCTCTACGGGCAAAAATGGCAAGAAGAAGTATTTGTACAAATTCATATAATACTCGAGAGAGTATTACTTTGGTGTGCCTCGGGCAGGGATTTGTTTTTGTCCTCCAAATTTCAATCTCCTTTTTGAGGAGCCAGACCTCTCTTGTGCGCTTCAGCTTGATGGCATCAAGCTGGTTCCACAGCTCAGCATTCTTCATGATCTGCTTCTCAACTTGGCGGTCCTTGAAGGGCCTGCAGTTGACGAAGGGCGTCTTCAACAGCTCTCAGCTTATTGAATTTTTTCCTGGATCGATTGGCCATTGTCTGCACAACAAGATAAGTGGTTAGTCAAGAAAGCAAGGTACTCATCAAAGCATGTTACAACAAAGACCAGCAAGCATACCGTGGAGAACTTGTACAACTCCCTAAAGGTATCTTGAAAATGCTTCAAGACATCTGCAGTCAGTATTGGATCATCAACAAGCTCTGTCGGGATAGCATATCGGGACTTAGGAGGTGTGACCAGAATTCCACCCGATGAAGTACTCGCAACGCTAGTTTCTTCAACACTTGGCCTTTGCTGCGGAGTACCTGCCACCTCACCTGCGGTAATTAGTCTCGCTCTGGCAGAAAAGTACTCACGGGCGGGGGCAGCATAATTGTCTCACCTGATGGGATCTCGGGGGCTAGTTCGACTACCTTGGGACCTTCCACGGCGTCACGCTATGCACCCGCAATGTTTTCGACTTCAGTAGCATCGGGTGCAAGAGACTTCACAGGCAGTGGTGGAGGATCAACACGAGTAGCAGCAGCTACTGCAACTAACGCTACAGCATCAGACTCTTGCTCAGGGGCTGGCCCAGTCGCAGCGCTACTAGGTTGCTCCAAGCCTAGAGCAGAGGATTTCCTTCACACAAACAAGTAGTCAGATTGATACATACCATTACGAACCTACAAACTACATCTTGAAAGTACTCGAGTACTTACAACTAGGATTTCTTGAAGCCAATTTTCTTTATCCTAAGTGCTTTAGGCGCTGGAGCAACACCCAAGGCACTCGATGGTGTTGACTTGCCACTTGTGGGCACCACTTGTCTCGGTGCGGTAGACAGCGGAGCTGATATCCATTTGGGGTCAGCCGAGGGTGGTACTTGTCCCGGCGTGGCCCTAGCAAACTCCAACAATGGGTCCACTGTAATAGAGGGCACGTCTTTCCCCTTCACGACATCATCCCTGACCCTTTTCTTTGTCTGCTTGGGGTTCGGGGAACTAGCATTGAAGATTCAGGAAAAGGGGAGAAATCAATCAAAATCAAGAAACAAAAGCACTCACAAGTTTAGAAAAAGCAGTTACTTGGGTGTTTCTTCTTCATCACCACCCTATGAGGCTCTAGCCTTTTGCTTCTGGGCGGCGACCCTCGGCTTATTCGAGTGACTTGGCAAAAGATCACCACCAAGAGAGCTTGCACCCTCTTGGGAGGTCTTCGCCTTCTTACTCCTGATCAGCTCTGCCAAGCTGTGATCATCGTCAGTTCCCTCATCCTCCTTCTCACTCATGGGGTCGTGAGGAGGTCGAGAGATCTTGGGTGGTTGGTGCACCGATGATAGGGTATGGCTCAGATGATCAATGTCCGGCATTGGAGGCATGCTCCTACAGACATTCACATCATCCTGCGACAAGATTTCAAGCTTTGTTAGTACAATTCAAATTCAGAAATATGACAAGTAATCAACAAAAGCAAATGACTACTTACCCTTGCCTGTTTTGGAGGATTCTTCACATTGGATAGCTTAGGAAAATAACACATAGTATTGAGATTAAAGAGTACTCGGCTCACCCGCATTACAACTTCATCTTGGTGAATGTGTTCTGCAGTAAATCAAGATGGATCGTGCTTTTGCAAGGGCTGGATGTGCCTGCCAATCCAAGAGTACACTACCGAGGCTCCAGTGACTCCCTCTATTCTGAGTTTCATAATTCTCTCAAGCAGATCGTTGACCTAACTCATATCCTGGGGGCTCACTGTCCACTCGCCAGTTATCTTGGGACTCCCAGTAGTCCTCTCTGGAAGTGCGGGTTTGTGGTTCCCGATGTAAAACCAGCGTTCTCTCCATCTAGATAGACTAGTTGGGAATTTGTATGGGATATATTTTTTCTCCATACCTTACCTCAGCTAAAGGCCGGCTCCACCCACCTCATTGATGTTCTTTTCACTGGGTTGTGGTTTGAAATGGAAGAGATAATAGAAGAGGTCGAAGTGGGGTTCTATTCCTAAGAAGGCCTCACAGAAATGAACGGAGATAGCAATGTGTAGACAGAGTTGGGGTTGAGGTCATGGAGTTGGATTCCATAATGGAAAAGCAAGGCGCGCTGAAAATCACAAGTCAGGATTGCTAGCCCATGCTTGACAAAATGCTGGAATATAACAATCTCCTCAATTCCCTCATATGGCCTCACAACGCCAGTAGTAGGATGCCACTGGACAATTTTCTTGCTCTAAAGAAGACTCTCGTCTACTAAAGATTGGAGATCGGCTTCAGTGCTCTAACTTTTCTTCCATGACTTGCAAGATGATGAAACAGTCTCGGATTCTTTTCCCTTCCCCTTTGTGGCGCCTTTCTTGCTGGCCATCCTCGATGTCACGAGTCTTTTTACTCGCATACGCTCGGGGGCTGAGGAGGGAGTGTTGGAGGAGCACTCTGAAGAGGGAGGAACCTTTAGCAACTACTTCTTGAAAGGATGAGGAAGCAAAAAGGAGCTAGAGATGGCGTAGATCTAACTCTAGAAGTGACGGCGGCTATGAAATAGAGGAAGACGAAAGGCTCAAGGAAGTGAAGACACAAGTGAAGGAGTGAGTAAACCCTAGGTTCATGTTCACCACACGATTAAATAACCAGCGGCTGCTACTATGGAAGGCCAACGGGCACTGTGCAGGAGCTGAAGAGTTTTTCTCGGGACATGATTTGATTTGAGCGGTACTTTGGGATTTCTTAGAAGTTATTTATTTAACCTTTTTTCAAGGATGTTATCCTGAAGAAAGAGGTTTTCAAATTTCTTAACCAATTTACCCATTTTAACCATCAATTCAAATTCTTCTACAACGTATGCCACGATATTTTGGATTCTTTTTCCAAATCTTGGGATTTGGATTCAAGGCTCGGGGGCTGCAGGACATGTGTCATCAATGGCTTAATTTTTGAATTTATTTTAAAGATAAAGACCGGAAGATTCAAGACTAATTTGACCCTCAGCCTGATTATTCGATTCAACCTAAAACTCAGAGGCTACTCCATATGGAGTGCGAGTTTCGTCGCACCCCATATAAAAGAAGACTACTCGGGGCATGAGCACCTCACAACCTCGAGGTAGCCAAGGAAGTACTCAGAAGACACCTTCAAGATGTAGTTTCAGAAGAACTTGAAGACGCCTTCAGAAATACTCGAAAGCCTGCAATACTTGGCTACGAAGAGCTTGGGGGCTTATCAGATCTGGGACCACGGGACTACGTACATGGCACAAATATTCTAGTATAAGAGATGGGGCATGTCCCATACCTTATACCTGTTGTAAGCTACTCAGCAACGAGTAGGTCTAGTCGGAACAGAAGGAAACTACTCAAGTAGTACTCGGGTAGGACTCCTGGGCTCGTATCTGGTTAGGATCTCTGTAACCCTATCCCTCCAGACTATATAAGGGCGGACAGGACCCCTCCAAACCAATCCACATCTAAGACAATACAAACTACCACACAGGACGTAGGGTATTACGCTCCTTGTGGCCTGAACCTGTCTAAACCTTTGTATTCCTTGTACCTTCGAGTTCTAGATCTCGGTGACACCGCACCTAAAACCTACCACCTTGGGCTATCCCTCTGTGGGCTTGGTGGTAAAATACTAACATGTGACATTTAGTATCGAGTGGTGTTTTGGCCCGGTACTAAATGGTCCTCCACGCGTCACTTTAAAAGGAAAGCATATCCCATCCAGTCACATGTGATATATAAGTGGGATGGTAAGGAAGCTACGCGAGGCCGGAGGTCGTGGGTTTTGAATCCTCACTGCCGCGCGCGCGCATTTACACGTGAAAAATTTGCATGACTTGTGACTTGCGACGATGCGCGTGTGCGGACCTCCCTAGAGTTCGTTATGTTTTTCGAGTGGCGTGTTTAGTATTGGTTGTAGCAACCGGTACTAAATGGTTATCCATTTTGTACGGCCCAAGCGGTACTAGTTGCCACAACCGGTACTAAGGGTTTTCTCACCCAGTACTAGAAGTCATTTGTCTAGCAGTGTTACCTATGTGAATAATGGACATGTTCAAGCAGAGGCCTGGAACCTAACGTCATGTCGGAATGAAGCACTCTTCAAAAAGATATCTATATATAAATATAGTTGATAATAGGGGAATCTTTAACAACTTTTGCCATATACATTTACGCTACTAGAAAATACCCTATCGGTCCACCTCAAAAATACCGGAGCACCGGGTCTTCTTGCTACCGGTATTTTTTGGGGTGGATGGAAGCCTACAATGACCTTTGGTATCAGGTCGTATCACCACCCCATACTAATGTGGCTGGAGACAGTAGTACTGAGTGGTAATACCATCAGGTACTAAAAGTAACCTCATGGGTCCTCCACGGGTTACTTCAGAAGGAAAGCATCTCCCTTCCAATCACAACTATTGTATAAGTGAGATGGTAAGGGAGTACATGCGAGGCAAGAAGTCCTGAGTTCGAATCCCATCCACCGTATGTGCTTGTATTTCATATGAAAAAAATCGCATATCATAATTTGCGATGTGCATGTGTGCGGACCTCTTCCCAGGTTTAATTTATTTTTTTGACAAAAAATGCTTTGATACCGGGTGGAACCTTTATACCGGGTGGTACCGGATGTTTTACCCGGTGACAAAGACTGAGACTTTTAGTCTCGGCTTCGCAGTACCGGTTGGAGAACCGAGACTAAAGCCGGTTTCCAACCGGCACTGGTCCCAGTTCCCAACCCTCTTTAGTCCCGATTATGGAACCGGGACTACAAATCCGGCACTAAGGTCCATGGAAAGGCAAAAAAATTACTCCATGCCTAGGACTCGAACCCGAGACCCCTTGCCTCACGCACAGCTTCTTTACCACCCCACCTATACATCACATGCAACTTTGAATGTGATGCCTTCCTTTTAAATTAACCGGTGAAGGATCCTTTAGTCCGGGTTGGAGCCACCAACCGGGACTAAAGACCCTTTTAGTCCAGGTTGGAGCCACCAACCGAGACTAAAGGGTCATCCTTTAAGTCCCGGTTGGAGCCACCAACCGGGGCTAAAGGGTGACTTTTAGTCCCGGTTGGTGGCTCCAACCGAAACTAAAGCTCTCTACCGCCCCCTAGCCATTTGATTCGAGACTAAAGCCTTCATTAATCTCGGGCTCAAAACTAGTTGGGACAGATGAGAAGGACGAAAAATTATTCGTGTAGTAGTGCGGTTCTGATCGTCAGTGTTATATGTGTATTGGTCAGTAAAACTACTTTGTGTTTGAATGCCAGTATATTCCAATGTCACATGCATGCATTTTTGTAAGGTACCAAGTATAGCTGGTAATAGGAGAATCTTTTACAACTTTTCATATTCTTTTTTGCACACATATATATTTCTTGTAAATGATAGCTAAAATATATATGCGTTTTTGGGACAAGGATCCAGAATGATGCTTCAATGGGAAACCAGTTACTGTATCTGTTACTATCAGATCTGTACCTCTGTGCAAGACGTGTACACGATCAGAAAAGCGGTGTCATGTGTGGATGTCCGCACGTACTGTCGCACTGACCTGGGGGAGAACGAACGAACAAGGGAAGCTCACATGTACGTGGCAGTTGGCAACGGGAAGAATTTGGACAAAGGCTGACAGAGGAGACGCGCGCACAAAAATCCTTTTCTTCCACACATTCTTTCTGGAGAGTACACCATCACCCTCTATCCCTACCACATATGCATCCAACAAATTAGGCTTGCACACCACCACATGCATATGCCTCACGAGCGAGAGACTAGAGAAAAGTCTCTCTCGCATGAGACACTACCTAGTCTCTCTCTCTCCCCCCTCTCTCTCTCTCATGTACCTATGAAAAGACAAACGCATAAACATGCCGGTGAAAAGTTATGTGTGTGTTTGTACTTAATTACACATTACGTTTCAAAAACACCTACAAAGATCCAAATTATTAGAAAAAGTGAAATAATCGACATTATATTTTAATTGGTTCAATATATATATATATATATTAAAATATAGCAAGTTGTGGTAGAAGAAAGAAACATGAGGCAACCAGAGATGAAACTAATCATGCGCTTCTTTTTACGCAGATCATGGACGCAGGCTACAAATGAACAATGAATAAGTCTGCATGCAATACAAGACAACACTGTTGTTGGGCATGTAAAATAACGCATGCTTTGGAGTATTATATTCTATTGTATTATTCTTCCAACAGCCAAAATGTACCAAATCTCATGCTTACATCCATTTAAAATACTCATCAGGTTGCTCCTCAGATCTATTTCTCGATGTGGAAAGATATTTTGGTTGATGAGAACAGAAAATTATAGATCCACAAAATACGTATCTAGGAGCACTCTCTTTGTTATATAAGAAGAAGTATTAGAGATTTGTTGGAATTGTGTCGAATATTGTGTACTAGTCGGTTACGTTTGGACTTGACGTTATATCAGTGGTAGGGTGTAGAGTTCGTGTCAAACTTTGTAACCCGTGCTCCTCATAAATATGAGAGGAGGATCGTTGTTGTAACCATGACGACATAGCGACAGGTTCGTAGGGAGGAGGCGGCGCATTGCTGGGATCCCGGAGTGACCGGTGTTGCAGTATTGAGGAGGAGCACCCGTAGTCATGCTCCGGAGATTTAGGCTTCGGCTTAACCTTGTTAACAAATATCATGCCTCCGGTGTCGTCTGGGATCTCGCATATATCATCATGGTACGAAGATCACTGTGGACGCTCAAGGATCATGCTCGAGGGCGTCGCGGAACTGCTCGATGCGGCGAATGGTGGAGCATGGTGGCGATCAGCTATTCGATGGGACACTCCGGGCAGAAGGCTTGGACCTTTCGATGGGCTGCGATTGGTGAGGATCGGCTAGGCGTGGTGATCGGACCAACACAATGGCCGTTGAAGACGACGCGATCAGGATGGCGGGTTCGGCTCGGGATCAGACAGGCGGCGACCAGGCACAGGTAATGGCCGGATAGATCACAATAATGGTGTGGTGTGACTGTTGTGTTGTACAAAGGCGGGATTGTGACACAAAGAGCATTTGTGTCTGCGATATCGACGGCCATAGTGCGACAAGTTCATGCACAAACGGTGTGTGAGGATGCGTCTGTTGCGGGCAGCAGGACCGATGCGGCAGAGCGCAGAAACTACTACGTCGATCGGATGGGATCGGATGACGTCGCGGACGGCGAGGTGAGCGCATGGGCTCGTTGCCAGACAGGTGTAGCAGCGTGGGCAGTTGAGGACGGGAAAGCGTGGTGCAGCAGGAGTCTTGGTGGCGTATGTGATCGTGTGTATGTGGGGCGGCTTCAGACGCGGAAAAAAGGGCAGATCGAGGAAAAGAAAAGTTAGCTTGGCTCGATCGGTTTTCAGTGCAGAAGATACATTTTACCGTTTATACACGATCAGGACCAGGAGTTGTTAGACGGCTGACGGACACGCGGAGCCCGGGAGCCAAAATATTCCACGCGATGTGGTGGTTGCGGGCCGGGATTGCAGGAAGGACTCGTATACGAACTCTCCCATGTGTCTTTTGCATGCAAGCGTGGTGTGCACGCGTGCATGCAACAAAGGAAAATAATATATGGAAAGGGAGAGGGACAGAGACGGACAAGTTCTTGTTCCTGGTGCTAGTGGCCGGTGGAGCTCATGTTGGACTCGGAATTGGCGCAGCTCATGTTGGACTCGGACACCACGTAGTGAGCCTGCAAGCAACAAAATTGTGTGCTACTCGGAATAGGGCGGCGCCAGCATCGCGCAAATAAAAGCAGGCACAGGGCACGGAGCCAGACCAACAAACAAGGCGACCCAAGCGCAGAAACACAGGCAAGGCTTGACGCTCGAGGCAAAGGTGTTTTCGCTAAGGGATCGTGCTCGATAGTTTGGTCAGCTGGTTTTTCGTGTTGTGCGACTGCAAGGGGCTGTGCGGTGCAACGTGATCGGCGAGGGCTCTTCGGCAGGCAATCTGGCAGGCTCAGATAGCGGAGGTGAGGAGCGAGAGGATCTGTCCGTTACGTCGGTTGACAAGTCGGACGGATTCGGCGGTGTTACCGGCGACAAAAGGTCGGTCAAAACCGCGTGTCGGCAGGAACAATATGTCGACGCCAACCAGATTTGAGATGGTGAAGTTTGACAATTCTGGCAACTTCGGATTATGGCAGATAAGGGTCAAGAATATGTTGGCACAACAGGGGAACTTGGCGGGTCTGAAGGAGAAGAAGCCAGAGAAGATGGAGGATGATGATTGGAAGGAGTGGCAGATACTAGCAGCTGCAACAATACGGCTGTGTCTGTCTGATCAGGTCATGCACCATGTCATAGGAGTAGAAGCACCGAAGGAAATCTAGGATAAACTGGAAAGTCAATTCTTGTCGAAAACTGTGATGACTGAGTTGTATCTGAAGCAGAAATTATATGAGCTGAAGATGCAATGATCACGGATCTGGAGCAATCGGGTGTGGCTGTTGATGATGAAGACAAAGCAATTATTCTTCTACATTCGCTTCCATCATCTTATGAGCACGTGGTGACGACTTTGACGTTCGGCAAGGAAAGTATCAAAGTTGGGGATATTACTGCAGCGTTATTGGCTCGTGGGTATAGCGGGCCGGTCCGATTTCCGCTATGCACTCTAACAAGTGGTGCTAGAGCTAAAAGTTCAGAAAATAAGAAATATCTTCGGGTCACATGGTGACGGGGGAGCCCGTGAACGTCTCCGAAAGGTCGCACGGGTTGTGTGTGGCTGGAGAGTTGGACTCGGAGCCTGGTAAAACGTCTTCTGGGAGATCACATGAGTCGCTTGTGATGGAAGAGATGGGCCCGATGTGTGACGGGGGAGATTGTTAGATTTAGTCCCACATCGGAAATTAATGGTGGAGGCCACAACATATAAGGTGGGGTAACCCTAACCCATCAGGCTAGTCTTTTGGATTGAGTTAGGCCTGAGATCTTGGTTGGTGTGGACTCCGATGGATCTAAGCTTGGTAGGATGCCGGCTCGTGGGTATAGCGGGCTGAATCAGTTTCCGCTGCATACTCTAACAAGAAGATAGCATGGGCAAATTTCCGTTTCTGTTGGAATGGAAATGGGGCTCGCATCGATTCGACAAAAAAGAAGCATGGGCATCTCCTACGCACGCTAAAAATTGATCTTACGAAACAATAATAGCCGTTTGGCCTGATCATTTAGTTAAGCTAATCCAAGCTACAGGCTGACCAACTTTGACCTCTGTCAGGATTAACTAGATAGAGTTCCAAAAATGAGAGTTTACAACATGCACGCATGCATGCTTCTGATGGATCATCAGCAGTAGCATCGGCCAGGTTCCCACGTGGTAGTTGACGCGTGTGGTCCATTCCATGAGCCCTGCTTTAACCTTACGTATGCGTCGTCAGGTGATTGTACTTATACTGCACGTACGTATAATTCAGAGGCGCCCACAGATCGGCACCACAGTTTAAACGCCAAGATAGCGATAACAATTCTGCCGGACCCTTTTGAACGGACTACCGTACCATTGTTAGTTCTTGTGTTAAAGACCAGCGGCGGTAAATCGTCTTGTTTGTTTTTAAGTGTACCGACGGTGATCCCTGCTAAAAAATGAATTGCAGGAACATCCCTTTTTTAGGAGCGGGTCAATCCGCTCTTACAAATAGACCGCGGTTACTGTAGCATCCGATCCTCCTCTGAAAAAATATTTTTAGGAACGGATGATACCATCACCTGCCCCTACAAATGGGCATCATTTTCAGAGGCAGGTGATGGCATCAGCAGCCCCGGCCTTAAAAATAGTATTTCTAGAGGCGGGTAATGCCACTAGAAATCATTTTTTAGCCACATTTGCAGGCTAAAATACCATTTGAAGGGGAGGTAAGGCGGCATATACATCTCAATAAACGCTCCGTAGCCACAAGCAAAGCAAAGAATCTTTAATACTCACGGGCGGGTGGTGGCATGACTCGTCCCTACAAATGGCCCCACGTAAAAAAATTATAATATTTTCATATGATTTTAGATGAAGTTAAACTTCATATCAAAATTGTAGAGAATGACGAGAACTAAAACTTTGTAGTTGATATCATTTTCATTTAAGATCATTTAATGGTCAAAAAAGTACTATAATTTCTCTAATTTTAAAATCTAGAAGTTTTGATTTTTTTCAAACAACCTCGGATATAGAGTAGCTCCATATCAAAGTTGCAGTGGTAAGATCTAAAATTTTATAGTTTATATATTATTCATTTAAGATCTTTTAGAGTCATAAGATCATTTAATAGTTGTACCTTATATGACTATGAGTATATATGAGTATATACTATCTCATACAACTCAAGTCATACTTTGAGGTTTCACAATCTTAACCTTTACATACACTGAAATATACTTGGCATATTTTTTTGTCTATAGTTCACAATAAATATAGTGTAGAAGTTTCACTTTTTTAATTTATTTTTCTATATGTAAATATTTAAATAAATTTTTGGATAAAATTGAAAAATATTTTTAGGGATGCGTGGTGGCGTCACCAGCCAATAGAAATAGTTTTCTATGGGTGAGTAACGGCGTCTCACCCGCTCTTACAAATCAATTTCAGAGTTATAATATAAAAGAATAACATACCCCATAGAGTCACAAATGATTGTATAATGTGGTGGAGAGGAAGTTATGCGCGAGACTTGAGGTATGCAGTTCAAACACCGATAGTACAGTGGCTTCTGGCTGGTCGGCTGGAATATTTTTTTATTTTTTATTTTGTTGTTTTTGTTTTTTCAATTTTTTTATTTTCTGAAAATGGATTTGTAGGGCGGGTCACGCCGTGACCTGCCCCTAGATTTTCAAGGGCGACGCCGCCCCTAAAATTAGTTTTTTTGTTGCGAGAAGTAGGGACGGGTACCGCACCCACACCTAAAAATACATTTTTACTCGCTTCTAGAAACCTTTTTTTAGTAGTGGATAGATCAAATATCATGTTTTCTGTAGTAGCGAGTTCCCATGGGGACATGGGGGCTGCTTCATGGAAAATATTCTTTTGTACCAACCTCGCTCATAAATTCTTAAATTTTTACTGTTTTCCATCTTTATAGGTGGGTGTCTCTTTATTTATTCTGCTTTTGTGTGCCCTCCATTTTGAAATTGCACTCATATCAAGTTTTTTAATATGAAACGAGTAACTAGGGTCTCCTGGTCCTAGCTAGATGATCTCTAGAAAGTTGCTAGTGCAAATACCTGTAGCCGATATATATATATATATATATATATATAACTTGTTCAGACGGTAATTTTTATTAATACAAGGCTACATGCAATATTCTCATTTGTCCGGGTTTGAGAGTTCCATAGTTCTCGTTATCCGATTTTGTAGTTAAAAGTTAAAAATTGAACTTTCGTGATAGTTCGAGGATGTAAATTTAATTTTTCCCTATCTTTAAATCCAATCCATACGAAATAACTTTTTGATAAATGCCATATCTCACTTCTACATCAAAAAGCTGCAAAGGATCTCTCAGTCCCTCCCACCTCCCGAAGTGGCAGGAAACATTGTTGACAAGAGCCAAGATGGAAAGTCAAGCTAGCTAGACTTTGGTTTCACACGCTTTCAGAAGTGGAGCCCCACCCACCAGAATGGATGCATTTGGTACTACTCGAGTAGTATACACCACCAAAGTCCAACGGTACGGTCCTCTCGAGTTTCACCACGAGAAGACTTTGACTGGGACTTTGACTATATTCAACCTTTTTTCTTACAAATAAAGGATTTTTACTTGACCACGGTCCACGGCCCGCGGCCAAACCCACCACCCGTACGTCCGCCACACGCGTAATACAAATATAAGCCGTTGAAACACCACTGTTTAAAAATCAGGGATTGTTGGAAAATGTAGTTAGATTAGGCCAAGTAGTAATTATTAACTACTGATAAGTTTGTCTACCCAAGGAACGTTTTACTCGGTAGCATGAGTACAGACAAGAGTCACATTACTGGTCGAGCTTACTTGAAAAACATATTATTACTAGTAGTATCATGTTATTTATTCTAAATTATTTTTGTCTCATCTATGACGTCCTATGTCTGTTAGTTGTTCAACAGATCTTCAGATGGTACCAAGTTACGAACCAACTTTTTGTGTACCTCGCCACAACTTAAGAGGATTTGGAGGTAGTTCTAAAACATACGATGCGTTGTAAATAAAGCATATCGGCCATATGTAAGGAACCTTTAATGCTACTGAGATGAACCTACTCTTGTAACCTATAATTCTCCTTTTGCACAAACAATAATATTTGAGCAAAATTCATAATATTTATGAAAAGCCAAAACTTGTTCCTTCGGTTGGATGGACTACACAGCAAGAGCCGCGTGCCCGTGCATGCAAGGACACAGAAACCTTGTGGTTATTTCGTCCTTCTAGAACTGTTTTTGCGTGGAGCCAGACAAGCTTCATGTGATTCAGAGAAAGCAGCCAAACTGCCTAGGAAGATCCAACCCGACCCTTGGTTTCTCTCGCTAGCCGAGATCAGCTGCTTGCGCCGGCATCACATGAGCGTACACTGCACTTTGTGCTACGTGTCACCGTCTGGTCCTCCCGGACAGCAACTTATGGCAACATAGTTGCCACGTGGACCAATCGCAAATGGTGTCGCCGGCAGTACCATCGCCAGATAAGCGCGCAGTTTGTCCATGTATGAGAAAAACCACAAAATTTGTACTGTCATGCATGCTATCAGCAAGATTTAGCATATTGATGTGCTAAACTAGCAAATAACTAGATTACCCAAAAAAAGTTGCATGGGTTAGGAGGCTGCACTAAGAAACGAGGTCTGTATAATTCTCCTTCTCATTTCTGTATAATTCTCCCTTTGGACATACGGTCGACCAATGACCTATTTACATACTTCTCCGACTACCACATATATGGATTTGTCCTAAGCTATTTTTGTAAGGCGCAGCAAAATAAGTGTTTGCATCTTTAACTTTGCTCTAAGGATCAAGTTCGTTCCTCAACTTTCACACTAATCAATATAGTCTTTTTCACTTTTATTTTTGATCAAATCGTTCTTATACTGATGTAGCTTTCCATATTATCATGGGAATAATGTGACATGACCTTCTTTTTCCCTTGGCTCCTTCCTACCCTCCTCAATTTCCATCAACGCGTCATTGCATCATTTACTTGTACTTATATCCCCCGGTCAATGGAGTAACTTTTGGGGCACAGGTTTTTTAGGACCTTGAATTCTAATATTTAAATTAGACAATCTGATTTTAAATTCTAGCACTTTGAGTAGGGTAGTAGGTTAGCGTTTCTAAGAATCTTTTCTAAAACTTTAGTGAAAATAGTAGACCGGATTCTTATAGCCTTGAACAAGGCGATAAGAATCTCAATGTGAAGTTATGGACCCCGATCAGTGTTACTATAGAAAAATAGGCAACAAGAACATCAATGTCCAAGTACATTCTTTGAAATTGAGGAAATTGAGGGAAGAAGGAGCCAAGAGGAAAAACGACTCTTTTTATTAGTTTCATGCCAATATGAAGATCTGCATTAGTATAAGGATAAGTTTGACAAAAATAAAAGTTGAGTAATTAGATTGGCCAATCAGATAAGTTAGGGATGAACTTGACCCGAGTAGCAAAGTTGAGGGGACCAAAATGCTATTATACCTTTTTAATTTTGATATGACTTGTGTATTTTAGGCACGGCTCGATGGGCTTAGGTAGAGAAAGGCATGCCCGATAAAAATCGAGCCCTGCCTGAGCCCAACCTGATAATTAGTTTAAATTAATTTTCAACTGAAAAGGATCAGGTGGTGCAAGCCCGACCCAAAAATTAGACCCGATGTTGCATATGGGACCAACGTTTTAGAACAAAGAGAGTATATTTTTTTCTATACTAGTAAATATGTCCGTATGTTGGCACATTGGAAGACCCTGCACATTATAAATACTGTGTGACCTCACCCCTCACCGACTCTTGCTGTTGTTGTGTTGTTGACACATGAGCTCACATCTCGAACGAAGACCTAGCAGCGCCGTGTAGTGCCCTAGCCATGTCATTGCCAAGGCATGCGCGTGATATGGCTGTCACGCGCCGAAAAAGGATCGTATGAGGTTTAGGCACAATAAGGCTACTAAAGGACAGTCACGTGGGTTGTGGCTGATTATTTTTTTCTACGATAGATTTTTGCGACACGTATTTTATTATGTTTTCACGTTCTCATTGTTTCGAGTCCGTTAAGGTTATAATATAAGTTGTTGTTCGGTTCTCATTATATATGCTTTGGATATCCACCATCGTTAATGCGTGTTGGACCAAATCAAATCTTTTTTTGAAAATGCTGCGTGTTTTAAAAATAGATAAACATATTACTTCTCTAGCTGTGCTCCAGTAATGCCTTTTTCTTAAAAAAAACTAAAATGTCCAGCCGGCCGGGAGCCCGGGAATAATATGCTAAATAAATGTGGCATAGAGTCGTCGTAGACTCATGCATGCCTGCTTCAGAAGTCGCCCCTGTTTTCATCTTAGTAGATAGACTTGCAAACAGAAAATTAAAGCGCAAACAGGAATTAAACGAATCTTCGTTTTTGCCCTCTACGCGGATGACGCGGAGTCGCAAGGCCCTCGATCGAGCAGCGGCAATAATGCAGAGCATGGGCAAGGCCGCAACGCCTCTGCCTGTACAGCATCCACCATGCACGTGTTCAATTTCCACCCTCTGCCGTGCAACGCAGGTTAGTCCAGTGCATGCCGTAAACCTTCTGCACACTCATCTTATCGTCTACAGTAGCTATCTACCGGCCGGCCAGCGATTAATCTTCGTCGTGCCGTGTCCAGCCAGTGGCAGCCGTGGTACATTTACATGCTACGATTCTACTTGAGGCCCTCTCTTCTGAAAGCGATTCTACTGAGCATTTGAATGTGAAAGTCCTGAATACAGTGTGCCTACTAGTACTAGCTAAACCCGGTAGTGATCACCACGCTTGCACGTACTTCCTCCGTTCCTAAATATTTGGATTGATATAAACGCATAGCATCATCGAATTTGAAATAAAATATTTCACAATTGAACCTTCCATGTTTTTCTTTCACTTTCATGTAAATTATAACAATCCAGTTTACATATACCGGTCAATACATAAACGTTTTGTACGCTTCGGGAAGGAGGTAATATGTGAATTGATGGCACCATGATGAGTGAAAGTAGACTATTCACTTTTCACATCTCCAGCCTCCACAGAGGTATCAGGCCCGCATTTTGTACAGCCCCTGCACTAGTGTACAACCAAAGTAACCAAAGGCTCTTCGCCATAACTTTGCACTGCAGCATAATGCATGGTACTCTGCTGCTTGCATGCAGGTGTGCATGTTTACCCCCATGGCATTTGAAGTTTCGAACGACCATGGAGGCGGATGTTGGTGAGAGCTTCAACTCTTTAAGTTCTTGCGGTAGTGTCAGAAGAAGACCTTGTTGAGGTTTCTGAATTCTGACCTCTCTCAATAACTAGAGGCAACAGTTATAACCGACATCATTATGTATGTTTCCTGTATACCTGTTGTTGTTGTTGATGATGATCAGCCAACACTGCAAATTGTCCTTGCTGGGTAAGCTGAACATGCACCATCAATGCATTCATCTGATCCAGTTGTCCTTGCAGACATGGATTGAGTTTTGTGATTCCCGTCAGCCAAAATTTTATCCAAGCGGTGAGGTTGGCGAGGGGACATTGGTATCATTGGTAATTACCAGTGCATAACTAATTATCTATGTGCACTTTTTCTTTCAAATTGAAACATGAATGCATGACATGTGCATGTTTTTTTTTTCTCTTATATAAAACTATACTGTATGGATTTCGCAACTTCCTACGGGAACTCATCAGTTTTGAATGAAATTCTAGCTTGCCAATAAACATGTACAAGTGCAAATTCACATAAGTAGGGGTTTTGATAGGAGATGGGATTTTTTTACTGATTCCTGTACGAACCGATCTGTTTCGAGAGTGAAATTTAGTGCAGTTTCTTCATTCCTAACTTTCTGAATTAACATCAACCAAGTACAGATAGCAAGGCTTTAGATCAGAGATGATAAGATGGAGTGTACGAGTATGTATTGTACTAGCTGATTTCCATGTATGCTGACTACATGTCAGTGTGGGAGCCATGTTCAGTGCCATCTTTGTTTTCATTTTCAGTCACTGTTGTTGTTTCCCTATCTTAAACATCTCACTCATGGCAAGGCTTTGTTGAACATCTCAATCATGCATGAATAAGCGTTGAGACTAATTTGGTCTGAAGTTAAATGCAATTTGCCAAAGGAGTGAAATGCTACTCATTTGTCTACCATTGACAAAACAACGGTCATTCGTGCACGATTGCCCCTGGGTAGCATTTCCAGCGAAATTCACGACAGTGTTTTATTCTCCTGGTCGAACCGAACCTTGTCGATCCCAACTGGTAACGACCACGAAGGACCGTATATCATGGAAAAAGAAGTGTTCAGACGACTAAAAGCTTAATCAGTCCAATAATGTTTTTGGAGAAAATTGCAATCTTACCTATGTTGTTTGCTGCTACTACTTGCTAAAATAGTGAAATACTGCTAATTTGTGTGCGCTTCCAAAATACCATTCATTCATTGCCAAAACACCAATTCTGGCTGAGAAACTAATGCCATAATGACACTATCTACCCTTCTTTTGACTTGTATACTGTGCCAGTTTAGACCAAGCCAGCTCCTTTTGTTTTGCTTCTCAGGCTTGCGTCGTGATCTACAATATCATGCCTCGGTGAAGGAACAAACCATCAGGAAAATATTTTCATTTTTAAAATTTCGTACTTCACTTTATTTCATTATAACTTTTCATGTAAAGTGCGGTGATCATGATTCCAGTTAAACTATGAAAAACATACATTTTTAATCAAAGCTTATAATATTGATTTTGATAAATTTAATTGACTTTTTAGAACTTGAGTGGACTTATTTACATAATTTTAATCCACCTTAATTTCATTTAATACTTTATCACAACTCGATCCTTCAAAGAACCCCGTATGTTAATTATTTCATTACTTAATTTATCAAGACATTTATTTCAAAAAAAAATCAAGACATGTAATGGAGTACACAAGCATATATGTTAGAATAAATTGATAAAACTCTACTTCTTGTTAAAAATCATAAAGTTTTATATACTAATAAAATTTTATTGTTAGGAACATGATCCTGTGTGATATCTCACAAATGTTGTGGGACCATTAGAAATTCTCACACAGGATCATGATACTTAGTATATATCGTAAAAAGATTCCACATCCGAATTTGGATTCATACGCATAATGTGTTTTGCATGCTAGGTGCATGGCAACCTCATGTGCATTCGAACTAGGATGGAAATGTTTGGTGAGAGCTTCAATTCTTCAAGTTCTTGTGGTGCCAGAAGAGGAGTTGTTGAGGTTGCTGGCCTCCTAGATAGCCATCAATCGTCATCAATGTATGTGTCCTTCTCTAGACCTGTTGTGGAATCATACAACATTGCATATTGGCCATGGATATGATCAGATGGCATCACCCAATGAATTGGTCTGTTTGGATTGTCCTTGCAGGCAGAGATTGATCTCCATCGATGGCCCAAATTATGTTGCAAAGGGTGAGGTTGATAGGACATTAATTTGGCGGTTCCCATCATGTGAAGAAAACGATCGTGCGTTTTCATATTTCCTGCTTCTCATGAGAACTGATCATCTCTGATCTGACCTACAAAATTCTATCAGAAATACAATATTTTTAGGTCGGGGATAGACGACCGGCAGTTACTACTAATAAGTTACTACAGTGAACCGACTACTCCAAGCGTTAGATCGTGTTTGGTTCAGGAGCCGGCTAGGACGGAGCCGCTCCATCCTAAATTTCAGAGTGTTTGGTTGGAGAATCATTGACAAGGGAATATGCCAAAAGGCGGATCTGGGCGGCGGGTCTGGGTGACGGCGGCGCCGCGCATGGGGCGCGGAGGGCCCGGCCGCCAAGGCTGGAGGCAGCAGGTCTGGGCGGCGGCGGCACGGTGGACTGGGGGCGGAGGCCTCGGCGCGGCGGACCGGATGACCTGGGCCGGAGGTCCGGAGTGGCGGCGGCGCGGCGGACCCGGGATGGAGGTCCTGGGGGGTGGCGGCACGGTGGATCCTGGCGCGGAGGTCCTGGTCAGCGGTAGTGGGGTGGACCATGAGCAGAGGGCGATGGCTGCGCGGCGACCGGGATGGAGGGCCCAAACAACAGCAGCGTGGTGGCGCGATGGACCGGAGCCGCCCTGGTGGCGAGGATGGGTGACGGGATGTGAGGCGCGTGAGCAGAAGCTCAAGGAGGAAGATTACCTGACAAGCAGGACCAACAAATGGAGGATGATGGATTCAAAAATTCTATCATCCTATCCCTCCAACCAAACCAAAAATAGAATCTCTCCATCCCTCCAACCAAACAGCTCTTATAGGATCCATTCCATTTCAAAAACTAAGAATACAACCACTCCATTCTACCTCGCTTTTCAACCAAACGCTACCTAAATCCTAGGGCCGCTTTCTCAGGCAGCTGATTCGTTTAGTGTGTCCACAGACCACAGCTCTTGTTCTACAGCGGTGGCGAGCAGGATCCGGCGAGGCCGTCGGGTTCGAGACGTCTATCTAAACATCTCAGTCATAGCAAGGCTTTGCTCTGGACATGGCAGTTATAGACGGGAAAAGCTTAATTTGGTCTACCATAATGCCGAAATAGTGGAAAATTACCTGTCTGTCTACACATTAAAAAATACCACTCATTCGCGTACGGTTTACCCACTATCACCCTCAGTCAACCTTTCTCGATTTCAACTCGTATAGCGAGAAAAGTGCAATAGAGATTTAGGATGGAAGGAAAAATAAATGTCAAAGTGGCCAAATATGTCAAGGATAGTTTTTTTTACTAAACTTGAAGCAAATAATGGTGTGAATTTTACAAGGGTTTCTTTCGAAAGAAAATATATCCACAAAAATGATCAATTATTCAATTTGTTGTCCTCGAAATACCTAGAGTTGTTAATGTCTTAATAATGACACCATCCATCCTTCTTCGGCTAGGCCCAGTTTAGGCCAAGTCAAACAGCAAATGAGCTCTAGTTAGAGCACTCCAATAAATAAAATCAGTTTGTTAGCTATTAAGATTGTGCATATCATTGAGAGATATATAGCACAATAGATAGCATCTTCAATGGTCTAAATATAGCACCTTCCTCAAAATTAATATGGGCCCACATGTAATAGGATAGTTAAAATAATGCTATATGCATATTTGGATGTATTATAGATTGACTACTAGCTAGTCACAAACTGTTATCTCTCTTTATTTATTCTTTTCACCGTGTAATAAAATTATGATGTGGATCTCCTGTAGCTGGCTGACACGAAATTATTATAGATCATAGATGCCACCCTCTTCCAAATTCTACCATGCGGAGTTATATGGAAAACGAAGACGACCTTGCTACCCTCCCTCTTTTCAACCAATGAAAAATAATGGAAACACATTTGGTGAAAACCATCTCTGGATGAAATCATGAAACATAAGAACATACTTAAAAGTTTTGAACAGAATATCCACCCATGACAATGAGGGGGCGCATATAAGCATATAATTTTCCATAAGGTCCCGTTTGGAATCTTGGAATTGAATTCCATTCTAATAATCATAATTTAGACACAAATATATTAAGCTAATATGATTATATACAAAATATATTTGTATACTATTGTTGGTCATATGAGGTTGATATTTATGTGCTATATTTCTACTATAGAGGAGTGAGCCAAAGAGTGTGCTATAAGTTACAGAATAGAAATATAACTTGATGGTCCGTCTCCCATCCTATGAATTTAGGAATTTAGGTAGTGGTGGGATGTCAAATCCTAAACCAAATAGCCTAGTTTATTAAGTATATTTCAATTCCTCAACAATCAGAGGATCCAAATGCACTACTACAAATAGCATTTCTAGTTGCGAGAACTAGAGGTGGGTACCGCACCCGCCCCTAGAAATACGTTTTTACCCGCCCCTGGAACTTGCAACCAGGAGGAAGAGGCTTACCTCCTCTTGGCAGATCGGCCACATTCCTGCCTCCTCGCCAAAGGGGAGGCCGGAGCGTTCCCGGCCATGGAAGCACTGCAGCTGCGTGGGCAGGAGGTCACTACTCCAGGTCCTCCTCAGCATTGGGGCCAGTTCTAGCCAACAGCAAGCAGGAACCAGCACCCATGCACTTAGATCCGGCGTTGGGAATCCCTAACTAGGATCCAGAGGTCGTGGGAGATCGATGGCGAACCACCGTGGCCGTAGAACCATTGGCCGTGGAAACATTGGCCAGCCTCCAACAGTGGATTTGGACGGCGACGATGATGATGAGGAGGAGGATGACACCGGCTACCCCTCGGTAAGATGTAGATCTTTAGTTGCTTGGTTGTAGTACATGATTTGCTTGATTTTAGGTGATATGCTTTGTTATAGTGGATGATTTGCTTGGTTATAGTAGATGAATTGCTTGGTTTTAGGTGATATGCTCTGTTATAGTGGATGATTTGCTTGGTTATAGTACATGATTTGCTTGGTTTTAGGTTCGACCGTGATGCTTGATGTTTTGCTCTGTTAGGTTCTTCAAGTAGATGATATGCTCTGGTACGTGATGCTAGATGATTTGCTTATTATATATTTGCTCTTTAGGTTATCTCTATTTTACTAGTTACCTTCTACTAATTTAGTTTTGTGAATTATAAATAGTTTGACAAGGCCAATTAGAACAAACTCAACACATATATATTCTGTGAGCTGTTTGTTAAAGAAATGCGTGCCGGGAATTTCCCATTTGGGACTATGAAAACAATAGGTTATAAGAACATAGCCCAGAAATATTACCAAAGGACAAAACTGAGGCACACAGTCAAATAATTGAGAAACAGACATTCAACATGCAAGACCTTATGGACTTTTTATGAGCAGGCCATGAAAGATTCTGGTTTAGGCAAAAGAGAGGATGGTTCATGGGTTATATCCGCAAAATAGTGGAAAGATAACATAGCGGTAAAGTTACTTATTGTGCTCTATAGTTTTTAATGGTTCTTGGTTTATCTGATTCAGTCTCCCTCTTTGTCTGTTTTTTATGGTTCAGGAGAAGGCAGAGTGCAATAAGTTTATGCATGGCATACCTGACTACATTGACTACCTTGCTGAGATGTACCAAGGTGTCACAGTTGATGGGCAGAGCTCATGCATACCAGGATAGGGGATTGAGGATGAAGACAATGAAAAACCTGAGGATGACCAAGAGCCACCTGCACAGAATGACCTAGGTGAACATGATCATTTGGTAGATGACACCAGTAACAGTCCCATGAGTACAGGGAGCAGAAAGAAAGAAGGGCAGCATCACAATTGACATAGCTACAAGTCCACACAAGAAGAACAAGAGCCCAATCATCTCAGTCTTTAAGGGCCTGATATACACCTTACAAGCTGGTAGCATAGAGGAAGCCGAAACACTTGGTGCAATCTATAAAAAGAGGATGGAATACAAGAAGAAGGAGCAAGAACAAGAAGCTCATGAGTTATTAGGTGAAAACTATGTCTGAATGGAATCATGAAACACAATGGCATGCTTAAAAGTTTTGAACAAAATATCCACCCATGACAATGAGGGCTGACATATAAGCATATAATAATTTTTCATAATCAAATTTGACTTCTTTTGTGAGTTACAAAATTAATCACGCCGAAACAATGAAGATAAAGACTAATGTACCGGTTGTACCTTGTCTATTTCTCAATGATTTATCAAAGTTCATACCTGACAAACGAAGTCAGGTCTCGCCTTCAAATTTTATACGTAAAGTTACTGCCTTTAAATTTTTTAAATAACATTTCCAACTTATTATAAGCATGTTTTTTATGGTTTCTAGATATCCCACTAAGAGTCGAGATTCACCGAATACTTCATCAAGTATATTGGTCATACGTGTGTGCGCGTGCTATCTTTTAACACTTGTAAGAGAAAACATAATAAACCCAGACGATTAAAAGAGAAATCTTCACTACTAAATCTACACGCAGCTGTCACGTCTTGTGTCGTAAACGGAATGGAATAGATATAATTGAATACCGTGTAAAATCAACCAAAATTTCCGAGTGGCAGTTTGAATTTCGAGTAAAATCAACCAAAAAAATGTTAAGTAATAAACTAAAAAGATATAGTGGAAGGATTATTCATGCTGATATCTGATTTTACTAATACTGCCCTCATACGCGCATACTCTGAACTTCTGAAGTCTGGAGTACAACAACTATTGGCAGCCTTTGGTCATCAGGTGAAATGCACTGCCTGGGGCAATGATGATCCACATATTATCGACACCATTACAATTTTCCATTAGGAAAGAAATCACCCGTATTAACTGGTGGTAGTTGTCAACAGGCAGCAGCTTCTTGAGCATCCAGTTGGACTGGAATCCTTGGTCAAACTAAATGAATTAATTAGTTTGCTTATTAGGAGAGACAGTGGTCTCTGTCCAGAGGCCGGCACGTGACAGACCAGATCACGCGCCTCCACAGCCGAAAACGCGTCGTCAGATAAATCAAAATTCGACGGCAGCGGCGCGAGTAACTTTTTCAAAAAAAAAACACGAACGTGTTTGCTAAATTTCACTGTTTTGTTCTTCTTTTCCCACAGATGAAACTCGGAAAGAGAATTTTATATGTCTCGATGAACACCAACGAGAATGTTGTACAGAGTGAGAAAAATAAAGCAAAAATCCATGAAAATATAGAAAAAAGGTTTCTTTAGAAAAAAATTAGAGAGGGAGTGAGAGAGTCTAGAGAGAGAATGAGGGAGGGAGGGAAAGAATTTCCAATTTTCCGGAAACTGCCTTTTGCCATACTGGAGCTCACTCTCACTCCCTCCCCACTCTTGCTTATTAATCATTCCCATGGCTTCTCTCATCCGTCCCCATCCCCAAATCCTCCAATGGCTCCTCCGCCTCCCCGCGCCGCCCTCCTCCTGCTGCTACTCCTCCTCCCGCACAATGCCGCCGCCGGCGGTGCCGGCACCGCTGCGCCGTCCCCGGCGGTGAACCCGTTCACGGCGAAGGCGGCCTTCATCCGGTACTGGAACCGCAAGGTGCCCAACAACCGCCCGCACCCGGCCTTCTTCGTCGCCAAGCTCTCCCCGCTCCCGGCCGCCGACACCGCCTCCTTCCCCTCCGCTCTGCCCGACATCCGCGCCCGCCTCCCCGCGCTCTGCTCCAGGGCCGGCCTCCTCTGCGCCGGCCCGGCCGCCGACGCCGCCGCGGCGTCGCTCGCCAAGGCCGCCGGCCCGTTCAAGGGCTACAGCAACGCCAACTTCTCCAACTACGGCACCGGCGGCGACCAGGGGGCCGACTCCTTCCGGAACTACTCCCCAGACCTCAACATCGCCGCCGACTCCTTCCGCCGCTACGGCCGCGACTCCTCGGGCCGCGCCGACCGCTTCGAGTCCTACGAGGCCGACGGCAACGTCGTCACCGCCAACTTCACCTCCTACGCCGGCGGCGCCACGGGCGGCTCCGGCTCCTTCGCCGCCTACGCCGCCGGGACCAACGTCCCGGACTCCACCTTCACCAACTACGACGTCCAGGCCAACGGCCGCGCCCGCGGCTTCGCGTCCTACTCCCAGGAGGCCAACCACGGGGAGAGCGGCTTCTCCGGCTACGGCAGGAGCGGCAACGGAGTGCGGGAGACCTTCGCGTCCTACGGCAACGAGTCCAACGTCCTGGCCTCCGCCTTCGCCAACTACGGCCAGTCCGCCAACGGCGCCACCGACACCTTCACGGGCTACGGTGTCGAGGGGAACGTCCCCGAGAACACGTTCCGGAGCTACGGCGCCGGCGGCAACGCCGGCGTCGACACCTTCAAGAGGTACCGCGACGACGCCAACGTCGGCGACGACAGGTTCTCCTCCTATGCCAAGGGCGCAAACGGCGGCGCCGCCGAGTTCCAGAGCTACGGCAACTCGGCCAACCCCGGCAGCATCGCCTTCAAGGGCTACGGCGAGGGCACCAATCCCAACCACCACATTGGCTTCAAGGAGTACGCCGGCGAGAACAACACCTTCAAGGGCTACGCCAGCACCGGGGTCGACTTCAAGGAGTACCACAACACCTCCGCCTCCACGCTGACGGTGTCGGCGGAGGCGGCGGCGTCGATGCGTCACCAGCACCTCAAGTGGTCACCGGAGCCCGGGAAGTTCTTCAGGGAGCGGGAGCTCGTGGCCGGGAACCGCATGCCGATGCCGGACATCAGGGACAAGATGCCGCCCCGGGCGTTCCTGCCCCGGGACATCGCCGCCAGGATCCCGTTCGAGCCCAACGCCGTGTCGGAGGTGTTCGGGTTGCCCCTCGACACGGCGATGGGCAAAGCCGTGGCGTCCACGGTGGCCGAGTGCCAGCGCGCTCCCAGCAGGGGCGAGACGAAGCGGTGCGCGACCTCGGCCGAGGACATCGTGGACTTCGCCGTGGAGATGCTGGGCAGCGACGTCGTGGTCCGCAGCACGGCCTCCGCCGCCGGCAGCGGCGGCGACATCCGTCTGGGCGCCGTCACGGGCGTGGACGGCGGCAGGGTGACCCGGTCCGTGTCGTGCCACCAGAGCCTGTTCCCGTACCTGGTGTACTACTGCCACTCGGTGCCCAAGGTGCGGGTGTACGAGGCCGACATCGCCGCCGCCGACGGCGAGAAGATCAACCGCGGCGTGGCCATCTGCCACCTCGACACGTCGGACTGGAGCCCGGCGCACGGCGCGTTCGCCACGCTCGGCGGTAGGCCCGGCGAGGTCGAGGTGTGCCACTGGATCTTCGAGGGCGACATGACGTGGACGGTCGCGGATTGACGGACGTGGGCCGCGGCGAATAATCCTCTTCTTGCAGGGCGGCTACTTTCAAGAAGGGTGGGCAATTTTTTTTTTTCTTCACTGCTTTCTCAACCTACCTTACCTTACCTTAAGGTGGTAAGAATTTGTGCGATTTGTATAGGAGAGAGGAAAAAGGGTTGGTCAGTCATCAGTAATCAAATGTAAACTGTAAATCCCGAAAAATCTTTGGGAAGGAGGTGTGTGGGGATTTGATTTCTCTTGATCGAATTTCCCCAATCGCGGTAGTGAAATTTAAAAATTTAAACAAAAATAAAAAGCTCTTCAAAACAAAGCTTGGTCAAATTTCAGGTAAAGTGGTGCGGTTCAAGTACGTCGCGTCATTTTCAGGATGTAGCAGATCTCGGAAGCACACAGCTCACTTCCTGATCTCTGAAAAAGAGTGACCGTAAAGTGTGAGCTTGTAACCGAAGCTTCATGATTTGGAGATGTGTGGCCTTTTGTAACCATGGACCATGCTCCACTGTTCCAATTCCCAAAGATGAGAGAGGAAAAGTGACCGGAGAAAAAGGGTGAGAGAAGAACACAAGTTCCTTTCTCATTGCCTGTCAAGTCCAACCCTTGCTGCCATTGCCATTGTTCGGGAAATGGCATCTTCAAATGATCTCGTAATGAGCATATAAAGGTACATGGTCTGTTGCCATGTCATTTTCTCGACGAATCTTGAGAAGACGACCCTCCTGGTCTGGCAATCCTCATGGCCGTAAACAACCACCTCTACTAACCCAGGCCCTGTTTAGTTCCCAGCGGAAAAACGCAAAAAAGCCGTAAACGCAAAATTTTCAAAGGAATCTTACTAATTTGAAGTACTAAATAAAGTCTATTTATAAATTTTTTGCATGGATGGACTGTAAATCGCGAGACGAATCTAATAAGCCTACTTAATCCATATTTTGCAACAGTGATGCTACAGTAACCATCCGCTAATTATTGCTTAATTATAGATTAATTAGCATCATTAGATTCGTTTCGCGATTTACAATCTATCCATGCAAAAAATTTTATAAATAGATTTCATTTAGTACTTCAAATTAGTAAGATTCCTTTGCGCAAAATTTTTTGCCTTTACAGGCGCCGAACCAAACAGGCCCCCAGTGGTTTGCTGCTTGCATTGGCTGTGAACTTGTGTGATAGGTGGCAGAGGATTGGGGACACTTTCTAGTGCTCTGGGCTCCTGATTCCTGAGCCTCCCAGCAGCAGGTGTCCATCCAAGTGAGAGCCCGAGGCCGAGAGGGCGTGCAAACAAGGGGCGGTGGCAGAGCCCGGAGGTGACATGAGTTGTTGCCTTGCGCATCCGCTTCTGCAGTGGGGTGGGGTGTAGTTTAATCGGAGGCTTTGGCCGGCACTGCCTCTCCAGAGTGCAAGCCGCAACTTGTTGGGTGGCTGGTGCTCATCACGAGCTCTGGAGCTCTCCTCTCCCCGTGACGGCTACGAGGGGTGCTTAGTCCGATGCCGCTCTGTGACCTGACCTTGCAATCATGAGGGCAGGCTAAATGATGTTACAATATTCAAGCTCTGTCTAGTTTGACGTGGCTTATAATTATAGATTTAAATTAAATCCTAATAAATCTCTAAAATATCAAATATGATGACTTATTAGGATTTATAGTCTATAAGCTCATAAGTCATAAAAATATTGCTTATAGAAGTTTTTCCATGGGGTACCTCTTGTTTACGAGGCTCAAGGGCCACCCTTCCAACCTCGTATTTAATGGGCAGTGGTAGAAACTAGGGGTAAAGTTGATTTTGCACCGTCACATTTAGTGATTTAAGTCGCTAAAACCAAATAGGGTTGGATTTATTTTTAGTTCCTAGGTTGGAATTTATTTTGGGTCCCTAGAAAACCGAACAGAACCTCAGATTAGTGCTTGCTTACTATTCAGGGTATCAGAGTCAGTGCCGCTGCACATTGACCGCGCCATGTCAGTGTCATGCTCTGCTCTGAATAGCATGCCCATCAGATGTATCCTGTCGCCCTGTTGCTGAAAGTCCGAAACTGAAGTGAAATCAACATCTTATGTATATCCTCATACTTTTTTGCTAAAACGAAAACTAAAAACAGAAAGAAACCAAGGTGTGCTTGGTTGCTTGGATGGTCGTTGATCAAATTATCCATCCACATTCTAGACAAAAAATGCTTGTTCATGTAAGATTAGGGCAGCTCATATGAATTGTGAACACAACTGCACTCTCAGACGAATCTTGTATGTCACCTTGGATGATCTTAGTGCTACTCTGCTAGGTGGGTGGTGGTAGATGAGAGTCAGAGCTTCAGAGGCACCCCTTGTGCTGCAGTGCAGCCGTGCAGAGCAGTTGGAGGGCCCTGGTGCTGACCTTCAATGGCAGGGCCATCTTTTATGGGGCAGGCAGGCAATGCCTTTGGCATTGAGAACAGTACTGGTGCTGCCACACTGAGGTCTGAGGTCAGAGGAATCCATGGCTGGGCGAGGTGAGCATCTTGGAGGTCAAAGAGCTGGCAGGAGTTAATGTTAAATGGCCAGAGTGTTGTGCATCACATGAAGAACTCAACAAGATGGGGGCTCCAATTTGAAGCCCTGTGGTTTGCTAATTAATACAGAGTCTCCTCCCTCACAAGGGCAGCACAAAGGTATTTATGTCCTACTGTCCTTCCATCCTATCCATAGAGCCAACTGCATTTTTTTTCTTTTTTGCCCTTCTTTTTTTTTTGTATGTGTGTGATGGTGGTGGCAGCTCCCTGGCTCACACTATGGCTGTCTAGCAGGAGGGTACCATGGACCAAAGGATGAGTGGCAGGCAAGTTGGGTGAAGGAATTTAGGCTGACTAGCCATGATGCCATGAATCACTTACCAGTGAAAAAACGGATCACCTTTGTGAGCAAATCTCTGTGAGTTCCTGGTGCTGATGATTGCCTGTCTGAATATTACCGTGCGTCTCCAGTGTGGGGGCAGTAGGGCACCATCACACCTGTACAGCTTTCATTTGCTTCTGAAAGGGATCCCATTGCATGACAAACAGCAATGATTTCCTCTTGCTTGATAACAAAAGACGGGTTGTGGATCTTAGATTGGAAATCATTCTTCCATGAAGGATTTGACTCTTCCCTTCAGAGGTTTGTGTCGGTACACTTGGATCTGTTTCTGAAACAGGAGTTGAGTAATTTTAGATCTCACTGACTCATTGATGATCAGGTAAGCGAACTAGTTTTACTTTGATAGCCTTAGAGTTAAAACAATTTTACTTTTACAGCTTTCCTGAAGATGTTATACAGAAATTATATTTGAAGACAATCACATGAGAATGATAATGAGGCGTTGTCCATAGTTTGAGAATAAGACAAAAGCAGATTTTGCAATGATGCACTTGGTGGAAGATAATTCCACCACAGATCTTGGTAACTAGCAATGCATGCTCATACAAAGTGTGTGCCTTCAGATTATGAGGCCTATTGCTGGCCTAGTCATATGGTCCTATGGTAGGTTCATGTTATTTTATAAGGATATATATATTCTATGCAAGTCTGCCACTGAGTAGCCTCATCAGTAAATCCTGCAAAGTGCATAGTACAAAGTTTATTTTGGGGTTTCCTCAGTTGGTTTGCAAACAAGGAAAAGTTTTCAAAGAAGAAAACGATAAAGAAGGTTATCACTAAAGCACCGAAGTTAATCTGTTCTTTTACACGGGGCCTGAGAACAAACAGTGATGAAGAACCATGGTGTTCTTTTACAGTTGGCTTCACCATGGCAAGATCTAGCAAGGAAAACAATGAGAGGAGTTTATTCATCCCCTACATGTTTACGCTGAACCAAATTTTCTCTCGAGTGCAATCATGGAGTATTTTTTTCCCCTCTTACACTGTGGTCATTAGTGATAGAAGGTGTATGATGCGTAAGCTTGATTGTATTCATCTGGTAAATAGGGAGTACAACATATAGACCTCTACCAAGGATCTCTACCTGACCTAAAGAATATCAGGGAGGGGATCTCCTCTACCGAACCTAGAGAAAATCAGGGAGGTCAGCCGCATAAGGCAACAGCTAGGCGGGAAGGAATCAACCGCCGGTGCCTAAACGAGGAAGGGGAGAACAAATCTCTAACAATTAGCCTAGGTCAGCACGGGGTCACGCTGGCGTCATGCTTGCTAGATGAGCGAATCTCCGGTGCTTTGTCTGTTTGTCATAGTGCAACAGCTGTGGTTAGCACCATCTTTCAATAGTATCCACTTCAAGGTCCCAGGATAGCTCAATCAGACAACTCTGACGATGTCGAATTGTTAATCAATGCACGCAATGGCAAAGATCAGTTCTCTTTTTATCATGAACGATTGTGCGATCCTATGAGTATCCCAAGTTGCTGGGACAAGCTTGAACATCTCATCAGCCATGCCCAAGCCAATTCTTCACTGCAAGCCAGCTCTGCTCTTTTGAGCATTTCTGAGCAACCCCTTTTCAGATGACAGCGCGCAAAGAACGGTGCAGTTTCGATGCAAAACCTGGCTGTCCCAGCTCTACTACCCTGCAGTCTGCAGAGAGACACTCTTTGACTGCAAAAGGCTAGGACATCCTCAATGGAATGCAGAAAGCAAAAGGCACAGGCCACAGCACATGGTGAAACGTCCCTCATGCAGCTTGTTTAGCTTTAGCACGAAGTGTGAATGTGTGATACCTAGCTGCTGGCAAGCTTACAGCCTTTGTGTTGTGTGCCAAGGTCACAGCCTCACAGCAAGTGCTTGCTATAATTGGCTTTATTCCCTGATCCCTCTGCTTCTTTTCAGCACCTCCTTTCGTTTGGTTTGGCTCGGTTTGGACCTCAGATTCTGATCGATCACTCATAAAGGCTTAGCAATGATACAAAAAGGTGGGTCATTAGGCAGTAATCTTCGGCCCATAAAGTTGCAAAGCACCATGAAAGATGTTCATGTGCTTAAATTAACACAAACAGACAAAACTTCAGTTGCTTTTGTACCTCTCGGTTCACACTAGTTTCTAGAAGATCATTGCTCCTGTTCTTTTCAACAATATTTCTCCTCGGCATTGTCCAAACTGAGCAAGAGCAAATGCTCATGGCCCTGCACAATACCATCAGCTGAAGCCATCTCCATGCAGTTGAGAATATTTGCCTACCCACAAAATCAAAGGCTAGCATGGGCATGCAAGATTCATATCACCGAACCAATCGATCGTCATGGTCCGAAGCACCACCTATCCTAGATGATCCGACGTCCCATCGACCCAAGGCGAAAACGATCACTTGCAACCTTGCATTGAGCAGCAGAAGCTACATGGCATGGTTCCATGCCAAATCATTCAGAAGTGCTCGCCATGTGCCGGAGGGCGAGGTACCGGAGATTGGTTAGCGGAAGCCTGTTTCTTCCTCATATGGTTTGGCTCCCATCCATGATGGCTGCTTCCCGTTGGTGGCTTGCACCAGAGACCCTTATTCCCTTGATGGGAAGAAAAGCACAGCTGAACAAACATGGAAGAGAGGACCAGCTTCTTCAGATAAGGCAGGGAGGACAGAGTAGACACACTGCGTCTGGCATTGGCACGACGTGATTTGCAGTTATGGGCGTGCTTGTTCTGTTTGTCATCTGGTTCGGACATGCAACCAGGGGCGGGTCTAGAATTTTGAGTTTGGGTATTCTAAATTTTCAAAGGGTGAATTTTTTTTTGACGGCCTAAAGTACAAATTTATTGCACATAACTAAAAAAAATTTGACAGCCTAAAATTATCATAAATTGACAATCAATCTCCAATCGAAATTGCAGACTACTCATCATCAATGCTATGTGCTCACCTTTCCTTTTTTAGAATCGCAGAAACATACGACAGTTCAAGTACTTGTAAGCTAGGCACATTATTTGTTAGTGTGAAGTATGTGCTTGTTAGTGTAAAGTTTGTGTGTGTTTATGTGAAGCTTTTAAAAACTTAAATCCAAGTATAAGGGGTATTTTTATAATTACAGAAAAACTAGGGTTGTTTTTGCAAAATATATTTGGACGGGGGTAACTTCAAAACAGGTGAAGGGTTGACATTTTTCTTACTGTAACCCCTGTAAAAAATGTATTTACCCAAAAGTTTCATTTGAAATGTATGTTTTGAATGGTGTGAAATTTGAGTAAAGTTGTGAAAATAAGGGTATTTATGTAACTTTACAAAAGTACAAGTCCTTTTATGCAAGTAGTTGAATTACAAAAGTAACTTTCAAAGTTACTAAGGGCTAAAGTGTAAGAATGCAAGTAATCATGACATTGCAGGAAAACTTACAATTAGGTCCAAAAGTATAAGAAATTTACCTTAATAAGGACAAAACTTTATTAAGTTTGATTTGAGTGCAAAGTTATAAAATAAAGCATTCTACTTTAGGTTTTTGAAATTGAACTCTAAAGAAATGTTGTAGGGCTTGAAAAATTCTACAACTTCTATTTTGATCATTTCCTCATTAGGCTTTTGGATCAGTGGGAAATTTCAGTTTATAGTGAGGTCCCTGGACTTCTCTATTTTTGCAAACCAGTCCCTCGGACCCCTCCTCTCTTTCTTCTTCCTCTGGCGCCCCTCTATTTCTCTGCTCCCCTGCTCTGCCGCCGAATGTCAGTGCTGCTCACCGCCGCTCCAGTCCTCCCGGCGCCACCTCCTGCTCAGGCGGACTCCACGCGTCGCTCTCCCCCTTCCCCGGGCCTGCTTCCCTCCCCTGATGTCCTCCTCCGCGAGTGCCACGGCCACCAGAGCTTCTGCCGGCCGACACCTCGCCGCCGCTGTGGCACGGACTGAGCACTCCCTCTTAGCTTCTGTTCTCCTGCCCACGAGCTTCTCCAACCCGTGCCCATCCCATTTCCTTCCCTTCCCTTCTGCCCAGCGCCCCGAGTACCCGAAACCCCAACGCCGCCCCCTTCCTCAACTCCGGTGACTCTCTGTTCACCGTGGGCCGCCGCCGTCCGCCTCCCATTGGCCACTACAACCCCCTGGGAAGCTTCCCCTCACCTCACTGACACTCCCAGGCCATTCTTCGCGGCCGGACCCCCACCGGAACCACCTCGCCGCAGTTCACTCCCTCCGCCGACGCTTCGTTCCGCCGTGGGAATCCCACCTCCGGTCGTCCCTTTCCCTTCCCAAGACCTCCAGAAGGTGCGCCTTGAGCTCCTGGAGCTCACTGGCCACTCCTTCTCCACCCCCGACACCACCCCTCGCCAGAATTTGGCCGGCGATGTCCCTGTCTCTTCTTCCCCACAAGCATCAAGCCGAGCGCCGATCCATCCGCCGAAAAATTCTCACCGCCCCTGCTTGCCCCTCGACCCACCCTCACCGAACTTTGTTCTCTCCTCAGCCGGTATCGAAGGAATACCGTGCCGCCATTGCCGCCGGTGAAACCCGAGCCACCTCCACGTCGACAACCCCCTTCCGCCCCACCTCCAGCCAAACCAGGTACTGAAATAACATCCCCACCACTCCACGATGCTCGTGCGTGCTCCATCCCTCCATGTTTGCTGGCCCCTCGCCAGGAACACGGACGCACCGCCACGGCCGCCGCCATTCCTCGCCATCGACCTTGCTCCGCCGCCTTTCTTTGTGCCCACCACCCACCAACTTGTGCACCCCATCCTATAGATCGTGTAGGACCAGTTCCCCCTCGGCCAAACCCTCGCCGTCAGCGAGAACACACCGGTCAGACCACCATGGCCGCCGTCTTGACCCGGCCAAGGACTACATTGCTCTGATTCAAAAAGTTCTAGGGTCCTTTCTGCAAAAGTAGTCTGAGTCTTTCAAATCTTTTTCAGTGAACTTTGAAAATTCTTAGAAATTTGTAGAAAAATCCTAAAATAGCAAACTCAACTGTTCTGAGTTATGTTAGTTAAAATCTACAAGTTTTGTTTTATGTTCTTGGGCTGAATCTTAGTATATTTTGCTCTAGATTAAATATTAGGAAATGAGTGTCTTATTTGTATCCCATGTTATATGCATGTGTTGTAGCTGAGTTTTGAAACTTAGGTTGTATGTCCCATGTGTAGCTTTGTGTAAAAGTTTCGAGTTCTTTACTGCTCAATTGCTTAGAAATTCGAGTACCTTTGTTATATGTTGATGAAATGTTTAGATTTTATTTAAGGATGTTTCTGATAGTGTTTGTATCTTAAATTTATACCCTAGCTTCCTTTTTCATGTGTAATCCATAGTAAAAATATTAGGATTAGTAGTAGGCAATACACCAAGTTATGGACTTATGCTTATTTTCAAAGATAATTCATTTATGCTAGTTTTTGCTTATAAAAAATTATGAAAATATTTTGAGGTGTTGCTCTTGAGTAGTTTAACCTGTTCACAAAATTTTAGAACAAGATCTTGTATATATCTACAGTTATAAATAACTCTTAATCGGTTAGTGTTGTTTTTGTTTATTTTTGTGGCATAGTTTCTGTGAAGATAAAATATTGATAAATTTACAGTAACTTCGACATAGCTTTATCTCTAGCTGATAAAAGTTTCAACCCCAGTGCTATAGTAGTTTGTTCTATAAAAATGAAACATGTTCTAAGTGTCAACTGTTTGCAATGATTCTTATGATTTATTTACTGCATAAAATGTTTTGAAAATTTTAGGGTAATTTTGATTCTGTTTGTTCTGTTTGTTATAATCTTTATAGCATCAGATCTTAAGATCTTAAGATCAGATGCTTATAGTTTATAAACAATATCTATTATGTTAAAATAAAACCAGCCCTAGTTATTTTACGTAGTTAAACCTATTGTTTAGTGTAGCTAATTAAGTTAGTCTATACTCGATAAATGACTGCCCAGTAGAAGAGTGAATGATATGTTTGGTAAATAGAGTATTTTTTGTTTTGCATTGTTAATAAGTTTGATAGTCTTAGCTCAAATTTTTATGGTAGATCTGTGTGATGTTTAGTAACCCTTTTACACGAGTGCTCATGCCCTACTATCGTGACCTTGTCCTTATCTGGTTTGCAATCTTTTAGGGCCCCTTTCTGTATCAAAATCTTTAGTTACCCTCTCTGTCAGCACACTTCTATCGGCCGATTTATCGGCTGAGATATTTGGCCACACACCTCTCAGCTATACACCCATAGAACACACCCCTATCGGCCACATGCCTTTTGGCTGCGCGTCTGTAAGAGACCCATCGGCTATATGCCTACCCACCACACGCTCTCTTTAGCTACACATCTATCAGCACAAGCCCATCAGCCATATCCTTTTTAGTCTAGTTCTGCGCCTGTGGTCTCATCAGCCTAGTCCGATATTAGTGTTCTATTCCACCTGGTTCTTGTAGCGAGTTCGGTTTAGATGACCCCATCGGCTGTACGTCAATCGATTGTTGTACTGACGTAATCAAGCCGATACAACCACACCTAATTACCTAGGATAACACTTAAGCACATCTCAGTTAGGCATAGTCAGTGCAAAGTAGGACAATCAGCTACACGGCTGATATGCCCCAGTAGATATAGGAGAACATTAAGGATGAAAACCGGCTACACAGTTGACCCACCAATCGGCTGAATACGCCGAGACACAGATCGTACGGATACATAGTTCGACTAGTCTACCAATGCACCATCAGCTAGTTACTCGCACTAATCAACTAGCTATGCCGATACATCACTTGACTAGTTCTACCCGATGTGTAAATCGGCTAATGTGCCGATGTACTAAATCGGCTAGTATGCCGATTCACAGATCGACTAGTACACGTACACAAATCAGCTCAGCCGATGTTCACTAATTAGCTAATTTTGCTAAAGCATGGATCGGCTATGCCGATACTCACGCGATCGGCTAGATACACCGATACTCACACAGATTAGTTAAGACACAGCTGCTTTAGGAAACACCCCTCTGCTAAATAATCGATACCTTCGTCGATCAATTAGGAAGTCGATGCACCTATCAATCAGCTACACGGGCCAAAGTATACAACCCTAGATCAGTAAGATAGCACAGTCGACACGCCTCTGTTAGGCACAACCAAGGCACATCAATCGGCTAAACCTGATGCACCCTCATTGACTAAGGCAAGCGAATGCACCAACCAACCAGCTAAACAAAAACATGCTGATAACTAGATCCAATCAGTAAGATCCTTCCTTGTTCTATCCTTGAAACACTGTACCTTTGACATTCCTGTCCATATCATCGAATTTGACCCCAGGTGAACTCAAATCGGCTAATCTCTTCTGCTCATATACAGAGACCGCTCCTGCCGATTTCTCTTCCAAACAGAAATCAACAGATTTCCTAAAACTGTGTAGATAGCTCCCTTCTTTACCAATTCTATCGGCTGAACCCCTATTGTTTCCAATCGGCTCTGTTGTAATCTTCAACAAATAGCCGATTTTAGTTAGTTGTCCACCTCAAGCTCTTTTTGGTTGTTATATAAGTAATATGTTAAATGAGTGTTGGATTGCAACTTTATCGTGAATTAAGATAGTTTTATGTGCACACTTTGAATGTAATGTTGCATTGCATGTAGATATGACTACTTCCGCAAACGGTACCTACAAGATCTCCCAGAAGTCTACAGAGGATGTTTCTGAAGACCAAATGAACGTCACCAAGGGATTATCTGAAGCCCCGAACCAAAGTTTGAAAGATAATAATACTAACATCCCTGACTCCAGCCCCACCAGTAAAGGCAAGTCCGGACATAAACCCACTACTTATTTATACTGCAATCTATATATATATATATACATAATTGTGCATTAAGTTCTTAGGGATTGTCTGGAAACCCTAGTTGCATATTCCTAGGAACTGATGTACTGAATATTAGAACCTGATTCCGACTAGTGCTATGCTAATAGGACCGGTAGAAGTCGAGTGATTTCCTGTCACTCGCGCGATATAGGAATTTGTTGCTTACAATACTGCAATCACTATAAGGATGATGGACGGGGTTATGTGCAGTATCATAGAAAGAAATGATACCCCGTCTGTGTTGATAAATTTGGTTAAGGTCGCAGTGTGTGGTAGTGGTAGTTAAGCGTTTGAAAGTACTAGCCACATGCCGTGAAATATGGTAAGCGGTAAGCCTAGTAACCAATCGGCCCGGCAAGTGGACTCGTCCCCCACCACTCGACTTTTAATTTTTGTTTACACGCACCGACGTGTGGGAGTACGTTCTGCAGAGCAGACGGGAATACGGTCATACAGTCACGCTGTAGACGTATGTCCTGCACATTGGATGTACGTATGATCCTGCAGTCGCTTGTGGTGGCTTTGTTCCACGATCCGGAATGAAAGGCAAACGGTTGCTTCGGAACGACCTGTTGGTGTTCCAAGTGTGTGAGTTAGGTTTACCTTGCAAGGGTTGAAATTCGATTCAGAATCGTCCGTTTCTCGCGAAGATTGAGACTGCTTAATTCTTCTGCCACATAGAGTAACAAGAGAAATCTTGTGATGAGTAATACTGAGGTATACTTTAAAGAGACTCTACCTTGCTTGAGTAGTTATAGGTGCTTACCTAGAATGGTTAAAGGAACTAGAAACTGAAAGCTAAAATATGAAATTAAGGATCTACTTTTTGTTGCTTTTCAGCAAAAGCTAAACCTAGAACCTTTGCAAAGCCTTCATGGTCTCGTTATGGGCTAAGTATACCCTAATTCCGGATAAGCCTTGCTGAGTATTAGAGTACTCAGCCTTGCAATATGATTTTATTTCAGGTAATGCCCCTGAAGACCCTACCCTTCCCATGCCTTGGCCCTATGCTTTGCCTGATGGTTGGTCCGTGGAATGGGACCCGTCCCCGGCCAACAATGATCATACCGAGTGATGTCATGCCAGGGCTTAGCATGATGTCCGTACTGGCGATGTGTATAGTTGTCGTATTTTAAATTCCACTACCGTGAACTTGAAACTTTAAAACTGGTTTGTAATAATTTCTATCAGTTTGGAACTTATGCTACTTTTGAAAACTCTTATAATATAAATGAATGTGATGTAAAATATGATGGCAACTGTATCTCTGAACTCGCCTTCGTGCGAGTACCTTGTTTGATCCTGCATTCGGTGGTTTATCGGGACGTTACCCGACAGGCCAAGGGGTTACACCGTTTGAAGTACGTTGGAGCCCTTGAGAGAGGACTTGCGTACTTGAGCCGATGTAATTCAGATTGGTTCTGCCACAAGACCAGAGCTGAAGAGGGCCCCCGGTGTGTCGGTGTGCCGGTGTGCCGGTGCCGCCTGTGCAGCTCAGGCATGGCGTAGTAGTTGCATTTGCGCCCGGCCGACGGTCGCCCTATGCTGCGTGAGCCGTGCGGCCATGCTGGCCCTGCCTGCTGCCGCCGTTGCTAGGGCACTCGGCGCCCCTACCGACTTGCCCCCTACCCGCCCGCCCACCGCGCCGCTAGGCCACCGCTGCGTCGCTCGGCCGCCGCCACCGGCCCCTGCTGCCCACCCGCTCGCGCTAGGGTTCGCCGCCACCACTAGCCCCTGCTGCAGGAGTCGGGACGGGGTCACAGCAGGTCTGGGCAAGGGAAGGGGAAGGGAATCGGGAGGGGGCATCAGTTTTGGCCGTCTGTGCCTGTTGAGGTTAGTGGGGAGCAGGGCTGCCACAACTGCGTCTAGAGGAGTAGTGGACCATTTGAGCGCAAGACGCATATAAGATTGTGAAGACTATTTTTGATGGTTTAATTTTCTATTTTTTGATATATATACATGTTGTATATTATGTATATAAATTTTTTTGCTAAAAATTTTGGGTATTTAGACATGTGGGGGCCGCCCCTGCATGGAACGCTGGTAAACGTTTTTTTGCAGCATGTGATGGGGAGAGATCAAGTTTCATCATTCACTAGCTCACTGATCACGGAAATATTCTTGTGTGCTGGGAGCATGGTTGTTGCTGAACACTGTGGTCCTCCTTGCTCTTGTCTCTCACTTGACACGTTTTATCTTTTCGCTCTCCGTCACTGTGGGACTGTGCCTTTGCTTCTCGTCCACGGCTGTCCCTGCACCTGAGGACAAAAGGGGGAATTCAGTCATTAGGTGAAAATGTGAAAAGAAAAAAGGTTTACTGCAGATGAGTTGCTGATGAGGAGAAAGATGAACCATGTGCATAATCTTGCAAAAGGATTGAGAAGCATGAGCACGGGAGAAAATAATAAATAAGTACATTGTGGTCCTCTTACATATCGCTATGATACAAAGATGTGGGCAATTTTCTGGCTTCTCAGTGAGGTAAGGCCAAAAGACAATTATATCCAAATTGTGCGTTTGCACTTCACGTCTGCCAACGTCAGTAAGATATCTTAACGCTTGAACACAACAGCGCCACGGTAAAAGGTGAAATTTTTTGTGCTGCCGTGGAAGACCTGTCCCAGATTTACTAGTGTTTAAGTACCTTTTATTTTTTTTAGAAAAAAAGATGAAGGGTTGGTGTTTGGCTACTTCAGCAATATGGCAGCAAAATATTGTGGCAGTAACAATATACGGCTTGCATGGTCAGACAAACGCACGCGCAGATACTAGTTGAGGTGGGCTGTACTGGGCCAACTTCAACTGCAACTAAACTGAGTATGGGCTAGGGAGCATTGCTAGGCCCAAAATGATAATTAGACTACACGATGAGAAGAGGAAACACATGTGTGTTACTAGTAATATACTTAGGCCTTCCTAAAAAAATAGAATACTTAGAGCATTTCCAAGAAATTTTTTATATCTTTAGTAATAAAAATTTGGTTAAAAATTACCCTCCAACAATCTCTTCAATTGGATGTCTAAATATAGACCTGCTCTATTCCATATTTCTCGCTAGCCAAAGATGGAGAGCCAGAATGGGTCTCTAGACTATGCACAAGATATAAAAAGCTGTTGGAGAGTACAAAAATATAAAAAATAATTTTTACTCAAATGACTCTCTATATGATGATTTAGAGTGTAGATTTTAGAAAGGCTTTTCGAGATGCTCTTAGGCCCATCTTTTTTAAGAATGGGAAAAGGAAACATTTTTCCTCCGATGAGAAACAATAATCTTTTTATTACAAGGACAACGTACAAATTCACACAATGCTAAACACGTACACACTGTTTAGTACGCCTCTAAGTGCACTGCGCCCTTACCACGCCTCTAAGCACTCGAGCACGTGTATGATCTTAGGCACCAGCATTTGAACTCTGGTGTGTCGATGAAATCGTATCATCACGTCTCTACTACCACGCCAAGAGGTGGCTTACTATAATTTTTATGGCAATGACCTGCAACACGTCTTCCATAAAAAAAGACACGCGTAGAATTTTTTTACATAATTCTCACTTTTTTTTTGGTGGTGGTGGGGGGACGTAGTTCTGACCCGTACAAGGTTCCATACGTCTTACATCCATGCAATAATAAAGGGGGTGTTTGGTTCCTAACCACACTTTACCACATCTAACATTAGGCAAGTTTGATCAAGTTGGTAAGTGTTTGGTTAGTGACCAAACTTAGGTAAAATCTTTTTAGGCTCCACATATTATAGAAACTAAAAGTGTGGCAAAATTTTCTTATTAGGCAAGAAAAATTGCGGCTTCCAAATTTGCCACACTTGCCTATTTTAAGTGTGGCTACCAACCAAACGTGCCCAAAATCTTTTGTCGGTTGGGTTCCTGTGGTGGAATCCCTCCATCTAACTTCAGTCCAACATAGGTGATGTCATTTTTTAGGTGACTATTATTTTAGTGAAATAAGGCACATTTGATGATTTTATCACTAGTATAGAAAGGCTTACTAGTATCGGTTGGAAAACCTTTGTTGTCCCGGTTTTCCAACCGGGACCGCCAATCCGGGACTAAAGACCCGGGCCTTTAGTTCACCTTAGTCCTGGTTGGTAACACCAATCGGGACTAAAGAGGCTCCTAGCCGTGGCGAGGCAGGGACCCCCTTTAGTCCCCGTTGGTTTTACCAACCGGGACTAAAGGTTATTTTTTTATTTTTTCTATGTTCGTTTCCATTTATTTCTTTTTTGTTTCAGTTATATTTTCATATTTAAAATTACTTTGTATTTTATAGAATTACTATATGTTCCTACACGCGCTTGTTCGAGCTGAGTATGAAATCCACTTATATATATACACATACATATATATATATATATGTAGAGGAAGGATGAGTTTTTTCTACACTCGCATTTAGCTACTCTCATCATCAGTATACCACCGTGCGTATATCCGTATACTCATTTATCATTTTGAGCATGTTCATATACTAATTCTAAGATACTTCAAAGGAATATATATGAAAAATTTTAAAAGTATCCCTATTTTTTAAATATATCATCATTATACCTTAGTATTAATATATAAAAATAAGTATGTCCATATACTCTATATATGGTCACATACCCAACATATATACAATCATAGATATTCTAGTATGATCATATATTTTATATATATACTCTTCGTTCGGTCAGATACGTCCTACATCATGAGATACACATGTGGGAGTAGGTACAAGCGAGTGTAGAAAGAATTTTTCCTATATATACATAGCAAGTGGGATTCACCACTAAAGTGGAACAAAGTGAAACATGTATAGATATATACATACAAAGTGCAACAAAGTTTTATATGATATTTATGCTATATTTACTACTTCTATCAAGAATGTGTCCATCATAGTGGAATTTACCATCTGGTTTGATGACTTGCTCATAAATAAATCATGCCATGGCTTCTTGAATCGCCAAAACTCTTTCTTGTCGAAGGAGTTGATCCAGCATTCTATGGATCTATAAAAAAAGTTAAAAATACTAATTATGATAATTTTCAAAATTAGTTGAAACATGCAAAATGTTGTTTATTACTTACTTCCGCTTTCTAAGAAGTATATGTCTTGTAAGGACCTACAAGAGTATGAATGTTCTCGTAAACATAGTATGCGCATAAATTATTGCCCTATGCCTACTTCAAACACTTTAAGATAAAAGAAGTCATCAGGTATCCATATGAATATATAATAAAATAAATGGAACATGCAAAGCAGTATCTAGTACGTACTGGAAAGTCTGTCTTCAATCTAAGTTCGCCTATGAAATTACATGGTTCTTTTTCACTTAACTTTTTCTGAACCCTGTGCATGACCGAGAATGAATAAATATATTTATCGCTAAGCGCATGTAAGGAATTCTCACAATTAATAATTATCTTTTCAACAAGTCGGCAATGTCTTGGTAAAGTTCTGGCTTTTTCTTCAATGAGTCCATAACAATCACTAAGCGCATGTTAGGAATTATGTTAATTAGTATCTAATAATTTCTGCAAGATTATACAGAGCCACTTTTTGTTAGGGTTAGAAAAATTCAATTATACAAAAGTAAAAGGATTACACGGCAGAAAACACTCAATGAAAGTTGTAAGGAAACACTATATTCTGCTTGTAATGTTGAATGGATAAGAACTTGTATAAGTTATGACATATTTCTTCAGGGTTGTCCTTTAGAGTACGAAATTCACAACCACTGGGTTGACGAAGCCCAAGTGAAAGTAGTCATTCTTCCTGCAAGTTTGAATCTCCATTCTACATGATACAAAAGAAACAAGGAATCTATAGATTGATACAAAAGCAATTAGTCCTTGTTGTTCCCCCACGACGAGCGGTTCAATTGATTGCATCTTTTGGGCTCCGAGCTGTAGAACATCAGATGACCCAGCAGATTTCTTCTTCTTCTCGTATGACTTCATAATTGAGCGGTCGTAGTGTGATGGTGGAATGAATTTCCTCCTATTTGCATTAGTCATTTTTAAGAAAATGGCTGAATCTACAGGATTTATGGGTACCTTCTTCTCTGGCTTCTTCGGTTTGAAGTGGTCGTCAACCGCTTTCTTAGCTTCCTCACATCATTCCTCATAAGTTTTCTCCCATGGTTGTCAGACCCGGGGCTACCGGGCTGGGCATGTAGCGTAGTCTACGGAGGTTTAAGAGATTAAGTTCGTCTTATCTTTTATTCATTTTGTTTATCTTTTATTTATCCCGCTTAAATAGGAGATAGAGCTAACCAACGCGGAGAGGATCTATCCGAGACATGTTCTGGTAGGATCCCTCAGCAAAGGTTGGTTAGCATCTTTGTAACCCTGGCCTCTCGGATATATAAGGGAGGTCAGGGACCCCCTCGAAACAGAAGATCATTAGGTCATTCATTCTATACGGAAGGCAATACAAGCCATACAGGACGTAGGGTGTTACGCTCCGTGCGGCCCGAACCTGTCTAAGTCTTGTGTTCCTTGCACCTTCGAGTTCCTGATCTCGGCGTCCCCTCACCCAAAACTTACCACCTTGGGTATATCCCACGGTGGGCAGCCAGTTAAACACCGACAGCTGGCGCGCCAGGTAGGGGAGCGCGTCGAAGATCCACCGGCGAGCTCGATGGCTTCGTTCAGATTCGTCAGGTCGGTTCCCTCTCAGGGCACGACGTTTGTTTTTGGTTCATGGGTCTGCATCGCAGATGGTGCGGGCAGTTTCCGGCGATTCCTCGTCGACATGAAGCCAAAGACCTCCGCTACGGATTTCCGCTGCGACCTCGACAAGTTTGTCGACGACCTCGACAACTTGCCGCTCCACGCTCCCGCAGCACAGGTCAAGGTGGAGTCCGCTTCAGCCTCGACTTCTTCTGGTGTTGCGGTAACTCTCCCTGGTTTGGACTTGTTCCAACCTAGGGATTTGCTTAGCCGATCTCAGCTCGGTTTGTGCGAATCGGCCACTGGTCTTCAGGAGGCCGACGCCTTTGGGTCCCTCTCCATGTTTGAGAAGGACCTGGACTTGTTACTCCAGATCGGAAAACTTGAAGCCACCGCGTGTCGGGGGGCTTTGGGTTGTTCCAATACCGGTGATCTGGTGGTCACCTCCTTGCCGGGGGGCACGTGGTGCACTGGAGGGGCGTAACGCTCCCCAAACCACTCGAGGCAGAGGGTTGACTCGTGGCTCACCTCGAGCCCTTGCCTTTTCAGGAAGGCAGGCCGTTGGCCACCGCGGCGGAGGGGACGACTGAACTAGTCGACGAAGGTTCTCATGAGCTTTCCTTCCGCCAGGTGCTGATGGCCGAAGAAGGCGAGGACGGTGGGGATTTTCTCATCGACAATTTTGAAGCGATCTCCGAGGATGAGATCATGGCCAATGTTGGTGACGAGAACGACGCCGATCGTGAAGCGCGGAGGGCCAAAAATAGGGCCCGCACAATCCGGCGGAGGAGGGCCAACGAGCGTAGGCGATCTATGCATCGCGAGCTTGATCCTGAGTTCGCCGCCGTCAGCGAACGGGGGTTTCGGACTCCGGTGGCCAACATCGCCAGGGTTACGGCCATCCTCGAGCGCAGCCATGACCCGGAGGTACGTCAAGCACTCTTGTACGCGCAGAGGGCTTGGATCCAGTTGGATCAACACAACCCGGCGCCTACCGTCAGGGAGGAGCGCGTGGGTGAGAGTCGAAGTCAGACCCATAGCCGAACGGCTGGCGGCCGTCCTCGACGTCAACCCAGCAACGACAACACTTGCGGGAGCCAGACCCCTGGCGGGAGGCAGCAGCCACTGCAAGGGGGTCAGCCACGACAAGCCCATCATCGACTCCCTCCGGAGGATCTGCGCCAACACATCAATGAGGGCCGCGATGCGCGCACTGTGATTTCTTCCAGGCGCAAGACCCGTGAAGAAGTCGAGAATGAAGGTACTGATTGTAGAGATCGATTTCCTGCGTTTTCTGCTCGTTTCAGTAGCTACAAGTACCCGGAGGGCTTCAAGCCGATCGGCATCACCAAGTACGACGGCAAGCAGGCTCCCCAGCAGTGGCTTCGTTGCTACTCCACGGCCATTGACGTCGCGGGGGGCTCAAATATCACCAAAGTCGTCTACTTCCCGATGGCTTTGGACCCTGCGCCGCTCACTTGGCTGGAGAGCCTCGGCAGCAACACAATCGACTCCTGGGAACGACTTAAGAAGGTCTTCATCGATAATTTCCAGGGAGCAATTACCCGTGCAGGTACTCGACACGATCTTGCTCAGTGCAAGCAGGAACGTAACGAGCTTCTACGGTCCTACACGCGTCGCTTCTTCGACGTCCGCGCCACCATTGCGAACATCTCGGAGGAGGACATCATCGACTGCTTTTACAACGGCATCACCGACCCGAGCATATATAGAGATTTCGGGCGGAACAGGCCGAAGACGGTTGCGGGCCTTCGTGATATGATGCACGATTGGTCCGAGCAGGAGGAGAAGATGCGGGAGCGGTTCCCGCGGCGCCATGATAGCAATCTGCGGCGCCCAAACTACAACCGCAGCGACAAAGGCCAGCGGGACTTTTCCGGGCCACCCCGGAAACGAAAGCCAGATGATGTCATCGCGGCTATCGATCGTCCTTCGCGGGGCAAGAAGTCGACGACGCAGGAGGAATTCGAGAAACTCCTGCAGAAGAAGTGCCCATGGCATCCGGGCGCCAGCCATGCCGCCATTGACTGCTACCACCTTCGGAGGACGTTCAGCAACATCGGTGGTGGAAAGAAGAATAAGAAGCCTGCTGACAAAGAACCCGAGGATGACGATCACGATGACCAGGGGCGTAATCCGAAGTTTCAGGATGCCTCGAAGGTCGTCAACGTTATCTTCGGCGGTGATGAGGATTTCGGTTCCAGGAGGGACCAGAAGCTGCTTCTTCGGGAGATCTTGTCCGTCGAGCCGGCGGTACCACGGCCGCTCCGTTGGTCGGAGGTCCCCATCTCGTTCTCTCGCGACGATCAGTGGACGAGCTTCTCGGAGCCCGGTAAGTTCCCATTGGTCCTGGATCCTGTGGTGGCAGAGGTCAAGCTTACCAAGGTCCTCATCGATGGCGGAAGCGGGCTCAATCTCATCTTCGTCAGTACTCTGAAGAAGATGGGCCTGGATTTCAAGGATATGCTGGTGCCCAGCAAGTCTCCCTTTTACGGGATCGTCCCAGGTAATGCGGCGCATCCGCTTGGCACGGTGGTCCTCCCAGTCACCTTTGGCACGCGGGAGAACTATCGTACCGAGTTCATCAAGTTTGAGGTGGCTACTTTTGATTCCTCTTACCATGCAATATTGGGTCGTCCGGCACTAGCTAAGTTCATGGCAGTGCCGCACTATGTTTATCTGCTTCTTAAGATGCCAGGACTCGGTGGAGTGCTCACCCTCCGTGGTGACTTGAAGAAGTCATACGACTGCAACCAAGAGGCGATCCAATACGCTTCGACTACTCGTGTGCCAGATGCTTCGGGAGAAGTACTCGCGGCCGCGCAGCAGCTTTCCTAGTCTGGGCTGGAAATTCCCTCCAAGAAGGCCAGCAAGTCGAGCATCCAGTCGACTGATGGCGAGGCCCTCAAGACGATCCAGCTCCAGGAGGGAGATCCATCTAAGACCGCCGTCATTGGCGCGGGCTTAGGCGACAAATAGGAACTCGCGCTCGTCAGCTTTCTTCGGGCTAACCGAGACATATTCGCATGGAAACCTGCGGACATGCCAGGGGTGCCCAGGGAGTTGATCGAGCATGCTTTGAATGTAGACCCGAAGGCCATGCCCAAAAAGCAACGCCTCCGGAGGTTTGCTCACGACAAGCGTGAGGCCATTAAACGAGAGATCGCTAAACTCCTCGCGGCTGGATTCATTAAAGAAGTAATTCATCCAGAGTGGGTAGCGAATCCCGTGCTTGTAAAGAAAAAGAACAATGAATGGAGAATGTGTGTCGACTACACCGATCTCAACAAGCATTGCCCAAAAGATCATTTTGGGCTGCCGCGCATTGACCAAGTCGTCGATTCGACGGCTGGGTGTGTCCTTCTTTGTTTTCTTGATTGCTACTCAGGGTATCATCAGATTGCGCTCAAGGAGGAGGACCAAATCAAGACTGCATTTATCACCCCATACGGGACTTATGCGTACAAAACAATGTCTTTTGGGTTGAAGAATGCAGGAGCAACATACCAACGCGCGATCCAGATGTGTTTCGCGGATCAGCTGCACCGGAATGTTGAGGCTTATGTGGATGATGTGGTCATCAAGACCAGGGATTCCGATAGCCTGATCGAAGATTTGGAAGAAACATTTAGTAGTCTACGCAGATATCGGTGGAAACTCAATCCCACCAAGTGCGTCTTTGGAGTACCTTCTGGGAAATTGCTTGGGTTCATCGTCAACAACCGGGGCATCGAGGCCAACCCTGTCAAGATCACGGCCATCACTGATATGGAGGCTCCGGCCACAATCAAGGATGTGCAGAAGCTGACAGGTTGTATGGCGGCCCTGAACAGGTTCATCTCCCGACTCGGGGAGAGAGGACTACCTTTTTCTTCAAGCTCCTAAAACGCCAAGACAAGTTTCAATGGACGGAGGAGGCCGAGCGAGCTCTACAAGACTTGAAAATTCACCTCCAGTCGCCTCCGATCCTTACCGCTCCGCTACCGGAAGAGGATCTACTACTCTACATCGCGGCAACAACCCATGTTGTCAGCAGCGCTATTGTAGTCGAGCGAGGCGAAGAAGGCCATGCGTTCGGAGTGCAGAGGCCCATCTATTTCGTCAGCGAGGTCCTCTCCGAGTCAAAAGTACGGTACCCAGCTGTTCAAAAGCTCTTATATGCAATTTTGATCACATCAAGAAAGTTGCGCCATTACTTCGACGAGTACAAGATCACTGTGATTACGGACTTCCCGTTGGCGGATATTCTCCATAATCAAGATGCCACGGGACGCATATCTAAGTGGGCAGTGGAACTGGGGGCTTTGTCAATCGACTTCAAGCCACGCACTGCCATCAAGTCACAGGCTCTAGTCGACTTCATGGCTGAATGGAGGGAGAATCAAGTCCCAACCCCAGTGGACAAGCCAGAGCACTGGACCATGTATTTTGATGGGTCCCTCAAGCTCGACGGCGGAGGCGCTGGTGTCTTGCTCATCTCCCCACGAAGCAAACAATTGAAGTACGTCCTTCAGATCTTATGGAAGGTATCTAATAATGAAGCCGAGTATGAAGCCTTGCTTCATGGGCTTCGTTTGGCGATATCGCTAGGGATCAAGCGATTACTTGTGTATGGCGATTCTCTTCTTGTCATTCAGCAGGTCAATAAGGAGTGGGACTGCAACAAGGAAACAATGGATGCATACGTCCAGGAAGTGCGCAAGCTGGAAGGCAAGTTTTCTGGCTTGGAGGTTCACCATGTGCTACGGGAGCACAACGTTGGCGCGGATATCCTGTCCAAGTTAGGGTCAACGCGCGCTCAAGTCCCGCCGGGAGTCTTCGTTCAGGAGCTTGATCAGCCATCCATCAAGCCTTCTCCGCAAGTAACCATCGACTCGGGTTCCCAACAACCCGATCGAGAGGTTCTGATGCTGGGGGAGGACTGGCGAGCGGTTTTCATTGACTTCATTCAAGACCAACGGCTACCAGCCGGAATTGACGCTAAGAGTGCGGAAGCGGCGCGCGTCTTAAGAAGAAGCAAGGGCTTCGTCCTGGTCAACGGCAAGCTCTACAGGCGTGGCGCTCGGTCAGGAGTTCTTATGAAGTGCGTCACGAAGGAAGATGGGTACGACATACTACGAGAGATCCACGAAGGCGTCTGCGGCAACCATGCGGCGTCCAGAACGCTGGTTGGGAAAGCATACAGGGCCGGCTTCTGGTGGCCCACCGCAGTCACCGACGCGGAGGATCTCGTGCGCAGGTGTCAAAACTGCCAATTCTTCGGCAAACAGACCCATGTTCCTGCTCATAGCCTCATCACTATACCACCATCGTGGCCTTTTGCTTGTTGGAGTCTCGACATGATCGGGCCCTTCACGACGGCGCCAGGCGGTTTTACTCATGTTCTGGTGGCTATCGACAAGTTTACGAAGTGGATCGAGTACAAGCCAATCGCCAAACTCACGCCAGACCGGGTTGTTGACTTCATCTCAGAAATTTTGCACCAGTTCGGCTTCCCCAACACTATCATCACGGACTTGGGGTCAAATTTCACGGCCAACCATTTCTGGGAATTCTGCGAGAACGCTTGCATCGAAGTCAAATATGTCTCAGTTGCACACCCGCGGGCCAATGGACAAGTCGAACGGGCGAACGGCTTGATAATCGACGGTCTCAAGAAGCGACTATACGATGAAAACAGCAAGAAGGGAGGCAAATGGGCACACGAGCTGCCGCATGTAGTCTGGAGGCTTCGGACTCAGCCGTCCAAAGCCACAGGCCAAACACCTTTCTTCCTTGTATACGGATCTGAAGCCATTTTACCAGCCGATATCATGTGGAAGTCCCCAAGGGTTAAAAGGTACAATGAAGGTGAGGCGGACGAAGCGAGGCAGTTAGAGCTCGATTCTGTGGAAGAAGCTCGTTGCACCACCCTTGTCCAGTCAGCCAGGTACCTGCAGGGTATCCGCCGATACCATGATCGCAACGTCAAGGAGCGGTCATTCAGCGTCGGCGACCTAGTCTTACGTCGTATCCAGGACGAATCTGGCCTACACAAACTCAATTCAAGGTGGGAGGGCCCTTTCGTCGTCAAGCAGGTCACACGGCCAGGGTCGTATCGACTACAATGCCCCGAGGGCCAGGACATCCCAAATTCCTGGAACGTCCAACACCTGCGTAAGTTCTACCCATAAGCAAATACCTGGCGATATCCGAATTCCTCAGGGGCGTGGAAGATCTCCTTTCTTCGATGCATATTGGAGGCTATGAGCCACAATATTCGGGTTGAACATTCATTCTCCGGCGCATGACAGCCACGGCCACGAACCAACACTCGTGTAGACTGGCCGCTCGTCGTGAACAAAGTTGTGACTACATTCACAACTTATCGACTTTACTTTTTGTCGAACCATCTGCTCTGGCTAAAACTCCTCGATATATCGAGTTCCGCCGCGACCTTGGGTGGTGGCACGCGACCGAAGTCGCACTCTGTCCAACTCAGTTGATCCGCTCGACTGGCTCAAAAACAGCACGTTAGACAGGCTCGCATGAAGAGCTACCTCGACTACATCTTGAGTGGCGGCACTCAGAACAGTCATGTTTTTGCCAAAAGAATGGCCAAAACGCGGCAACGACCGCACCTGCTCCTAACAAGCCCGATCCGTCCGCCCAGGTCTTACACAGCTTACGGAGCACGCTCATAAGCAGGAGCGATTTTCGACTACACTCAGAGTCGCCGCACTCGAGTTAGTCCTAATTTTTGCCCTACGCACGGCAATCCCGCGACGATGCTCGCGTTCCTTCCTAACGAGTTTAGGCCTACAATTTCGGGTTGTGGGCCACTTGTTAGACGAGTTCCTACACGGAGCTACGGCTACCTTCAGGGTCGTTGCACCCCGGGGTAGTGTCTACTACTTGCGCCTTGTAAGCCTGGACATTCGCTCAGCATAGACACACACACACAAGTAGAGACATCGACATAAACATATATACAAGAGAACGAGTACTTGTTCCTCATACCCTAATCCTGCAGTACACTGTGTACAATTTGTTCCGCTACAGGTTGGGCTTCACGCAGGTACTCTTCAAAACGCTCGTCCGAGCAGTCTGCCACCATCCCCTGCGCAAAAATGCCTAACTGCGCATTGGGCACGAAGGACTTTACATATGCAAGGGCGTTGCTTACGCAAGCGACTGGAGCTTCGGATAAGAACTTGAGCATTTCTTCGGGGCTTCACGGAGCCGTCCCAGCAGGGCCGCGGGCCTACCTCGCCTTCTTCTGGCGGGTCCACCATGTCACCAGTTCCTGGGCGGCTCCCTGGAGGTCCTCCAGCTCCTTGCGCCGCTGCTCGTCCCTCTCGCCAGCGCTTTGACTTGCTGAAGGCAGTCGACGAACTGACGTTCAGTGTCGTCGATCACTTCTGCAGCCTTTTGACTTCATCTGTACGACGATACAGCATATTCTTCACGTCAGTAAGCAGCTCCTCTTTGTGTTTTATTACTTTCCTAAGCTCTGTGGTGAAGATGTTTCAGCAAGCAAGTAAAATCACTAAGGAAAAGTACTCGAGGGAAGCGGGGGCCTACCTTGGTGCGCCTTCTTTTCTGCCTTGAGCTGCTCCTGGTACTCCGCTTGTTGCTCCTTGACCCGTTGTTGGAGCTCGGAGTTGGCCTCTTCAAGGTTCTTCAGGTCATTCTTGAGCAGCCAGGTCTCTCGAGTCCTTTCCTGCTTCAACATATCAAGCTCGCGCTGCAGATAGCAGTTCTTCGTCTTCTCCTCGGATATGCGCTTGTGCAGGCACCTAACTCCCGCGCGTCACTCACAACCGCGCGGAGTTTCTCCGACTTCTTCTGGGATTTGGTAATCACATGCTGCGCCAAAGGAGGAGGATGAGTACTAAACAACTCACCAATGCACACACCTGGAACTTTACGCGAGTACTACCATGGAGAAGTCGTACAACTCCTTGAAGGTGCTCTTGAAGGTCTTCAGGTTCTCGGCCATTAGCAGAAGATCATCCACCAGATCGGTGGTGATGATGTTCTGGTACCCTGGCCCGGTCCTCAGCACCTCACGGGGACTCTCCGAGGGCCCGGCGGCATCCCCGGACGGCGGCGGCTGGACACCTGCAAGCATACGAAGTAGTCACCACATTGTCCCCGGGCCCTGGCATCAAGCCACGGGCAGGTAAACGCGTACCTGTACCACTGGTAGGAGCGGCACCAGGGGCTACGACTTGTTCCTCGCCACTGGGCCCGGCTCCCTCTTGCCAGGACCCGGGAGGCGGCAAGTTGGGGAGCCCCGCATCCGCTTCCGGGGCCACGACTTGTTCATCGCCACCGGGTCCGGCCCCTTCTTGTCGGGACTCGGGAGGCGGCAAGTCGGGGAGCCCCGCATCTGCTTCAGGGGCCACCTCTGCGGGTACAGGCCCCCCAGGCGCCGAGGGCTCGGGGGCTGCTGCAGTTGAGGCAGGTGCCGCAGCCCTGCCCGGTTCCAGCTGGAGTTGCACCGCACTTGCAGCCCTGGCGACATCGACAACATGGTTATCCACGCAGGCGCGGTCAAGCTTTTCAAGCGATTGAAGCAAAACTTACAGTGTCGACTTCTTCTTGGCAGCCTTCTTCACCCGCTAGGCCCGCCGAGGAACGCTCGTCGCTGATGGCGAGGCTTGGCCGGCCGATGGAGGGGTTTCCGCCACGGCAATTGTCACCGCCGCGACGTCGAAGGGGCCTGTCCCCACCCTTTCGGGTTCAGATCCGGGTGGTGGAGCAGGAAGACTGCAAGGGGGTGCTGTTAGTGTTCGGCATCATTGGAACTTGGTAACTGGCCAAAACAACAACTCCGTACCTGGAGGACTCGACTTCTTTGGCCTTGCGTTTGCGCATCTGCCGCTGGCCCTTCGGCACCGGTGGCAAAGCGCCGGCCAACTCCAAGCTCTGGTCGGAGGAGCTCTCCCGGCGCGCTCCCCCCTCGGTTCCTTCACTCGCCGGCGAGTCCACGCACTCGGAGGACTCGCCGCTGCCTCGAACCGTAGCAGGGCGAGTTGTCTTGGTGGCAACGGCGGCGGCCGGGTGCGGTCCTTCTCCGGCTTCTTCCCCTGCCCGCGGGCTCGCGCATTCGGCGGACTCATTGCAGCTTTGAACCGCAGCAAGGCGAGCCTTCTTGGCGGCTACGACCGCAGAGGGGAGGAGGTGATACGCTCAGGGGAGGTCCGGCTGCGGCGGGTAGCTGCAGTACAACTCCGAGTGCCCCTGCAGAAAAGTTTTTCAGTACACCATCGGCGCAGTAACAGATTTCTTCAGTAAAAGAAGTCGAACACTCACCGGCGGGGGCGGATTTTGCGCGGAGTACAGAGTGGGCACGTATGGCACGGCGTCCACGTCCAGCAGCACCCGCTGAACTCGCTGGAGCGCGACTTCGTCGGGTACCTCTTCTGTGCACATACGAGAAGGGTCAGCGGGGCCGGTGTACTCGAAGCCCAGATTACAGCGCTGCTGGATGGGTTGGACGCGGCGCTTGTAAAAGGAGAACATGACGGAGGCGCCGGTCACCCCCTCCTTCTTCAGTGCATCGATGGCCTCCAGCAGCTCCTTGACTTGAATCATTTCCATGCCGGAGGGTTCAAGGTTCCACTCCCCCCTCACCACGGGCGGTTTGCTCGACTTCGTCGGCAGGGGGGGAGTATGGTTCTCGATGTAAAACCAGAGGTTTTTCCACCCAGGAAGGTTGGAGGGGAATCTATATGCAAGGTATTTCTCGCCGGCCTGCTGTCGCAGTTGGATGCCGGCGCCCCCTACCACGGCGAGTTTTTTCGTGGTTGGCTGGGGTTTCACGCGGAAGAGGAAGCGGAATAGATCCCAGTGGGGTTCAATTCCGAGAAATGCTTCACAAAAGTGGATGAAAATGGAGATGTGGCAGATGGAATTCGGGTTGAGGTGATGGAGCTCAAGCCCGTAGTAGTAAAGAAGGCCGCGGAAGAAAGAACAAGTGGGGAGGGCCAATCCCCGTTCGGCAAAATGGAAGAATGTGACGATTTCGTCGACATTCTCCATGGGGACAGGTTCACGGAAAGAGGGGCGCCAGTTAACAAGGTTTTTCTCTTGGAGCAACCCCTCGGAAACCAGTTTGTTCAGATTGTTAAGGGAGCGCTTACTGTGTGACCATTCCTCGGTTGATGGTTCTGCCGCTTTCTTCTTCCCCTCGATCTCCGACTTCTTAGGCGCCATCTCCAATGCGCTATGCCACGAGATGCTCGGGGGCTGCAGGGAGAGGGGCGGGGAAGTTGGAGTAGGAGGATCTCCTTGGGCAGTGGCGGCGGCGTTCGGCTCAGATTGGGGTTTTGGTGGTTTTTGGCGGAATGCGGACTGAAAGCACAATTTTCCCTCCTATGGCCGCGGGGTTAAGTAACCTGCGGGATGGGGAAAAGTTATTGTTCAGAAGACCAAGAGTCGTTTTGTGGAATATTTCGAAGGTGAGGGGTCACTTGGTGGTCTGATTAGATTGAATATTTGATTAATCATTTTTTCAGGGCCAATTAGCCCGAAAGAAGGGGTTTTTCGAATCTTTGGTCTAATTGCATCATTTGTACCATCACTTTGGTCTCCCCTTACAGTGTCATTGTTTAGCCTGTATGCCACGATTTTTTGGACCCTTATCTCCAATTTCGTGGGATTTGGATTCAAGGCTCGGGGGCTGCGGGGTACGTGGCATCGACTACTTATTTTTCAAGTTTCTTTGAAGGATAAGGAGGATTACAAATTAATGGGACCCTCAGCCTGATTCTCCGATTCAATCCGAGGCTCGGGGGCTACTCCATATGGAGTGCGATTTTTCAATCGCACACCATAACAGAACTAAAATTCGGGGCATGAGCACCTCATAGCTTCGATGCGGCCAAGGAAGTACTCGAAGCAGGGTTTCAAGACGAAGCTTCGGAAGAAGTCGAAGACTGCTTCGAAAGTACTCGATAAGCCTGCAGTACTCAGCTACGAAGAGCTCGGGGCTTGTCAGACCCGGGCTACCGGGCTGGGCATGTAGCGTAGTCTACGGAGGTTTAAGAGATTAAGTTCGTCTTATCTCTTATTCATTTTGTTTATCTTTTATTTATCCCGTTTAAATAGGAGATAGAGCTAACCAACGCGGAGAGGATCTATCCGAGACATGTTCTGGTAGGATCCCTCAGCAAAGGTTGGTTAGCATCTTTGTAACCCTGGCCTCTCGGATATATAAGGGAGGTCAGGGACCCCCTCGAAACAGAAGATCATTAGGTCATTCATTCTATACGGAAGGCAATACAAGCCATACAGGACGTAGGGTGTTACGCTCCGTGCGGCCCGAACCTGGCTAAGTCTTGTGTTCCTTGCACCTTCGAGTTCCTGATCTCGGCGTCCCCTCACCCAAAACTTACCACCTTGGGTATATCCACGGTGGGCAGCCGGTTAAACACCGACAACGGTAGCTTAGCAGGCTCCATAGCTTTCTTCTTTGTCTGCACTTTCTTCTTCGGAGGCTCTTTAACTGATGATTGCTTCTTTAGCGGTTGCTTTTGCTTCTTTGCCGGTGGCGGAGGAGGTGAAGGAGGAGATCGCTGCCTAGGAGGAGGTGACTGAGGAGAAGCTGGCTGCCCAGGAGATGAAGCAGGTGACCGTGGACTCATGGTAGGTGCCCTTGAAGGAGAATGCTGTGGTGCAGGTGGCGGAGATGGTGGACTCATGCTGCGCGCCCTTGGAGGAGGTTGCAGAGATGCTGGCCTTGATGCCTGATCAGTAGGCTTGAGGAGGATGTTGCGCTTCTCCCACAGGATCCAGCCCTGAATGGCCTGTGCTAGTGTCATCTCCCCATCACCTCTAGGAATGTCGAGCTTGAGCGTCTCATAATCCTGGCACACCTCCTCCACACCTACTTTAGCGTATCCAACAGGAATCGGTTATCCATGGTAGACATCTCCTGGTTGGGTTGGCGCAACAGTATCGTAGCCAACCGTGAAGGTTATGCTTTTACTTTGCAGTGCACAAGGTGTCCGTTGAGTGATATCATCCATAGGATAGCACTGCTGGCTGGTTTCAACTGCGTTATCAACAGGGAGCTCCGTGGAAGCACAGCTGCTCCTTCGCTGAGACACATTAGCTTCGTTGATATTAGGCACCGAAGCCGGTTGTGATTGCTGTTGCTGACTCATTGCTATGGCAACTTGTCATTTCACTTCATCCGCCATTCTGGCATCGTTAGATAACAACTGTTCTTTGAGCCTTCTCAAGCACTCTTGCTCCTTGTTCTTCCTTCTTTGTCAGCTTTTGTAAGAGTCGATGTATTGGCTGAACCTATATTTCCACGGAATCACGCCTTTTCCTCATGTTCAAACTGAATGTTTTGGATTCTCAGGGGCATAAGCCAGCTCATCTTTTTCTCTATCAGACTAGAATATTCTCTGGGCAACTGCTTCTATAGCCTCCTGTAGTCTAATGGCTACTCGCTGAATTCTTTCGCCAAAAATGCACTCATCATTCTTTGGGTTCAAGGTTCCGCCATGACCATAAAACTAGTTCCTAGAACGTTCAGGCCAGTTGATGGTCGCAGATGTGATACCTCTAGCAAGAAAATCTTGCTCCGTCTTCTCCCATTTCGGAATTGCGACCTTGTAGCCACCTTGCCCTAGAGTGTGCTGATATTTTTTCTTCGATGCATTTTCTTTGTTCCTTTGCACCCACTGAATACCAAGCTCCGAACACTTATATGCCACAAATGCATCTTGGTGGTCCTTCTATTTTTCAAGTGCTCCTATAAATGTTGGCATTTTCCCTTGCTTGATATAATCCTTAAACAAATTCTTTTTGAAGGTCTGAAATTATGTGGCCATCTTCTTGAAGGTTCAGTCCTTAAATAACTCTTCATATTCTGGTGAAAGTGTGAAATTATTCTTTAATTCACGCCAAAGCTGTTCATTATCTCTTTGAGGCACCGCTACACTTTGCTCATTTGTATTATTGGATTTCCACAACATAAAGCTGATCGGGATATGGTCCCACACAAGACATCCACATTCTCTTATGTATTTCCCTGCAGCATTGGCGGGAGTCATGGGTTCGCCATCATATGCCACTTCTGTGATAATGTATCGCCCTTCCAATTTTCTGGTCGGGCCTCGTTTGCCTCTTTTAAGCTTTTCTGATGCCGAGGGCTACAAATAAAAAATATATTATTATTCATGCTCAATAATAGTCATTGTCTATCTTGTTTCATATATATATATATATACATATAGAAGAAGAAAATGTTAGATATATATACATTCTCGATTTGTTGATCAGCACCATCATCGGATTGCTCAATCCCGTCACCGGACATATTGAGGTATATGTTGGTATTGCTGGCATCATCATCACTTGCTTCTTCTTCTTTGACATGATGATGAGCATCAGCACCGGCTTCTTCTTCTTCGACATTACCATCGGCAATCATGTTCATTAGGACCTGATTACCAACTTCATCCTCTCTTGGGTCCATCTTAACTTGTAATAGAATACATATGAAAAAAATCAAAAATTTATGTAAAATAATTAACACTAAGTAACTACACAATTTCTAAGGACTTCTACGTAATTAACAATAGACTTCTCTAGGGTTAGTAATGTAAAATAACACTAAGGATCAGCCCTATAAAATTTCTTAGAACTTATACGTAAGTAATTATAGACTTAAGGGTTAGCCATGAAAAATAACGCTAAGGATCATCCCTATACAATTTCTAAGAATCTATACATAGGTAACAATAGACTTCAGAGTTACATATGTAAAATAACACTAGATCAGCCCTATACAATTTCTAAGGACTTATACATAAAATTTCTAGAAATATACACTAAAGTAAATATACATGAAATTTTCAAGAATTTAATCTAGTCACTGACGTCACTATCAATTTTCTACAAATTAATCTAGTCACAATAGCCACTATACAAATATTCTAGAAATTTTTCTAGTCATTAAAGTAAATATACAAATTTCTAGAATTTTTTCTAGTCATTAAAGTCACTATGCAATATATACATTAAAAAATTTAAGACCTATGTTTGTCACTAAAGTCACTGGTAAGTCGCAAAAATGACACAAACTACAAGTCTACATGTATATATAACAACTTTTTTAAAGAACTCAAAGTAATTGACTTTATAAAAAAATACTAAGTACTTGACTTTATAAAAAAACTCAAACTAATTAACTTTATTAAAAACACTGACAAATATATTTCATAATGTTCTAGAACAGGCCATATATATATGTATACATGTATATATATACATACATTCGAGACTTCAATAATAACCAACAAAAATTGAATCTTTTCTTAAATCTTCATGATTTTGCTCACAAGCCATTTAATTTTTCTAGCAAATTAAACCATATAAAACTAACTAATTAAATCTACAAACATACAACTTAACATACAAAATACAAAAATAATTCAAGCAACTAACCTAACAAAACGCACACATGCACAACCCACAAACACACGCGCAAGCACACTCACACAGTACCGCTGCGCCGGCCGGCGCTGTAGGTTGCAATGCAGGGGACGACACAGCTGCCGGAGGAGGGGCAAAGCGAGCCACAGCAAGGAGGGGCACAGCGTTGCGCACCTGCTAGAGGAGGCCCGAGCAGCGGTGCGGCAGCCGGACCCGATGCGGAGCGGAGGACAACGGGAGGCGGCCTGTAGGCAACGAGCATGAGGAGGCATCAGAGGAGGTCGGGGGGCGCTGGATGTCGTCGACGGCTGGACCGGTGTGGCGGCCCAAATCCTGCGCTGATGGTGTGTCTCAGTGGCGCTGGCGGAGGCGCGTAGCGCAGAGGAGGAGGCGGAGGCACCGGCATGGCCGTGCGCAGGGGTGTGGAGGCATCGGCACAGTGGATGTAGAGGCGTCGGTGATGTTGGCCCATAGGAGAGACGGTGGCCAAGATCGAGAATGGAGAAGGGAGAAGGGAGAAGGGAGAAGGGGAGCCGGGTCATATAGGAGGCTACCTTTAGTCCCGGATGGAGCCACAACCCGTGACTAAGGCCCTGTTTGGCACTGCTCTGCTTCACAAAAATCAGCTCAGCTTCATGAACTTCATAGCAGAGCAGCTCAGCTTTGAAGTTGCAGAGTTTTTGAAAGTATTTGGTTAGCAGACCAACTTCAGCTTCAGAAAAATGAGATTTGGATTGGAAAAGACCCTTATGCCTTTGAACGATATATGAGATGATTTTATTTATGTATTTTTCATCTAAACGCTTAATTAAAAAAATAACACTACACTATAAATAGATAATAAAGTACTAATAGAAAGTTATAGAAAGTTATATAGTGAGTACAAATTACAATATTCATAAATATTTCAAAATAATTCCATTACATATTAAGTCTCAATGATCTACTACTACTACATACTACATCCAACTTTGAGAAATAGCCGTTGCTAATGCATCACGAAAAACATCCATAGTAGGTGCATCGGGTACTGGAGATGATCCATCCGAGGGCACTACATACTTGTTATACCTTTCCGGTACTATAGGCTCATAATCTTCATCACGCTCCACACGTTTAAAGTCTAAATCACCACTGTTATGCTCACAGATGAAATTATGGATCACCATGAGCCCTATTGGTATCATCTTTTGCTTCCATAATGGATACATCGGCATTTTATAGAGAATGTGCCACTTCATTTTTAAGATTCCAAATGACCTCTCAATAACACTACGAACTCGTGCATGAATATGATTGAACTTTTCCTTAGGAGACCATGGTTCCACACCTCTATGCCATTCGGGTAAGTGATACCTCTCACCCTTGTATGGTGCTAGGTATCCCGATCTATTAGGATATCCGGCATCAACAACATAATACTTACCTACAAATAAAAGTATATGATATGTTTAGATAATAAGTACTAGAGTTGTAAAATTGAAAATGTAGAAAAATTCCATAAATTACCTACCCTTGGGAGGGTGTGGGAAGAACTTTCGATCCAACTTCATTGCATTATACAACACAGTGGTGTCATGCACAGACCCCGACTGCCCCACAGAAACATAAGTGAACCTCATGTCAAAGTTGCAAATTGCTAGGATATTTTGAGTCGCTATCCCTATTTTTCCAATATACCTCACTTGTTCACTAGGGGGTAAAGATACCCTAATGTGTGTCCCATCTAGAGCACCAATACAGTCTTTGAAGTGTGGAAATGCTCTCCTATCATCTGCTATCTTTTTGTGGACAGTACGAAAGTTTGCATCTTTTGGAACAAGAAAATGTTTTGCCATTTCCATCAAAGATTCTAGAACCTCAGTAAATTTCCTATTAATAGTTTCACCTGAGTGATTGAAACGATTTTGACATTTCCTATTGGACTCATTTTCAGAACATATGAACAAGAAAATTGCAAGAGCCTCATAGGTGTTCATGTGCATAGATGGTTGCAGTCCATACCTTGACACCAACAAATTATGCAAATCCATGAATATTTCCGTGCGCATGCGCAACTAAGAATGACATTCACCTAGAGTTCTCAAGACATATTGTAACCAGCCCATGCCACTTTGTTCCGCTATCCTTGGTGGATTTTTGTTAAGGTAGAGCTCAACATATTTCTCTGCCACTTTAGCACCACACAAAACCAAGTTCCAAAACTCAACACTATCATCATCTGACTCCTCTGAACCATCACTCTCACTGTCATACATCTGAAAATAATAACAAGTACCAATAGTAACGATGTCATGGATACAAGTATAACAGTAACAATGTCATGGATACAAGTAGTAGTAGTAACGATGTCATAATTACAAGTAGAAATACAATTTGAAATAAAAGGTACTCAACAACAAGGTACTCCCTAGTAGCAATCTGAAAACTGAAATAAAATAAAAAATAGTACTACATGGCAAGAATCTGAAAAAAAACACTCAAACATTTCTCAAAGCCTTCAATTCCCATACTTGTCATTGTACCTTCTTGTCAGCCAATTCAAACGAATTTCTCTAGTAGGAAGGGTCAAGAACATCTCTCTTTGTTCCTTTTTCACAAATAATTGGGTAGCAATGTCATGCTCATTGCTACCATATTGTGCCCCACAATCCAAGACAACATCCATCACTTCTTTGATAGAAACGACTTCAGCTTGCTTTTTTGATGTAAAAAACTCGACTGAATCAGCAATCTTTGTAATTTGTTCTTGAATTAAAAGAGCTGTACTTGTCTTTTGCTTCTTAGGAACCTCTAGGACAACACGAGCTCTTATTTTTTTATTTCCAACAGCAGGAGATACCTCCTGAACCTCCTCATCCTCTTTCTCTCTATATGACCAATCATGCACCAAATCGTCCTCCTCTTCATCCTCTCCTGCTCCATCTATGTTTTTAGTGTCTTTTTGCCTATCGGGTATAACAGGATTGTCACTCGTCGGGTTCCAATGATCAGTTTCATCATTAGAAATGTCACCAAACATTTCTCTAAGGAAGTCTTGATTTTGCAGCACTTTCTTCTTGAATTTTCCAGAACCCGGCACGTCTTGAACATGGAAGGTAATCAAAACAACAAGGAGGTATTGGGAACATAGATGAACAGCCAAAACTTGTGAACAGAACAATACTTACCACTTTCATTTTTTTCCACCATTCATTTTCCATGTTAATTACTCCTCTTGTATTGTCCCAACCGGTTCCAGTTTGATTCCGCACTAACTTTTGCCAAATTGACCAATCATTCTTCAACCTATCCCACTTGTTCTTGATTTGTGTCTTTGATAACTTGATTCCGGTCATTTGGTAAAATCTTCCCGACAGTTCAGTGTAACCTAAAGTGTTCAAATGTGTATTTGGCCTATTCCCTCTCTTTACTTCTTCAGCGAATAACTCACATACAATGTGATTATAATCATCCGTCCATTCCATATAATCACCCTAATCAACAATTATGTGGAGCAATATTTTTAAGCATATATGACAACACAAATTATCTAATTGACTAGCATACATACACTCAGCAGCAATGGAAGAAATCGAGCGAAGAAATTATACCGATTTTGGAAGACTAGAGATGCGGGCATGGCCACTGGTGCCTACCTTGTTGGTGCGCGTCGCCCCTGCTGCGCCCAGGCCAGCAGCGCCTAGAGGGGCTGCAGCCAGGCCGGCACCGCCGAGGGGGGCTGCACCCAGGTCGCCGAGCCTCGACGTGTTGGCCGCGCCCTGGCCTTGGGCCGCGCCGCTCGCGCTCCTGCCGCCGATGCCTCTGCCAGCGCCCCTGCTGCCACGTCCATGGCCTCCCCTGGAAGCCGCGCCCCCTCTAGCGCCTCTTGGGCCACCCCTGCTGCGGGAGAAGCCAACTCTCAGTGCTGCCAGCGGCCCATGGCCAGCTCCTCCGAGAAAAGTAGCAGACGGCGACGGGATCTCCACAACAGGTGATGAATCGACTCCAAATTCGTGGGGCATAGGTTCAACGCCCTCAGATCCACCCATTTGTGGTATCAGCTCATCGCCAGCGACCTCTGGTGGCGTGGACACGGCTGGCGGTTAGGGTCAGCGGCGGAGGACGCGATAAAATCAAGGTATTGCCGAGACGGCAAGGACGGCGGCCGGAGCGGCGCCAATGTGCGGAGGCAGGCTGGAGCCTGGAGCCGGACTTGCAGGCAAACTGGCGAAGGGGCAGACGCTCCTGGGCTCCTGGCCTTGGCCAGCGGCACGCGCAGCCACCGGTCGTGCGGTGGCCGGTGCGGCAGCGGCCAGCGGGCCCTCCGCTGCCACAGCCCGCAGTCCCGCAGGCCGCAGAGGCGCAGTCGCGCAGATGAGTCCGCGTGGACCGGGGACCGCAGCAGTGCAGCTCCACAAATTCCCAAATCTCTGTGACCGGACTCTCTTAGCAGTCCCCTGAAAAGTGAAAACCAAAGAGGAAACCAAGAAGCAAGAACTTAACGTCTTGACACTTGACAGAAGGGCTCAAGGGCAGAAGCCGCACTACCGCAGAAGGCAGAGGTGGGCGGCGGCGGGTGAGCGGGCGGCGGGCGGGGCTGCGGGCGGCGGGCGGGCTGTGGGCGTTGGGCGGCGAGCGACGGGCGGGGCTGCGGGCGGCGGCGGGCGGGCGGGGGACGGGCTGCGGGCGGCGGCGAGCGGGCGGGTGCGGGGCTGCGGGCGGCGGCGGGCGGGCGGGTGCGGGGCTGCGTGCGGCGGGCGGCGGCGCGTGGGCAGCGCCGCGGCGGGCGGGCGGGCGGCGGGCGGGGCTGCGGGCGGCGGCGGGCGGCGGCGCGCGGGGCTGCAGAGTCACGGTGGGGAGCAGAGTCACGGTGGGGAGGCAGGACGCAGACTTGATAGGGTTAGATTTTTTTTTTTAGTTGGGCTGGGCCGAGCCGAGGTATTGCCTGGGCAATACCGGGCCCTCCGCCACTGGTTAGGGTTCCGCTCCTGCTATCGAGAGAGGAAAGAGGGGGGCGCTGGGAGCGGACAGAGGAAGAGGGGTGTCACAGGTACGAGAGAAAACAGAAGGAAGGAAAAGAAAACGTTTCGTTCCGAGTGTGTAACCAGTGGTATTGGTGGGTAATTTTCCCCCAACTCGATGAGGGAGTTCAAAACGACTATTCGTGAAGTACCCTTTTGGCTGCTTCATGAATTTCGTGAAGTTGGGGCCAACTTCACGTTTTTTGGTGAAGCTGAGCTGGTGAAGCTGGGGGTGTTTGGCTACAGTTTCATGAAGCGAAGTCAAATTTGGTGAAGTGAAGCAGTGCCAAACAGGCCCTAAAGATCTTTTAGAACCGGAACTAAAGGATCTTTAATCCTGGATCGTGGCTCCACCCGGGACTAAAGGCCAATTTTGGCGGACCATAGGAAAATTTTGACCCACCTTTAGTCCCGGGTGGATCTACCACCCGGGACAAATAGGGTCAATTCCAGTTTTTGTGTACTATTTTTATTTTAATTTATTTTTTTATAAATGGGCTGACAGTTGTTAATTGCATAAAAAATAATTTATGGGTCCAAAAAATACCAACAAAGTATTTTGTTTTGTTTAGATTTGATATACACAAGAAAAATCTTTAATTTATATTCATGTGTTTTGATCTATTAAATACATAACTTGATACACATTATATTTTTCATTTTGACCATGCAAATATGTATTAGCCACATTAACGTTAAAAATGAGTTTTTCCATAAAATTATTGCCAATAATAAGCCTTTTTATGGAATCCATGAGTTTCTGCGATGTTTCAATCACTATAATAAATAATAAGTGTGTGTGTGAGAGAGAGAGATAGAGAGAGAGTGTGTGTCTATGTGTGAGAGAGAGTGTGTGTAGTATTAGAGTGTGTGTGTGTGTTAGTATAAGTTTGATGAAATAAATCTAGATAATTGAGTACTAATCCAAAAGATATCTAAAAATTATATTTGAACATGAAAATTAAGTAGAAAACTATGAAATTTATAAAACACAACGAACAATGATGAAGTACATATAATCAAAATATACAAATTGTTCATCAGATATTTATAAAATGATACATAATGATTTTAATACATTAACGATCATCATCTACTGGTACGGTAATTATCTTCCTCTTAATATATGTTCTTTGATTATGATTGCGGTGCAAGTATGGAGCATCCTCATTGGCTAACACGATGCATGAATCAGCATTCACCGCGAAAGAAGGAATCTCAACAAATTTATTATAATCCTCCATCAGGTCTGTCTTGTTCTCGACTCCAACGATGTTTATTTTTCCTAAAAGAACTATGTGCCACTTTGGCTCATCTGTTTGTTTGTTTATCCCCTTCTTTGGCTTGCTGGACATATCCTTCACGTAGAAAACCTGAGTGACATCCTAGGCTAAGACGAATGGCTCGTCTCTATACCCAAGATTGTTGAGGTCAACTATTGTCATCCCATGCTGATCTTTTGTTACCCCTCCTCCAGTCAGCTTCACCCAATGGCACCGAAACAGAGGTATCTTCAAAATCGGTCCTTAATCAAGTTCCCATATCTCCTCTATGTAACCATAATATGTCTCCTTTTTACTGTTGTTATCTGTGGCATCCATACGGACACCGCTATTTTGGTTGGTGCTCTTTTTATCTTGGGCTCTGGTGTAAAATATGTTCCCATTTATCTTGTACCCTTGGAATGTTATGATACTCCAAGATTGTCCCCTAGCCAACCACGCCAGCTTCTAGTATATCCATGTTCTGCATTAGATGCTTCTGCAACCAACTAGCGAAAGAATTCATGTGTCGATGTGTAATCCAGGCCTCAGAAAAGTCTGGGAATCCATAGCACAGAATCTTCTTATATTCCTCAATGTACGGATCCAACAAGGAGGATTGTTGAAGAACTATGTAATGTGCCTTTTTGAATGAGAAATCATCCGTACAAATATATGCTTCTTTCCTAGTGTGCCCTTTCCACGTATTCTCCCCTCATACCATGATTCAGGAACCCCAATCGGTTTAAGACCATCAATAAAGTCAGCACAAAACTCAATGACCTCCTCTCTTCCATAGCCACTAGCGATGCTTCCTTCAGGAAGAGCATGATTACGAACATATTTCTTTAGTACGGCCATGAAACCTTTTGAAAGGGAACATATTGTGTAGGAATACAGGTCCGAGAATATCAATCTCTTTGACAAGGTGAACTAGGATATGTGTCATAATGTTGAAGAATGATGGTGGAAATATCAAGTCAAAGCCAACTAGACATTGTACCACATCATTCCGCAGCTTTATTAGATTGTCTGGATAAATTACCTTATGAGAAATTGCGTTGAGGAAAGCACACAGCTTTACGATGGTTAATCGAACGTTCTCAGGTAGAATCCCACGCAATGCAACCGGAAGAAGTTGAGTCATAAGCACGTGACAGTCATAAGACTTTAGGTTTGTGAATTTTTTCTCTGGCATATTTAGGATTCCTTTTATGTTCGAGGAGTATCCAGATGGGACCTTTGATACTGCTCAAGCATTCGAACTTGTTTTCCTTCTCTTCTTTGCTAAGAGTATAGCTGGTAGAACTTAAGTAGTGTCGTCCATTTTCTCCCATTTCTGGATGTAGACCATCTCGCTCTTCCATATGTTGCAATTCTATCATGCTTCTAGTGTATCTTTTGCCTTCCCGTACACTCCTAGGAATCCTATCAGGTTGGCGCAAAGATTCTTCGTGATGTGCATCACATCTATTGAATTGCGAACATCTAAGACTTCCCAATATGGTAGCTCCCAAAAAATAGACTTCTTCTTCCACATGGGCACCATTCCGTTTTCGCTCGGAACAGGTTGGCTACCAGGTCCCTTGCTAAATACTACTTCTATATCCTTTACCATATCAAAGACTTGCATACCACATCAGTGCATCGGCTTTGTACGGTGGTCTGCTTGCCCTTTGAAATGCTTGCCTCTCCTTCATAACTGATGTTTGATGGAGAGAAACTGACGATGACCACTATATACAACCATTTTGCAGTGAGTCAAGTATACACTATTAGTTTCATCTAAGCAGTGTGTGCAGGCTCTTATCCCTTGTTCGTTTGTCCTGATAGGTTACTAAGAGCAGCCAGTCATTGATGGTTATGAATAACAAGGCTCATAGGTTAAAGTTCTCCTATCGGTATTCATCCCACATCCGTACACCTTCTTCGTGCCACAGCAATAACAGTTCTTCAACCAATGATCTTAGGTACACATCAATGTTGTTACCAGGTTGCTTTAGGCCCGGGATAAGCACCGGCATCATGATGAATTTTCGCTCCATGCAGAGCCATGGTGGGAGATTGTATATACATAGAGTCACAGGCCAAGTGCTAGGGCTACTGCTCATTTCACTGAAAGGATTCATGCCATCAGTACTCAAAGGAATCTTATGTTCCTCACATCCAGTGCAAAGTCTAGGTAAGTTCTATCTATTTTTCTCCACTAGGACCCATCAGCCTGGTTTCTCAACTTAGCATGATCTTTGTTCCTAAACAGATGCTTCAAATGTGGTATTATAGGAGAATACTACATGAGCTTGGCAGGAACTCTCTTCCTAGGACACTCCCCCTCGACTTCTCTAGGGTCGTCTCTCCTGATCTTATACCTCAATGCACCACGTACGGGGCATGCATCCAAATTCTCCTACTCATCACCGCGGTACAGGATACAGTCATTGAGATATGTGTATCTTCTGTACCTTAAAACCTAGAGGGCAAACAAATTGTTTTGCTTCGTATGTTGTGGCAGGCAACTCGTTATCCATAGGAAGCATTTTTTTAAAAAGTTTAAGTAATTCACCAAATCCCTTGTCGGATACACCATGCGTTGCCTTCCATTGTAGCAACTCTAGAGTGATGCCAAGCTTCTTCAAGCCATCTGCGCATCCTGGGTACAACAACTTGTGGTGGTCCGCTAAAATCTGATGGAATGTCATCCTCTCATTCTCACTTTCACAATCTTCACGAGCATCACGCAGCAGCTGCCCAAGATTGTTTGTGGGATCATCATCTGCCGCCTCTCTTTCAGGCTCTTCCATTGCAGCAGTATCATTAAAGGCACCGAATCCAGCGTGGCTAGGAAAGTTGCCGTCAAAAACTTCTTCTTCAATATCCTCCATTAACCCCTTTTTCTCCATGACTGATCTAACAAATGTAATTGGACATGAAACCATTAGCAAAAATATGGTTGTGAAGGGTCCTTGAAGATGAGTAATCCTTCTTGTCCTGGCAATAGATGCACGGGGCACATGAAACCATTATGCTTGTTTGCCTCAGCCACATCCAAAAAATAATGGAGGCCATCAATGAACTCCTTGGAATGTCGGTCAGCATTGTACATCCATTTTCGGTCCATCTGCATTGCACAATATGGTACTTTACATAACATGAACAATTACACAACATGATTAATTAAAACATCTAAATATCAATTTTGTAATATCCACCACACAATATCTAAATATCTAAATAAATATAATAAATGAATAAACTCTCATAAATTGCAATAACATGAATAATTAAAAGGTCTGAAATATCCACCACACAATATGAATAATAATTAAAAGGTCTACATGATCCATTACACAACATGATTAATTAAAAAGTCAAAAATACCGAATAAGTTACGTGCTAATACAAACTACTCACCAGACCTATTGGCTGATGCCTCGTGAACCGCCGTGCTAACTCTCAACACCGAATAGTCAATTTCTGCCATTCCCGACGCTTCGCGCCTTAATTTACATTGAACCATCAACTCGCGATCATCATCCGTACCATGCAACTCCACATCAAATTCATACTCAAATTTGAGACTTGCATTTCCAAGCGCGAGGCAATGAAATACTTTCTTAATCCAACGATGAATACGACCGCTAACAAGTCTAAGGCGCTCTTCAGGTGGAACTCAAGGGAATGTCTGGTACGCTTCAAATGATTGCGTACGGACGCTCGAGCGGACGCACGGCGCTCCAATGCATCATGTTGCAAAGCCATTTCTATGGATTTAACATTAATTACTCATCATGTTGGGTGAAGCACTCAACTACAGTATTTTCAAAAATAAAACTAGTCTCACTACACTTATCAAATAAATGTAAAAAACTGAATAAATTTTTAGAGGTGAACAGTAATTATTTTGAAACTCTTCAGTTTGAGGCAAACACTCATCGTCCCACACCATATGGGATGCAATCAAGGTTCACAATTTTATTTCAGGCTCTATATGCAAAAATCATTGAGAAGAAAAAAAATCTTTGTTTAGGAACATGTTTCTATCATTAACCTTGACCATGCGCATGACACTACCATTTGGGGCCAACATTGATATCCGTGATATGGTGCGGTATATGGACGTGATGAAAGAGTATGGCCTTGTTCTGAATGGTTGCATCTCACCTTGCTCAAAGGTGAGGATTTCTTCATTGGGACCAAGGCCGTGCTCCTTCATCACGTCCTTATACCGCAACGTGTCGCGAATATCATGTTGGCCCCGAATGCCATGTCATCACCGCATAGACAAGGTTAACGATAGATACATGTTCCGAAATAAAGATTTTTTTTCATTTCTCAACGGTTTCAATATGAGCCTGAATAAATACATCATTAGAGTGTCAAAGTAATTCATTCATAGTGTAATGCCAAGTATACATCTTTTTTCACTTTCAATAATTATTCAATTTGACATTTCACATTGCACATAAACATTCAATTTGAAATTTCACATTCACACATTTCACATTTCACATTTCACATTCAAATCCACATATGGTCATATATACATACTCTCATTCTAAAAATAAAAAATCCTACTATACTCATTTTTGTATCCATATTTTTTCTAAATAGTATTACTCTCTCTCTATGTATATGCTCCCATTCCAAAAAATATCATTTTACTCTATGCAAACCTTAAGTGATTTGAGCTCAATCTAAAAATTCCAACATTTCTCCCAATCTAAAAATATCTCAAAATCTCTATTTCTAAACCATGAAACAAGCTACAATAGCAATGGAAGATGAGAGGATGAAGTTTCTAACCTTTAAACCGTTGGATGGATGGGGGCATCAAAAGCCTTCACAAATCATGGAGAAAAATGGCATGACCTACCCTCACCCGAGAGCCAAGAACAGGAAGAACACAAATGGAAGAGTGGCTCGAGCAGGTGAAGAAGAAGGGAGTAAAAGGGCCTGGGGATATTTAGTCCCGGTTGGAGCCACCAATCGGGACAAATGAGAGACTTTTAGTCCCGGTTGGTGGCTCCAACCGGGACTAAATATCCCCAAACCTCCTGACAGGTCCCTAGCCGTTGGACCCGGAACTAATGCTTTCATTAGTTCCGAGCCCAAAACTGGCCGGGACAAATGAGGCGGATGAAAGATCCTTTCTGTAGTAGTGTGTCTTTTTTAATATCTAGCGTTGGAATCTTTCAGAATTATTTATATGAATATATGGACATGCGTGTGCTTGTAAATGTGGTGATCAGTGTGTATACGTGTATCTAAACACCTTAAAAATTATCAATCTATTTTTGTTAGTTATAAAGAATGAATTCTCGTGAAGGAGGTTGGCGTTTTTGCCATATGCACTACACATGTTCCTCTTTATTCGTTTTAGGGGCCGTTTGGTTCTTAGCCACACTTTTTGCCACACCTAATCTTATTAGACAAGTTCGATCAAGTTGGCACCTAATCTTAGATGAGATTCTTTTGAGCTCCACATGTTACAGAGTTAAAAATTATGGTAAGATTCCATTAGGCATAAAAAAGTGTTGCTCTACAATCTTACTCACACTTTAGTAAGGTTAGGTATGACTGATGCCACAAAAATTGGACGGTGAATCTTGCGGAGCACGAGACGCTAAGGTCTGGGAGCTCTGGTTATCTCCAGTGCAAATCCTGCAAATCAAGTCTAGGGCGTGCCAGCCAATTTGATCTAAAATTGACAAGGGAAAATAAATTTAATTAGTAAAACAACAAGAAATGCATCGGCTAGAATTCCGAATAGTTCCGAGAAGCGCATCAGCCGGGACGTCCAATACATAAACCCATACATTGATTGTAAAGCCGATTTCATGACGAAGCAGGATTAAGAAGTAAAAACCTCATAATTAAATGCACATGTTTAAATAGACTAAATCCATCGTCACCATTAGTCGGATGGGACCTAACCGAGACAATGCTAATAGCAGGGAGACAAATCGAGCATAAATAACCGACACACTGAATTATGTTGGAATTTGTTCTTAGCGTCAAGCCCATGATCGGTCACAAGGCCGATGGAAACCACTAAGGCACCCCAATCGTGCCATCATTGACCGATGGGCACATTAGATTGGTAAGACTTGACCCAATATAGTTACCCAAGAATCGGATCTAACCGAGACAGTCTGAGATAACAATGTCGGTGCAAACGAATCAGTCGATCTAACCGTCACAACGAAGTTCACGGTTGCAGATGACTTAGTTGTGGTAGCAATAATCAACGACAAGATCAGCTATAGGGATTATGCAGATTAGGTTAGGTAAAGCCGATGACCTGATGATTATCACTGGATAAATTATGAAATCTATTAAGAACTAACAAGAGATCGAACGATGCAGCCTTACATGAACTCGATAGAAATCGATAACTTGGTAGATTAATCTAGACCAAACTATAGCGATACGCCGGTAGCAAAATCCTAGAGTTTGATAAACATGAACTTACCAACAAGCCAAAGATCAATCCGATGCAGCCCTACTTGCTGAAGAATCCGGCGAGAAAGTACTCTACTCCTACTCCTAGGGTATTGGCGAAGTGCCGAGAAATGTACTGTATTGAATTGATGATTATTCCTTACAATACCCTAAGGTCTGCTATTAATAGCCTAACACTAGGACTCCTGATCGAACATGATCGGTTACAAACATGACTTAAAAGTAAAAGCTACTATATCTACAAGGTAAAACAGAAGGAAACCGGACTCTCGCAAGATCCCCTGCTGACATCATCTTGACCGAACCCTACTCCACCTACGACTTACGCTACATCACCTTAGGCCGCAGCTTCTGATGATTTGACTAGATTCCCTATTCCACGGTCAAACAGGCATCGACCTTCCTCCAAAAAATCCTCCATCGGCTATCACTTTACTTACAAAAAATTACACTTGCAAAATTTTGCCGTCAAACATGCCCTCCAATTTCGGAATAAAAATAATTTTGTTCTGAAATTACAACAAGTCATGATGATCTCTTGCAGAGAGCCGACTTCAATCAGCGCCTCGATTTTCGCCGCACCGATCGGTCTTTTCAAATTTCACCGTTGGACCCTCGATCTCCGAGCTGTTCCTTGTCTTATCCCTTTAAAACCCACTCGCGCACGCTCCATCTCTTTCGTTTTGCCATTTCATCTCTCTACCAGAAATCCTCCACTGGCGATTGTTTTTCGAGCCCTACATCTCCTGGTAACTCCGCATCCATTCTCGCCGAAAACCTAGCACCGGCTGCTCCGACAACATCATCAATGGCAGCTACAGGCTCTTCATCAGCGGTAGCGGCTTTGAGTTGATCATTCATAGCGGCCCTAAGAATTTTAGAAGTAATCCTTCTCATTCTCTCGTATTCAATTGAGTTACTTGTCAGACAATCTCCTCGGAGCCGCGCCCTTATCCCTCCATCTTCTTTTTCTCTGCATGTAGAACATGGAGAACCAAATCTTGATCCCTAGGGAAGAGGGCTCTTCCCTGCTTTTCTTGGGCCCGATGGGTCCGAGTCTGACAGTCGGATCGGACCTAACTGAGACAGCGCTAATAGCAGGGCTACAAATCGAGCATAAATAATCGACGCATTGAGTTATGTTGGAATTTATTCTTAGCGTTAATATGGCAGAACCAACCTGAATTACACTGGCTCAAGTACGCAAGTCCACTCTCAAGGGCTCCAACGTACTTCAAACGGTGTAACCCCTTGGCCTGTCGGGTAACGTCCCGATAAACCACCGAATGCAGGATCAAACAAGGTACCTCGCACGAAGGCGAGTCCAGAGATACAAATGCCGACCATTTTTACATCACAGATATAATATTACATGGTATACAACCATAGTATAAAAACCTAACTAGTTTGAATTTATACAAGACCTTTTCAAAGTTATAGTATCAGTAGAGGAAAACGAACACGACACTACAGACGTCGCACGCGGATATTTGAGCTAAGCCCATGCTCAACATCACTCGGAGGGACCTGTGTTGGCCGGGGACGGATCCCATTCCACAGACCAACTAGCAGAAAGGGCATAGGGCCAGGGTACAGATAGGGCCGAGTCTTCAGGGAGATTACCTGAAAACAAAGTCACATTGCAAGGCTAAGTATTCTAATACTCAGCAAGACTTACCCGTTCATGGTATACTTAGCCATGTAACTAAACTTATGAAGGCTTGTAATGGTTCTGGGTATGGTTTAAGCTGAAAAGCAACAAAAAGTAGATCCTTAATTTTCAAATTTTAGCTTTCAGATTCTAGTTGATTATCCATTCTAGGTAAGCAACTATAGCTACTCAAGCATGGTAGAACTTTTTGAGCAAACATCTTCTTTGATCATCATCAGGTTGCTCTTATTACTCTATGTGGCAAAGGGATCAAGCAGTCTCAATCTCCGTGAGAAACGGACGATTCTGAATTGAATTTCATAACCTTGCAAGGGCAAACCTAACTCACACGCTTGGAACATCCAACGATTGTTCCGAAGCAACCGTTTGCCTTTCATTCCGACTCGTGGATCAGATCCACCACAAGCGACTGTAGGACCATACGCATATCCAATGTGCAGGACGTATGTCTGTAGCGCGACTACATGACCGTACTCCTGGTTTCCCTGCAACACGTATTCCCACACATCGAAGCGAGTAACCGGAAAAACCAAATACGAATGGTGGGAGGTATGTCCACTTGCCGGGCCGATTGGTTACTAGGCTTACCGCTTACCATATTTCACGGCGTGTGGCTAGTACTTTCAAACGCTTAACCACTGCTACCACACACTGCGACCTTAGCCAAATTCATCAACACAGAGACAGGGTATCATCTTAACCACGATACTTCACATAAATCCCGTCCGTCATCCTTATAGTGATTACAGGAATGTAAACACTACAATTCTTATAAAGGTCGCGAGTGACAGGCAATCACTCAACTTCTACCGGTCCTATTAGCATAGCAACTATTCGAACTCAAGTTCTAGTATTCAGTATATCGGTTCCTAGGAATATGCAACTAGGGTTTTCAGACAACTCCTAAGAACTCAATGCACAAGTATATATATAAATGTAGATTGCAGTGTAAATAAAGTAGCGGGTTTATGTCCGGGGCTTACCTTCTTGAGCGGGGCTGGGGGCAGGAGTATCAAAGTTTTCCGAACTTTGGTTCGGAGCTTCAGTTAGATTTCCGACGACGTTCCCGGGGTCTTCAGAATAACCTCCTTCTGGTTCCGGGATCAGTTCGTAATATCCGTCGGCGAGAGTAGTTGAGTCTATATGATATGCAAAGATGTAGTTTAATGAATGCATACATTTTCATTTTATTTCACAATAAAGTTGCAATCCAATGCAAACATAATTCACTCATCAAACATCTCATTTACTCTTTTACTGGGTAGTCATTTATCGAGTATAAACTAACCTAGTTAGCTACCTTAGACAACATATTTTATTTTTACAAAATAAACTACCATAGCACTAGGGTTGAAACTTTTATTAATTACAGATTAAACTATGTCTAAGATACTGTAAATTTTTCAAGATTTATTCTACACAGAATTGATTCTGAGAAAATAAACAAAATTGACTATAAACTAACAAGATTTATTTTTAGCTTATGTTCAAGTTAAGAACCGGTGCTCAAATTTTACAGACAGTAACATATGACTAAAACAAGGTTCTACAAAAATTACCAGGATTTTCTAAGCAGGGAAACTATTTAACATGATTAAATCTCACTTAAAAAGTATTAAATCAAAGAAATAGCTAAACAGAAGGAATGACCATGAAATTTTTATAGAAATACTAGGGTGACATGAACATCTCACTGTAAAAATTTCACAGCAAGACATGGTTTCAATCATCAGTTAGGGAAAAGATAAAAAACAACTAGCATTTAAACACTAGTAACACAAATCTATTTTTACCGCAAAAACTTTCAACTAACACCCAACATATTATGATTCTACTGTAAAGATCTCTTCAAGAGGATTCCAAAACATCAAGATTTGCATTTTTCTGATTTTTCTCTGAATTTCTATGGAATTTCAAAGTTTGCAACAAAAATTAACAAAGGAGTCCCTGATGACACTATTCACTTGAGTCACGGGCTTCGCAGACAGCCCCCTGGGTTTTTGTCTCTTTCAACCCGAGGCCCTTGGCTGTGGTTAGAGGAAGGGTGCGAGTTTGACCGGCCAAATCCGGCGACGGTGATCGCCGGCGGAGAGGGTGGAGGGGCGTGGGAGCTTCACCAAGTCCGTGCGCACCTCTAGATGCCCGGAATTGAGGTCGGGGTGGCCTGTAGCGGCAGCGCGACGAGAGCAGGCGGGTCGGCGGCGGAGGAGAACGGCGGAAGCGGTGCTCCGGTGAGTTCTGGGCGAGTGGGAGGGGTCGGGAAGCTTCAGTGCGCCGTGGGGAAGCTAGATACGGGGTCAATTGGAGCCGAGGAAGGTCGGGGAGGGGTGCTTCATGGCAAGCAGGGGGTGGCGCCGAGCGGTCGCTGGCGATGGCGCTCCGGCAGGAATTTGATGATGGTTAGGGGCTGGTGAGCATGAGCAGGTGATGGGGAAGCTCGCTAGGGGGTCGGTGGGGGTAATGGGCGATCGACGGCGGCGACCCACGGCGGCCAGTAGCTCACCGGATTGGAGGAATGGGCGGCGGTGGTGATCGGGGGTCTGGGGTTGGGGAAACGGCAAAAGAACAAGGAGAATGGTTTGCGGGGGTTCTTGTAGTGCTAATGCGTGCGAAGGATAGGGCTCTGGGGTGCTGCAGCAAGCCATCCACGGCGGCGGCGAGGTGGTGGCTGGCGGTGGTTTTCTGGGCGCGTGGCATTGGGATGGAGGCTCCAGCGCGAGGAGTAGAGGGCGGTGGGGAGCTCAGGCGTGACGCGTGGAGAAGTTGGCAGGTAGGAGGTGGTGCGGCAGCGGGCAGCACAGCGGCAGGGGGGATGCTCTGCGCCGGCGGTAGGGGAAGCAGAGGAACAGCGGGTGCCAGAGGAAGAAGAAGAAAGGGAGGGGGTCCGAGGGATCTGTTTGAAATTTTCAAAAACCTCATGGACCCTTCTGTAAAGTAAAATTTCGCACTGATCCAAAACCCTGATGAGAAAATGATCAAAATAGAAGTTGTAGAGTTTTTCAAACCCTACAACATTGCTTTAGGGTTCAAGTTCAAAAACTCAAAGTACAAAGCTTTAATTTTAAACTTTGAACCAAATTCAAACTTTAATAAGGTTTTGTCCTTATGAAGGTAAATTTCATATAATTTTGGACATAATTGCAATTTTTCCTGCAATGTCATGATTACTTACATTATTACACTTTAGCCCTTAGTAACTTTGAAAGTTACTTTTGTAATTCAACTACTTGCATAAAAGGACTTGTATTTTTACAAACAATTACACCTAAGTCCTTATTTTCACATAAACACTCAAATTTCATATAAGTCAACATGTCTATTACAATTTCTTTCCTAGTGTGGTACAAATTTGACACCTAGGGTGTCACAACCTTCCCCCCAAAAAGGAATCTCGTCCCGAGATTACAAGGATGATAGGGCTCGGAGGATAGCTATCTAAGTAGGCTTTAGGAATTCCGGGAAGTTTTTTTGAAGATAATCTTCGGTTTCCCAGGTTGCTTCTTCTTCTGTATGATGATTCCATAAGATCTTATACATCTTAATTTTCTTTCTTCTGGTGATTCTTTCCTTGGTATCAAGGATCTGGATAGGTTGTTCGGTGTAAGATAGATCAGGTTCGATCTCAATGGTTTGTGATCCAACGATCTCAGTAGGCACTTTGATGCATTTCTTGAGTTGAGAGATATGGAAGACATCATGAACGGCTGCCAACTGAGAAGGGAGACAAATTCTGTAAGCTACTGGGCCACAGACTTCCAGGATTTCGAATGGTCCGACATATCGGGGTGCTAACTTCCCTTTTATGCCGAAACGCTGAATACCTTTGGTAGGAGATACTCGGAGATAGACAAAATCCCCTACTTGTAACTGTAAAGGTTTTCTCCTTTGATCTACATAGCTCTTCTGTCTAGACTGGGTGGCTTTAAGATTGGCTTGGATAAGTTTAACCTTATCTTCAGCTTCGGTAATTAAGTCTGGTCTGAAAATTTGGCGTTCACCGGTCTCAGACCAATTCAAAGGAGTTTGACATCTTTGACCGTATAACGCTTCAAAGGGAGCCATTTGAAGGCTGGACTGGTAGCTATTGTTGTAAGAAAACTCGACCAAGGCAAGACACTAGTCCCAGCTCGTACCATTGTGAATAATACAAGCTCAGAGCATGTATTCAAGAATTTGGTTAAATCGCTCAGTCTGTCCATCAGTTTGTGGGTGATATGCAGAGCTTTGAATTAGTTTGGTTCCAAGAGCAGACTGCAAGTGTTCCCAGAAGCGGGCAATGAATTGTGTTCCTCGATCAGAAATGATGGTCTTCGGAACACCATGCAATCGAACAATTTGATCAAGATAGATTTCGGCATACTTCTTGGCAGAATAAGTGGTATGCACAGGAAGAAAGTGAGCAATTTTGGTAAGTCTATCAATAATTACCCATATGAAGTCATGTTTCTGGGATGTGTTGGGAAGACCAACGATAAAATCCATACTAATGTCTTCCCACTTCCACGATGGGATGGGTAGTGGTTGGAGTGTACCAGATACCCTTAGGTGACTGGCTTTGACTCTCTAGCATGTATCACATTCAGATACATACTTAGCAATTTTCCTTTTCATCGTGGTCCACCAAAAGTTTCATCGAAGGTCTTGGTACATTTTAGTACTACCAGGATGAATAGAAAACTTGGATAGATGTGCTTCATCAAGGATTTGTTTACGAAGTTGATGATCCTTAGGCACAACAATACGGTTGTAGAACCATAGAATTCCTTGATGATCAGTGTGGAAACATCTATACTTGACTTCTCCTTGGGATAGTTTTTGCTTGATAATTTTGATGCCTTCATCATGTAATTGTGACATGATGATTCTATCTTGAAGAGTAGATTCGATAGATATGAAATTCAGACTACCTTGAGGAATAATTTCTAGATTGAGATTTCTCATCTGATACCAAAGAGTTTCATTGAAGGCTTCTATGGATAAGCAATGACAATATGCCTTGCGGCTAAGTGCATCCGCAACCACATTGGCCTTGCCAGGATGGTAGTGTACCTCAAGATCATAGTCTTTGATCAGTTCTAACCAACGCCTTTGCCTCATATTTAGGTCAGCTTGGGTAAAGATATATTTGAGGCTCTTAAGGTCAGTGTAAATGTTACACTTGGCGCCCATAAGATGATGTCTCCAAATCTTGAGAGCGTGAATAACAGCTGTCAACTTAAGATCATGGGTTGGATAATTTTGTTCATGATTCCGGAGTGCTCTGGATGCATAAGCAATGACCCGGTTGTTTTGCATAAGAACACAACTAAGTCCGGTTCCGGAAGCATCACAATAGACATCGAAAGGCTGGGTACTATCTGGCTGAGCTAGCACTGGAGCAGTGGTTAGAAGTTTCTCAGTGTGTAAAATGCTTCTTCACACTTATTATCCCAATGGAATTCGACCTCTTTCTTAAGTAGCTCAGTCATGGGTTTGGCTATTTTGGAGAAGTCTGGAATGAATCAGCGATAATATCCTGCCAATCCAAGGAAACTACGGATTTGATGGACTGAAGTTGGAGGCTTCCAATCCATAACTTCCTGAACTTTGGTTGGATCAACCGAGATGCCTTCACTGGAGATAGTACGTCCCAAAAATCTCACACTATCCAGCCAGAATTCACATTTAGAGAATTTGGCATAAAGGCGGTGATCACGTAGTTGTTGAAGAACGACACGTATATGATTAGCATGATCTTCCTCATTTTTGGAGTATATCAGAATATCATTGATGAAAACCACGACGAATTTATCGAGCTCTGGCATAAAGACTGAATTCATAAGATACAGGAAATATGCTGGTGCATTAGTGAGTCCAAAAGACATAACCAGATATTCATATAGTCCATATCTGGTCAAGAAAGCCGTTTGTGGAATATCACTAGGCTTGATTTTGATCTGATGATAACCAGAGCGTAGATCAATCTTAGAGAAGACTTTGGCTCCAGCTAGTTGATCGAACAAGATGTCAATGCGAGGAAGGGGGTACTTATTTTTGATAGTGACCGCATTGAGTGGACGATAATCGACACATAGCATTAAGCTATTGTCCTTTTTCTTTACAAAGAGGGCGGGACATCCCCAAGGTGAAGCACTTGGGCGTATGAAACCTTTGTCAAGAAGATCTTGAAGCTGGGTCTTTAACTCGACCAATTCATTAGGAGGCATACGATACGGCCTCTTTGAAATAGGAGCGGTGCCAGGTTGAAGTTCAATTATGAACTCGATATCTCTGTCTGCTGGCATTCCAGGCAAATCGTCCGGAAAGACATCGGGATACTCACAGACTATAGGAATGTCTTCTAGTTTGATGTCTGTGATAGCATAGGCACAAGAGTGAAGATATTCTTGCTGAGGCAGGTAGAGGGTGGTGGCTCCTTGATGTGGTGAATCAATCTCAATAACTCGGGAAGAGATATCTAGCAATACTCTATGTTCCATCATCCAATTTATCCCAAGTATAACATCAATACCCTCTAAATTTAGCAGAACTAAATTAGTTTTGATTAGTTTGCTACCTAACTGAATTGGCATACTTTTAACCATTTGGTTGGAGGTAACCTTTCCTCCAGTGGTAGAAATCATATATGACCCCTTGGTATGGCAAAGATCAAGTCCTATTCGGGTACCACAGTTGTTACTAATGAAACTATGAGTTGCTCCTGAATTGAATAATGTAACAACTGGTTTGTGATGAATAGAAAATGTACCTGATATGACGGGGGCTCCATCCGTAAGTTCCGCAAGGGTGGTGAAGTTAACTCGCCCTTGCCGGACTTGCATCATTGGCCTCTTGCCCTTGTTCTGGTCATTCTGATTAGAACCTTGCCCTTGATTAGGCTTCCTAGGCCGCGGACAATCATTGATAAAGTAGTCCGCAGTACCGCAATTGAAACAGCGATTGGTGCTGCTTCTCTTTTGAAATTGTTGAGCGTTTGGCTGTGGGCCAGACTGTGGTGGCTGTTGCGGAGGCACCGGAGGTCTGTATCCTCCTGACTGCTGAGTCGGCCTAAAAACCAGTTTGCCAGGTGGAGCATTCCGCTGTGGCGCTCTAGGTGGTGCATTCCGAACAAATCGACACCGCGATGGTTGAACACTCGCGGGTCCAGTGGAAATCCTTCGTTTCTTCATCACTCCAGTAGGGATGTGGTGGCTCCTGAAACGCTCCCGGAACTGGACCTAAGTGAGGGCGTCGCGGTCCCAAGCTGGGTAAGACTCCCACCAGTCGAGAGCTGAGCCTCGCAGCTGCCCTGCTGCGTAAAGAACTCGCTCCCGGTCGTCGCACTGAGCTACATCCAACTGACGCTCCACCGAATGAAGCCAGTCGTCTGCCTAGAGTGGATCAGCCGCATGGGAGAACGTCAGCGGGTGACCCCTCAGAAAGTCCGCGCGCCTGTCACGGGGCTGCTGCGGTGGAGGAGGTGGCGGCTGAGTGTGGATATGCTGCAGAGTCTGAACAGTGTTGTTCAGAGTAGCCATCATCTGCATCTGGAGCTGGAAGAACTGCTCCGGAGTCAGCGGTGGAGGCATCGACATTGGCAGGCCAGTTCACTGGTTGTTCTGCCCCTGCTGGCCAAAACCTGTGTCGGTGCTCCTGGTGTTCACCATCTGTTTGCAGCAGAACGAAATTTATAAGAGGCCGATATTGTCAAATTCTAGAAAGAAAACTCTGGTAGAATAAAGTAGAGAGTAAAGAGTGCACGGTTTTACCCCCAACGATCTATCTCAGTTTTATTACTAAGTTCAAGCTTGTGTTAAAAGTCGATTTGCATGAGCAAGTTTAACTTCTGAACTATGCAATCAACCAAAAATCCAAATCAAACATTATGCACAATCACAAACACTCAATATTCAAACATTAGCCGAGTTTATTACACCACTCGACTAAAACAAACAGACGCTCTAGCGTATTTTTGCAAAGGCATCCTAGGCTTATGAGGACAGACAGAAAATTGCAGGCCAACATCTACGGAAGAGATCAAACTAATTCTCGAGAAGGACAAGAGAGAGGGCTAGCAAATCGAGGTTTAGAACTCAAGGAATAGAAGCAGAAATGAATCTTTGAGTTTTGCGGAAGCAAGGCAAAAGAAAAGAAGTCCTTAGACTCAATAATTTCTATCTAGGCTTTGTCCTACAGTCAACCTAGCTCTGATACCAATTTTGTCACACCCGATTTATAAGGACATAAATCGAGCAATCATATATGCGTCAGGATCAAGTCACGCATATATACAACGGAATTATCAAGATATCACAACACATATCATGAAATAAAAGCGTATAAATTGTAAATGAATATCTTTATTACAACCGAATTAAGAATCAGTTCAAGAAGTGCGGAAGCGTAAAATAAATACATGAATAACAGGGCACCATAGGGACGTCGGCTGGGAGACAAACGCCTAGAAATTATCGAGTCTGCTGTTGTAGTCCTCCACGTTGTCTGGTACTAAGCAGCAGTCGAAGATATCCCAAAGAGAACAGAAGAGTAGAGAAGGCAAGTGTGAGTACACAACTTGTACTCAACAAGTATAACACGAATTATGAGGCTCTACGGTTAGCTGACTCAACTGCATTAGCTTTTAATCTTGGCAAATTTTATTAAAGCTATTTACTACAAGTGGATAAGTTACCATAACCCAAGTTAAAGAATAATCAATACAAATTACTCATGAGTCTACTGAAATCCAAGCCAAACCACCAAAGATAAACCCCCCAATCAGACGGAGGGCCGCTCATGACCGTGAGCACGGCTAGCATACCAGTTTTACACTCTCGAGAGGTTGCACAACTTTACCCACAAGTCGTGAGCTACGCTAGTTGTTCATCACACTTCCTTAGGTGAGATGACTAGCAAGCACACTACGAGACCGTTACAAAGGATCACGTTAGTAAGGTGTAACCGCTAAGGTTTCTGTATCAGCGATGATGGGGCCCACCTCACGGGGGTTACAAGCACACAGCACAAACCAAGCCGGAGGAGCAGGCACCATTGAAGCTTACCACCCCTCTTGCCCCGCAGGTAAGTTACTCCCAAACCAAAATGACCTAATTAGTAAGTCAAGACTGTCCCATTCCAGTCTTGTGGTTGCGCGGTTGTCCCAGGTTGTCGCTCTATGAACCGGTCCTTACGGAGAGTGGCCAACCAAGCACTAAGCACCGTACTGGCCCCCTAAACCATGTTTCTAATAAAAACATATTTTACCGAGATGTGAGCCACTCAAGCACACAGCACAGAGGGCCACGCTCAGAATCAAGTTGCACATACCATTAGTCAAGTTTAATTAAAAAGGACCATAATGTGTGAGAGCGCAGCACCTAGCACAACTTAACCAAAATGCAACCCAAGGTATTTATATATAAAGGATAAAAGTGGCTAGGAAATCCTTATAGGCATACAGTATTAGAATGCAGTATGAAATTGTATTTAAAAGTGATAGGATGTTCATGTTATACTTGCCTTCCTCAAACTCTCCTGGCTGCTGCTCAAATGCGTCTGAAGAAGGTGGCTCCTGGTACTCCTCCGGTGGCTCAACGTCTACTCACGATCGCAACGCCAAAACATGGTCCACACATGCACAGAGAAGGGCGCCAACGGTGTCGCGCGCGTGCGCGGTGCAAAGGCAAGCCAAAATAGGGCGATGAGGCGGCGGTGCAGTGCTGCAGGGAGCTCGCCATGGCGGAGCAACGGCGGCGGAGCGCCGGCGTGCATGTTCTGGCCACAAGGGTGGGCTACGGCCTACCGGATCTAGCGCAACAGGATGGGGAGGGTGCCGTGGTGCTCACCGAGGGCTCGAACTGGCCGGGGAGGCACCGCAGGGTGGCCAACGGCGAGGTCCGAGCGGCAGGTCGGCGTGGAGCTCGCGGAGGGATCCGATGCAGGGCATCTCCGGGCTTCTGATCCCCACGGGTCGACTCGTGGTGTTCCTGCGGAGATGCTACGGGGGTCAAGAAGGTCAGGAAGCTACCAACAGCGAGGAATCGAGGGTGCGGAGCAACTCACCGGCGGCGGTCCTCGGTGCAATTCTGGCCGTTGCACGGGCCGGGGTCGCGGGTGAAGGCCTCGGAGGGCTTCCTGGCGGTGAGGCGAAGCTGATGCGGGCCTTGGCCGGGTCTGGGGTGCAGCAGGGCGGCCGGTCCACGGTGGAGCAGGGGGTGCTGCGCGGCGGAGCAAGGCGGGCGGAGGCTTAGGGTTTTGGGGCGGCGGCCACGGGTAGGGGATAAGGGCGTAGGGGGTTTGCGGGTGCGTTTAAAGGGGAAGGCCGGGGATCTCGGGTGGGCGCCCTCTAGGAGAGCCGGCGAGGATCGCGGGCAGGCGTTGCGCGGCCGGTGGAGCGAGGAGGAAGAAAGGAAAAGAGAAGGGGGGCGCTGCCGAGTGGGGCCAAGCGGTCAGAGAGAGAGAGAGAGAGAGAGAGAGAAGGAAAGCGGGCCGAGCTGGGCGGCGCGCGAGGAAGAGGAGGACCGAGCGGGAGCTGAGTGGGCCGGCGTGAGGGAAGAAAGGAGCAGGCCGGGCTGGGCCACCTAAGCTGTTTTCCTATTTCCTGGGTTTTCTAATCCTTTTCTATTTCTTTTCCTGGTTTGCAACTTCAAACCTAATTGGATTCGAATAAAATTTGAATTCAACTCGTATGCACTCAACCAAATAAAACTTATGCACCAGCATGAGTGCACAAACATGTTGAATCTAAAATAAGTTTTAATTCCCTGTGGAATAAATTATAATTAAATGCAAGCTAAACAAAAGAAAACCTTATAAACTTTATTAAAGCCAATTAAATTTAGCATAAAATAGGAAATTTACATTAGGGTGTTACAAAAAGCCTGTGCATATTGTAGTACGGTGCGGGTGCCTTGGGTGAGTGCCAAGAACTCATTCAATTTTCGCTCCATCAGTCATTCAGGTATATGGTGTGCCCTGAAAGCATTCCGAAGCTCTTCCCAGGAGATAACATGGCTATCCGGTTGCATGGCACAATAGTTATCCCACCAGATACGGGCAGCACCACGAAGTTGTTGGGCAGCAAAGTGAGCCTTACTGGAGTCCGCACATGGAATCGTAAGAAGAGCAAACTTGGATTCAATGGTGCGAAGCCAAGCATCAGCATTAAGAGGCTCCTCAACTTTGCTGAATAGCGGGGGCTGAGTGCTAAGGAAATCTTGGTAGTTTGCCACCTGAGGGTGAGGATCATCACGACTTCCTCGTGATTGCTGGAGATGTTGGTTCTGTTGTGCCTGTACCAGCAGATTAAGAAGCTCGGTCTGCCGAGCCATAACCTCGGCTGGCCTGATCTGCCCGGAAACCTTCCGAGGTTCCACGTGTGGCTCCAACCATCTGAAACAAAGGAGATGTCCATTATTAACCACATATCCTTACTCCCATTTTCAGAAGGCATACCACAATTAACAGATATGTAATTCACATATTCCATTCAAACAACTCATTTTAGAGGCAAAGTTATTGAACAAGATGTAGAACACGAGGATTCAATTACAACACAGATACTGGTTGTCCTTAATATCATACATCAGGGTGGTCCGTACACAAGCCAACTATATTACAACAAATGGCACAGGGTCTAGGTAGACTACTTACTACCTATGTCACTACACTTAATACTGGTTATATCTAAAGAGTCAATGATTTGAACAACTAGAAATCATTGAGGTCGCCTACAAAAGACTGACTGCCGGAAGAAGACTAATCTGGCTGAGGGTTGGGTTCTGGATCTCCATGCTCAGAATCGAGATCAGAAACTCCCTCGATTTCCTCCGGGTCTTCTTCTCCACCTTCAGGTACTACAGGTACAGCAGGAGGTATTGGCTGCTGTTGAAGTTCGTCGATGTGAGCATGGGCGTCATCAACCTCAAGGACAAGGTCGTGGATTTGCTCCTGGAGGAACTCGATGATCGTATCACGTTGAGTGATTATTGCATCACTCTCATTGATCTGATCCTCCCGATGAAGAATGGTCTCGTCCCATGCTATGATAATTTCCTCTTTCTCGGTGACCAGGGCTTGAAGCTCCACTATCTGAGTGACTTGCCGATCAGCATTTCGGTAGTGACCTTGAGCGGTACCAATCAGCTAACCCATACCGCGACGTAACAGGATCTGATAGTGACGCTGGACATTCATGAACCTGATAGTGCCACGGAGTGTTTCTTCGGCTGAATCTCCCAACATATGGCCATAATGGGCTATCCTGAAATTCCACTCAGGATCACTGGAATCTATGGCAGGGAATAGACCGATGGGATGCCCAGCAACTTCCATGGGATGCTGGTTGCAGAAGATATGGATGGCCTCAAGAGCGGCAGTCTCGATGGTGTCGACAAGATGATAGCCAACCACATCGACCTCGATGGGGTGCCACTGAGAACAGAAAGGATGCTGAGGAATAGTCATCTTGACTCTGCATCGCGGAACACCTTCCTCCCTATACTCCACTCCATCGTACAGGGTGTGGCAGAACCAACCTGAATTATACCGGCTCAACTATGCGAGTCCATTCCTGAGGGCTCCATCGTGCTTCAAACGGTATAATCCCTTGGCCTGTCGGGTAACGTCCCGATAAACCACCGTTACACAGGATCAAATAAGGTTACCTCACACGAAGGTGAGTCCAGAGATATAATCACCATCACATTTTACATCATAGAGAATTACATTACAAGAGTTTCCAAAAGAAGTACGAAGTTTCAAATTTAAAGAAAAGATTACAAACTATTAAAGCTAGGGTTATTAGCAGTGGAAAACATACATGAAGATTTACAACACGTCGTCAAGGTGGATGTCATGCAAAGCCCGGGCACGACATCACTCGGTATCACCAATGTTGGTCGGGGACGGATCCCAATCCACAGACCAACCTTCTGGGAGAGCAAAGGGCCAAGGCAAGGGAAGAGTAGGGTCTCCAAGATATTACCTGCAAAACATATAACTGGCAAGGCTGAGTATACTAATACTCAGCAAGGCTTACCCGGGATTGGGTATACTTTAGCCTGTAACTAGACTCATGAAGGCATTGTAAAGGTTTTGGGTTTATTTTTAGCTGTAAAGCAATTAAAAGTTGATCCTTAATTTCAAGTTTTAGCTTTCAAATTCTATGTGATTATTCATTCTAGATAAGCACTTATAATTAAGCAAGCATGGTAGAAACTTTAACCAAACATCCTCTTTGATAACATCAAGGTTGCTCTTGTTACTCAATGTGGTAAAGGGATCAAGCAGTCTCAACCATCGTGAGAAGCGGACGATTCTGAATCGTATTCAACCTTGCAAGGTAAACCTAACTCACACGCTTGGAACACCAAAGGGTCGTTCCGAAGCAACCGTTTACCTTTCATTCCGACTCGTGGATCAGAGCCACCACAAGCGACTGCAGGACCATACGCACTTCCAAAGTGCAGGACGTACGTCTGTAGCGCGACTACAAAATCCGTACTCCTGGTTGCCCTTGCAACACGTATTCCCACACGTCGAACATAAGTAACCAGAAGAAGCAAGACAAGTGGTGGGAGGTATGTCCACTCCTCGGGCCGATTGGCTACTAGGCTTACCGCTTACCATATTTCGCGGCATGTGGTTAGTACTTTCAAACGCTTAACCACCGCTACCACACGCTGTGACCTTATCCAATTCAACAACACAGACGGGGTATCACCTCAACCATGATACCTCATAAACTCCCGTCTGTCATCCTTATAGTGATAACAGGAATATAAACATTACAACTCCTATATCGCGCGAGTGACAGGAAATCACTCGACTTCTACCGGTCCTATTAGCATAGCAGCTAGTCGGACTCAAATTCTAGTGTTCAGTACATCGGGTCCCTGAATTTATGCAACTAGGGTTCCAAGTAATTCCTAAGAACTTAATGCATAGAATACGTAAATAGATATAGATTGCAGTGTAATTAAAATAGTGGGTTATATCCGGGGCTTGCCTTTACTGGTGGGGTTGAAGTCAAAGATGTTAGTATTGTTATCTTCCGAACTTTGGTTCGGGGCTTCCGATATCCCTTGGTGACATCCACTTGGTCTTCTGGAACATCCTCCGTAGACTCCGGGGAGATCTCGTAGGTACCGTTGCCGAAGTAGTCGAATCTACATGTAATGCAACATTACATTCAAGTGTGCACACAAAACAATTTTACTTCACAACAAAGTTGCAACTCAACACTCATTTAACATATTACTTACATAACAACAAAAAGGATCTGAAACTATACTTAGGTAGAGCTTTAGGTGGACAACTAATTAGAATCAGCTACTTGTTGAGGGTTACAACAGAGCTGATTGGAAATAACGAGGGTTTAGCCGATTGATGAGTGCATCGGGTTCCTAGACGATCGATGAAAGCATCGATTACTGCAGCAGAGGGATGATTCCTAAAGCAGTTGTGTCTTAATTGAGATGTGCTTAAGTGTTATTCTAGGTAACTAGGTGTGGTTGCATCGGCTCGATTACGTCAGTGCAACAATTGAGTGACGTACAGCCGATGGGAGTGTGGTTGAGGGTATGTGACCGATAGATATATAGCCGATCTCTCAGTTGATAAATTGGCTGATAGAAGTGTGTGGATAAGGATGGGAAAACTAAGGATTGATCGGCCGTGTTTGACCGATATAGAAAACAACTAGAATCGGCTTAGATCAGCCGATAGCAAGAATCTTAAGATCGTGTGTGCATCTCCGATACATCATTTATGTGCAGCTGATGTAGGACAGAATAAAAGAATTGTATCGGTAGTAGCCGATATTAGAAAGATAACAACCGTATCAACTAACCAGCTGATGGTAGAAACATATCACAAGAAATGTATCGGCTGATAGCTGTTACGCAGAAACATCATAGACTCAAAGAAAACGGATGCTAAGCGGCTGAGTAGATAGCCGATACTGAAGCATAGCTACGAAGATGTATAAGCTAAGCAACAGATGCACATGAACTAACAAAGATTCTTATACGAAAGGACCTTAAAGAGACTGCAATCAAGACAAGGACAATGTCTTGATGACAAGGATATGAGCACTCGTGTGAAAGGACTAATTAGATATCACACCCTTCTGCCCAAGACATATATCCTATGATCAACCCTTTAGCTACAACACATGCATACAACACAAGGTACAAATAAAGCATTCATTTCCTAATATTTAACCTAGACCACAAATCAAGACTTTCAATTCAAGAGCACAACATAAAACTTGTAGATTTTGACCTAAAGGTTCAAACAACACTGATTTTGTACTTTTATGAACTTCTTATGAAAATCTATGAAATGTAGAAGTTCACTGATTTGAAATAAAGAAAGCTGTGGAAATTTTATAAAGAACACCCTAGAACTTTTAAAAACATAGCAATCAAGTCCCTGGTCCGGGAAAACAGATAACAGAAAGTTAACGGCGACATTCCGGCAAAGGAGTCGCCGGCATCAAGAAGATTCAGTGAATCAGGACAAACCTTGGGGTAACCTTGGTTATGGAGAAGAACAAGCGGAAAGTGAATTCCCGTGGCGAGTAGGATCGGCGATGAGAAGAGCTCGACGGTGACGAAGAAACTTGCCAGGGGATTGTAGTGGGTGGAGGATAACCGGAGAGGTATTCCTCACGGTGATCCGTGGTGACGATATTCGACTTTGCCACGGTGACAATGTTCTGGCGAAGGAATCCGAAGAGGCTCGATAAGAGAGTTCAGGGGTTTTCTTGAGGTGTTGGTCTTGCTTGAACGATCGGCGAGGAATAGGAGCTGCTGGATGTTGTGGACTCATGGAAGAAGCCGATAGGGCCGGATTGGTTCGCTATGCTAACTCCTCCGCGAACCTCAGGGTTTTCCTGCTCACGGGATGAACTTACCCTGCTCACGCGCGTGTGCTGCAGAAACACGGTCGGCACACCCGCGTAGCCTCCTGCAGGATCGCCGCGCCCGGTCGCATCTCCTGCACACTGTTCCTGCACTGCTCTCATACCACTAGCCCTCAACTTGCTCGCGCGTGGCCTGTTGCCTTGCACGGCACACGCCTGCGGAATCGAGCCGAGCCGGCCACTGGCAAAACACTTCCACTCGCACTCGCGAACGCGCCGGTTCGATTCCGCTCGGACCTCCGGGTTCTGCAACTCCGTCGCCTTTTTCACCTGCTGTGACGCCATCAGGGTTGACCTACCACCGCCGCCGGTCTTGCGCTGCGCATCGAGTCCGCTCCGTGTTGCTTCTGCTCTGACCGCCTTGCCGCTGCGCAGCTGCTCCTTCCGAGTTCGCCGCGCTATAACCGCCGCCTTCGCTTTGCCGCTTCTCCTTCCGGCTCGCCTCGCCATAAGCGTAGCCGCATCACTATCCGTGGCCTTAGCCACCCCACGCCGAGCACTTGACGTGGTCGAACCCTGGAAAGAAGCCCTGGACGCCATGCTGTTTGCAGACCAGCTGCTGTCGAACCCGCGCCGCTGTTTCTGCCTCGACCGCCTCGTGCTGCTGCTCCTCTGCTCTCTTGCGCGTGCCTCTGCTGCACGCACGTCCACTGCTCGCTACTCCTCTTCCTCCTCATCTGCTGGACCCGCGTCGCCCCGGCCTTGTCGCGCCGCACCTGCACACCGTTGCCCTGCACACCATCGCAACATCCACCCGACGGCATCCTGCACCCTTGACGCCTCGCCCAGCAGCAGGACCCTCGCGTTCTTCAGCACCGCGCGCATCGGCATTTCGTCGAACACCTCAGCTGCGTCCTCGATATGGCCATCGCGTTCCCGCATCTTGCGCAAAAGCTTTCCACCAAAACTCCTCCTGCGCGTGCCGTCGCTCGGCACGTCGCACTCCAGCACCGCCTGCTCGTGCCCATGGGCCCGCTCTGCTCCGGCCGCCCAACACCTGCACACACCGCCAGCTCCCGCGCGCCACCACGCTCGCGCCACCTGCTCGGCGCCGCCCACGTTCCGCTCCTGCACCACCCCCGAGCCGCTCCTGCACTGCGCCTGCTCCAGCCCACGCCAGCGCTTGCACACGCCGAGCCTGTTCCGCCCGAGCCGCGCCCCACAGCCGCGCGCTCCGCCAGCGAGCTTCTGCACCGCCACCAGCGCCCGCGCGCCTCGCGAGCCGGCCTTTGCGCACGCCCGCGCTCGCCCGCGCTAGCGCCCGCCGCTCATCTGCGCCAGCGCCCAGCGCCGCTCCCTGCCGCGCGCCTGCACGCCTGCTGCGCGCCCGCCTGAGCCGCCTGGATCCGCTGCGCCCGAGCCGAGCCGTTGCCATTCACCTGGACCCGCCAGCTCGCGTTGCTGCCGCAGCTGCGCGCCGCCGCCCTGGCTCCCACGCTAGCGCCCGCGAGCCAGCGCCGCCTGCAGCAGCGCCCATGCCCACGCCGCCCTGCCTGCTGCGGCCTGGAGGAGAGAGGGAGGGGAAAACTAGGTGGGGATAGGAATGGAGCCAGGAAGAGGTATGCTGCCGGTGGGGAAAAGGATAAGGGCGCCAGAGAGAAGAGAATAGAGGAGAAGGAGAATTAGAACTTCCCAAGGACTTGTGCATAATTTAGAAAATTACAGGGACCTTTCTGTAAAGCATAAATTTCTCATTAATCTAAAACCCTAATGAAGAAATGCCCAAAACGAAAGTTGGAGAGTTTTTCAAACTCTACAATATTGCTTTAGGGCTCAAGTTCAAAAACTCAAAACTTGTATCTTTACACGTGAAGTTTTGAACAAAAGTTGGATTTGAATTACTTTTGTCCTAAAGAGTGAAATTTTATAATATTCAGTACCTAAATGCAAGCATTTATGACACATCATGATGACGGGATAGACTCGTCATAATGATTGGATAGATATGTCATGATGACTTGCACCTTTTACACTTTAGTCCTGAGTAAATTTTGAAAGTTACTTTTGTAAATCAACTATTTGCACAAAAGGACTTGTACTTTTATAAAATTATATAAATACCCTTATTTTCACAACTTTACCCAAAATTTTTACACACCTCAACACATACATTTCAAATACAACTTTTGGATAAATGTATAATTTTTTACAGAGAGTAGATTAAGAAAAACATATTCGCAAAACCACCCTTCTCTTATTTTGAAGTTACCTCCTGTCCAATTACATTTTGCAAAAACAACCCTAGGTTTTTCTGTAATTACAAAAATACCCTTTTTATTTGCACTTTAACTTTTCAAAAGCTTCACATAAACACACACAAGCTTTACGCTTAACAAACACATATTTCACACTAACAAAATATAGGTCTAGCATTACAAGAACACGAACTGTCACACAGGGGAGGCTCGGTGTAGAAGAATAGACTAAGTGATTCCCATAAAAGACGGGGAAAACCCTCCCAGTGCAAGGGATTGGTATGGAGATGCCCTGCACGATCCCAGAAAATGTTTGAAGGAGCCGCCATCTAAAATAAGAATTCAGATGATGAGATTCATTTACCCTGCTGAGAACTCACAAGGTAAATGGAACAAAACAATCGATTCTGGTAATAGCAAAGGCTGGAAATCAGATGGATGTTTAAAATTCTCAACTAAAGCTACCACAAGGATCCTATTAAAACCACACTAAAGATAGACAATACCTTGTATAACCTTAAAAGAACCACACATTCAATGCATTCACTGTGTTTGAGGATGGATTATGCATGCACGTACTATTCGACCTCACAATCAAAACAATTGCCCAATATCTTCGGACTTACGTGGTTAGTTTCGGCGGCATAATGCATACATCTCTCTAATATCTAGTTGATAAGTCCTATCCGTCTTAACCTCTTAATCGTGGTTAGTGTACCGGCAAAAGACCACAATATATATCCAATGAACCTTTCATGCCAGCATGTCATAAAAGCGTTCCCAATCATTACTGTTCATTATAGAAACAGCATCTGTACAATTGCCGTCGTACGGACAACGTTAGCATACGTTATCGAAATAACGTATTCACGGGGTTACCGCAAAATGCGAGGGTATGAACAGCGATCGCCATACCCTGCGGCTAACCATTTACTCCCAAAATAATCAACCTAAGTTGATATATTGGCAGCATCTCAAGTAGGCCACTGCTTGAGAAACAGCGTTCGGTTCGCATCACCGACGGGAAGGCTCACTCCCCAGTTAGCTGAGGATCCTTACCTTCTTACCTTATCGTCGAAGGTGTAGTTACAGAATGTAAAGTTGGATTGTGCATAAGTTTAAATTTTGATAGAAAAGTAATGCTGGTAACTAGAGTTATATATATACTATAGCCACCTATAACTCCCTTGATAAACATTACCCTAGGGCTTTACGTACTAAGCACAATCCTTAACGAAACCAATGTAGTTTTACAAAATAATTTGTTGGTTCAATTTTATACTAAAAGACATTTTTAAGGCTAATTATATCTCTAGGGGTACACTTGTTAGCTCTGATACCAGCTGTGGTAGAACCAACCTGAATTACACTGGCTCAAGTACGCAAGTCCACTCTCAAGGGCTCCAACATACTTCAAACGGTGTAACCTCTTGGCCTGTCGGGTAACGTCCCGATAAACCACCGAATGTAGGATCAAACAAGGTACCTCGCACGAAGGTGAGTCCAGAGATACAAATGCCGACCATTTTTACATCACAGATATAATATTACATGGTATACAACTATAGTATAAAAACCTAACTAGTTCAAATTTATACAAGAATTTTTCAAAGTTATAGTATCAGTAGCGGAAAATGAAAACGACACTACAGACGTCGCACACGAATGTTCGAGCTAAGCCCATGCTCAACATCACTCGGAGGGACCTGTGTTGGCCGGGGACGGATCCCATTCCACGGACCAACTAGCAGAAAGGGCATAGGGCCAGGGTACAGATAGGGCCGAGTCTTCAAGGAGATTATCTGAAAACAAAGTCAAATTGCAAGGCTAAGTATTCTAATACTCAGCAAGACTTACCCGTTCATGGTATACTTAGCCATGTAACTAAACTTATGAAGGCTTGTAATGGTTCGGGGTATGGTTTTAGCTAAAAAGCAACAAAGAGTAGATCCTTAATTTTCAAATTTTAGCTTTCAGATTCTAGTTGATTATCCATTCTAGGTAAGCAACTATAGCTACTCAAGCATGGTAGAACTTTTTGAGCAAACATCTTCTTTGATCATCATCAGGTTGCTCTTATTACTCTATGTGGCAAAGGGATCAAGCAGTCTCAATCTCCGCGAGAAACGGACGATTCTGAATCGAATTTCATAACCTTGCAAGGGCAAACCTAACTCACATGCTTGGAACATCCAACGATTGTTCCGAAGCAACCGTTTGCCTTTCATTCCGACTCGTGGATCAGATCCACCACAAGCGACTTTAGGACCATACGCACATTCAATATGCAAGACGTATGTCTGTAGCGCGACTACATGACCGTACTCCTGGTTGCCCTGCAACACGTATTCCCACACGTCGAAGCGAGTAACCGGAAAAACCAAATACGAATGGTGGGAGGTATGTCCACTTGCCGGGCCGATTGGTTACTAGGCTTACCGCTTACCATATTTCACGGCATGTGGCTAGTACTTTCAAACGCTTAACCACCGCTACCACACACTACGACCTTAGCCAAATTCATCAACACAGACGGGGTATCATCTTAGCCACGATACTTCACATAAATCCCATCCGTCATCCTTACAGTGATTACATGAATGTAAACACTACAATTCCTATAAAGCTCTCGAGTGACAGGCAATCACTCGACTTCTACCGGTCCTATTAGCATAGCAACTATTCGGACTCAAGTTCTAGTATTCAGTACATTGGTTCCTAGGAATATGCAACTAGGGTTTTCAGACAACTCCTAAGAACTTAATGCACAAGTATATAAATATAAATGTAGATTGCAGTGTAAATAAAGTAGCGGGTTTATGTCCGGGGCTTGCCTTCTTAAGCGGGACTGGGGGCAAGAGTATCAAAGTTTTCCGAACTAAGCTTCAGTTAGATTTCTGACGATATTCCCGGGGTCTTCAGAATAACCTCCTTCTGGTTCCAGGATCAGTTCGTAATCTCCGTCGGCGAGAGTAGTTGAGTCTATATGATATGCAAAGATGTAGTTTAATAGATGCATACATTTTCATTTTATTTTACGATAAAGTTGCAATCCAATAAAAACATAATTCACTCATCAAACATCTCATTTACTCTTTTATTGGGTAGTCATTTATCGAGTATAAACTAACCTAGTTAGCTACCTTAGACAACATGTTTTGTTTTTACAAAATAAACTACCATAGCACTGGGGTTGAAACTTTTATTAATTACAGATTAAACAATGTCTAAGCTACTGTAAATTTTTCAAGATTTATTCTACACAGAATTGATTCTGAGAAAATAAACAAAATTGACTATAAACTAACAAGATTTATTTTTACCTTCTGTTCTAGTCATGAACCGGTGCTCAAATTTTACAGACAGTAACATATGACTAAAACAAGGTTCTACAAAAATTACTAGGATTTCCTAAGCAGGGAAACTATTTAACATGATTAAAGCTCACTTAAAAAGTATTTCACTGTAAAAATTTCACAGCAAGACATGGTTTCAATCATCATTTAGGGAAAAGATAAAAAACAACTAGTATTTAAACACTAGTAACACAAATCTATTTTTACAGCAAAAACTTTCAACTAACACCCAACATATTATGACTCTACTGTAAAGATCTCTTCAAGAGGATTCCAAAACATCAAGATTTGCATTTTTTTTATTTTTCTCTGAATTTCTATGGAATTTCAAAGTTTGCAACAAAAATTAACAAAGGAGTCCCTGATGACACTATTCACTTGAGTCATGGGCTTCGCAGACAGCCCCCTGGGTTTTTGTCTCTTTCAACCCAAGGTCCTTGGCTGTGGTTAGAGGAAGGGCGCGAGTTTGACCGGCCAAATCCAGCGACGATGATCGCCGGCGGCGAGGGTGGAGGGGTGTGGGAGCTTCACCAAGTCCGTGCGCACCTGTAGATGCCCGGAATTGAGGTCGGGGTGGCCTGTAGCGGCGGCGCGACGAGAGCAGGCGGGTCGGCGGCGGAGGAGAACGGCGGAGGCGGTGCTCCAGTGAGTTCTGGGCGAGGGGGAGGGTCGGGAAGCTTCAATGCGCCATGGGGAAGCTAGATACAGGGTCAATTGGAGCCGAGGAAGGTTGGGGAGGGGTGCTCCACGCCGAGCAGGGGGCGGGGCGCGGGCGGCCGCCGGCGATGGCGCTCCGGTAGGAATTTGATGATGGTTAGGGGCTGGTGAGCACGAGCAGGTGATGGGGAAGCTCGCTAGGGGGTCGGTGGGGGTAATGGGCGATCGACGGCGGCGACCTACGGCGGCCAGTAGCTCACCGGATTGGACGAATGGGCGCCGGTGGTGATCGGGGGTCTGGGGTTGGGGAAACGGCAAAAGAACAAGGGGAATGGTTTGCGGGGGTTCTTGTAGTGCTAATGCGCGCGAAGGATAGGGCTCTGGGGTGCTGAGCGAGCCATCCACGGCGGCGGCGAGGTGGTGGCCGGCGGTGGTTTTCTGGGCGCGTGGCACTGGGATGGAGGCTCAAGCGCGAGGAGTAGAGGGCGGTGTGGAGCTCTGGCGCGACGCGTGGAGAAGTTGGCAGGCAGGAGGTGGTGCGGCAGCGGGCAGCACAGCGGCGGCAGGGGGGATGCTCTGCGCCGGCGGCAGGGGAAGCAGAGGAGCAGCGGGTGCCAGAGGAAGAAGAAGAAAGGGAGGGGGTCCGAGGGATCTATTTGAAATTTTCAAAAACCTCAGGGACCCTTCTGTAAAGTAAAATTTTCCACTGATCCAAAACCCTGATGAGAAAATGATCAAAATAGAAGTTGTAGAGTTTTTCAAATTCTACAACATTGCTTTAGGGTTCAACTTCAAAAATTCAAAGTACAAAGCTTTAATTTTAAACTTTGAACCAAATTCAAACTTTAATAAGGTTTTGTCCTTATGAAGGTAAATTTCTTATAATTTTGGATCTAATTGCAATTTTTCCTGCAATGTCATGATTACTTACATTATTACACTTTAGCCCTTAGTAACTTTGAAAGTTACTTTTGTAATTCAACTACTTGCATAAAAGGACTTGTATTTTTACAAAAAATTACACCTAAGTCCTTATTTTCACATAAACACTCAAATTTCATATAACTCAACTTGTCTATTATAATTTCTTTCCTAGTGTGGTACAAATTTGACACCTAGGGTGTCACAGTTAAGCCCATGAACGAGGCCGATGGAAACCACTAAGCCACCCCAATCATGCCATCATTGATTGATGGGCACATTAGATTGGTAAGACTTGACCCAACATAGTTACCCAAGGATCGGACCTAACCGAGACAACCTGAGATAACAATGTCGGTGCAAACGAATTAGCCGATCTAACCGTCGCAACAAAGTTCACGGTTGCAGATGACTTAGTGATGGTAGCAATAATCAACGAAGAGATGGGCTATAGGGATTCTCAGAAGAGGTTAGGTAAAGCCGATGACCTGATGATTAGCATTGGATAAATTATAAAATCTATTAAAAACTAACAAGAGATCGAATGATGCAGCCTTACGAGAACTCGATAGAAATTGATAACTTGGTAGATTAATCTAGATGAAAGTACAGCAATACGCCGGTAGCTAAAGCCTAGAGAATCTGATGAACGTGAACTTACCAACTTGCTGAAGAGTCCGGCAAGAAAGTACTCTACTCCTGCTCCTAGGGTTTTGGCGAAGTGCCAAGAAAGTTGTTGTATTGAATTGATGATTATTTCTTACAAAACCCTAAGATCTACTATTTATAGCCTAACACTACGACTCCTGATCGAACACGATCGGTTACAAACTTAACTTAAACATAAAAACTACTATATCTACAAGATAAAACAAAAGGAAACCAGACTTCCGTAAAATCCCCTGCTAACGTCATCTTCTGATCCAATCCTAACTTCCTCTGTTTGCCTCCTTGACCGAACCCTGCTCCGCTTCCAACTAACGCCACGTCACCTTTAACCGCAGCTTTTGATGATTTGACTAGCTCCCCTATTCCTCGGGCAGAACAGGCATCGGCCTTCCTCCAAATATCCTCCATTGGCTATCACTTTACTTACAAAAATTATACTTGCAAAATTTTGGTATCAACAATAACAAACTATGATCATCAACAAAACACCCTCTAGTGAGATAAAGGCTAAAATCGAGTTCTAATTATGATTTTACACTTCGCACGTCCAACCAATATCAGTAAGTTATACTCACTCTTAAGAACAACCAAGGATCTATAAATTGAAAATTCAGTTTTTGGGCTATCTTGAAATTCAAAGCGTTGTCCCTAATGTACTACTAATGTTTGGCTACCATTTATTTTCTAGTTCCGCAAAATGGGCGCAACATGAGGTGGGCCAGGTCCGAACAGTTGGGCTGACCCTGGCCAAATTGAGTACAGTCAAGCAGAATTTGCCGGGCCAACACGCTCAGAAACATACTATGGACGATTTGTGACAAGTTTTTTTGGAAGTGCTGAGACAAATATACTACTATATCCGATGCCATATACAATTTATTTTAGGATCCAAGTAAAAAATATTAACTTTGACCACTAACTTTATAAAATACTGTGTAAATTGACAGCATAGAACTGATATTATGAAAAAACAGCTTCATAGTATATTACTATTAATTTATAACGATATAATTCTATGGGAAATTGCTAGTCAAAGTACATATTGGAGGCCAAGTGAACGTTTTAAAAGACTTAAAGCTAGGGAAAGGAGGAAAAAAGGGGAAATTCTCTCAAAAAATAAAATACAGTTTACACAAATATCCCTAACATGTCATTTCTCAAACAAAAATAAAAACCATATGATATCAAAAACCATTTATTATGTGAAACCATGGCAACCATCTCAAAATATAGAGGTTAAATATAAGTAATCCTCATATGTATAACAGGTGAATATTAAAACTATGCAAATTTTTAGCATCATACTCTTTTACAACGTTGTGCTATTGGATTGATGAAGTCATAAGAGCATGACTCTATCCAAAGCTTTTAAATACTCGTACCTATAAGGCTATAATACAGACACAAGCAAGTATTTGCAGTAAAAGAAATATCTTATGGATCTGTGACTGTGAATGTGGCGTATGTTGTGCATCTGCAGTAAAAAAGAGAAAATGGCCTAACACAAATTTGGTTCCTGGAAGACTTGTGAATCATGTGCAAATGCTAACACGAATCAAGCTCTTCCATATACTCATTCAACTTGGCGGCCGGCTCGGCGGCCGTTCAGCATGGCCACGGTAACAAAAAAATAATTGTGGCCCGTGCGATCTTGATCTGCTGGCTCGCGGTGCTCGGTGAATCACTCTGCACTGTGACACGTTGCCAGTCCTTCGGCTGCCGCGTGCTCTTGTTGCTGCGGTTGCGCCTCGGCTTTCCTGGGCATGGTTGCACTTGGATAAGTCCTGTGGCTGCAAGGGTAAGTTCTTGTTACCTGGTTCCTTCTTTCCCGTCACTTTCGACGCCGGCTTCGAGCTTTGGTGCTTTTCTTGCTCCTCTGATTGTTGCTGTGCCACCTTTTTGCGGTTAGTTCTGCTACTTCGTTTGGTTTTGCCTCGTCGCTTGTGGTTTCAGGTTTGCTTTGTTTTTTTTTTTCGCTTCTGTTCCGTTGTTCCGGCGTCCCTGCGCGCTTCGCGCTTGCGGTTCCAGAGGAGGATACTACCTGTCCTTTGCTGCTGCTTCGAATCCGTTCTTCCTCCCCCTTTTTAAACAAGCAACCATTACTCTTTGTTTTGTTCCGTCCGTTGTTAGCTTCTGTGCTAAGGGCCATGTATTCCAAAGGCTTGTTTTTATGTCTCTAGTGTTTACCCTTTTCCTGCTCAACCTCGTTTCTCTTTTTCCTTTGGATTCGAGCTTCTAACTTTACATTTAAAATTATTTGTTTGCGCTTGATTTGGCTTTCTTTCTTTGCTTGGCTAAAAAAATTCTGCTTGTCTTCCTTTATTAAGGTTTCTATTACAGCTACAGTTCTTCTGAACCATTTTATTTTCCAAATAGAGATCGGATCTGCTTCATTTGCACCGAAATATCTTTCTGCTGCTCTCTAAATTTGCCATTCCAGCGTCCCTCTGTTCCTGTTTAGACTACCTAATAAGGTTGATGATGGTGTATGCGTTTTGTTTTTCTCCCGTTCCCTGATTTGGTTGCTTCATGGCCGTTCCAGTCAAGGATCGTCGGCAAGGAAACTGTGGACGTGTGAACGGATGGTCAGAATATGAGCACTGGCTAAATAATCCCCCAAACCGATAGTTGAACACACGGAGTACATCTCATCAGATGACAGAAATTCATGATGATTACTACACAATAGGTAACATATTACACACAGTTTCAAAAAGTTTGTCCTTCCTCTTTCTAAGGGCCTTTATCTCACCCATCATACCACACAAAAAATATTTTTCTTGAACTATTTCTATTCACTAAATTTATTAGAGTAAAATCTACGAGCGATCCTAAGAGCGTATCGTTTACTGCTAAGAGTGTATCCTTTAGATTCCTCAACTTTTAGATTTTAGATTTGTCAACTTTGAAAGTGTATTTTTTGGATCTACAAATTGTAAGTTTGTCATTTAGATCCGTCGACTCCTCCGAAAGTGCATTTCGTGCATTTTTAGATTTACAGACTTTTAAAATCGTTCATCGCAAGTCCATACCTATGCACGTAACGTTGAGATGGCACGGTGAGTCGTTGACTGTATGTTCGTGACACTGCCTACGTAGATTATGATGATGATTGATACTTTATTTTTAGTTTTCTTCTCTATCTCTCTTATCTTCCTCTTGGTCTGCGGGTTGTTTGTCGATCTCGCCACTTGGTGGGATCGCCTAAGGCCGCCGCTCGGGGTGCTTTCTGCTTGGTGGTTGGAGCCATGCTAGTGATGGTTCCTCTTGGCCTGCGGGTTGTTTGTTGATCTCGCCACTTGGTGGGATCGTCTAAGGCCGCCACTCGGGGGTGCTTCCTGCTTGGTGGTTGGAGCCATGCTAGTGATGGTGCTGGTGTGGTTATGTTCGGTCATCTGGTGGACGCACTAGTGGATGTGGTGGGCGGATCAGAGAGCGGCACAGATAGCACGACAGCATGTATGGGGTTGAATCGGAGAGATTGAGAGAAGATAAAGAAAAATGAGAGAGAAGATATACAGTCAGCGTGTCATGTCAGCATTACGTGGATATATATATGGATCTACGATGAATAATTTAAAAAGGTTATGGATTCAGAAATATACTTTTGAAGTTAACCTTTAAGTTTGTGGATCTAGAAATATATTTTCAAAATTTGCGGACCGATATACCCTAAAGGACCGCCGGTATTGTACTCAATTCATAACTCCATAGATTCCAACTGGCAATGGAAATAGATTCCAACTGGCAATGGAAATATAAATGCTGAACAGGTAACTACACGCAACACTATTTATTTGCCTGAAATCTATTCCTACCTGCAAGAATTTAATACTAATTCATTTATATACACCCTATAACAGATAAATTCTATTTTCACATACCTGTGCATCGATCAAGTATAAGAACGAATGCACAACCTTTAGCCCACGCAGTCATCCAAGTGGTTTTTACGTAGACCGTGCTTCTTCGGAAGAAGTTTTAATGTAATAAATATAGAACAACTACCAGTTTATCCACTTACCCTAAACAAATTAGCATATGCATATGTAATATATTGCTAGCAGTTTCAAAACTTCTATTATAAAATCTATTCGCGCGTATGGGCGCGCGCCAAAAATGACACGAATCTTTTCGTGCCCTCTAATTTTTTGAAAAGATATTGGTACAATATACTTCGAAGATGCCATGATACCCGTATAATTCTGCTGCTATTGCAAGGGCAGGGGAGGGAGGCTTATCCATGCCGTTATCCACCTCAGCGTCGCGTCCACCAATCGCTGCGCGCCTCCGTCGCCCCCGCCTTATCCCCTCGCCGACCAACCACCGGCACGGACCATCTCGTCTCTTCTCCCCCCAACCCCCCGCCCCGTTCCCCCCTAACCCCCACCCCACCACATGGCGGCGGCGCTCGCCTCCTCCTGCTGCTGCAGCAGCCGCCCGTCGCTGCCGCCGCTCCCGGCCCGCGGCCGCCGCGCCGTCGCCCGGTGCGCGCTCGCCGGAGGAGAGGTCAGGTTCCTGGACTCCACCCGCATTTCGTCTCGTTTCTCTATTCGTGCGTGTGTGTGGAATTTCGTTGGCTCTATAGCAATGTGGCTAGGTGGTACCGCGTTGCTGCATTGCAGCTTCGGCTAGATGGGTGAGGCGTGCGGTGCCTAGCAATGCTGGCATGTGGAGCTTTTCCCGGCACTTGATTGAAATCTTGGACTCAAAGATTGAAATATTGATGCATTGAAATGTACTACTGGCGAAGTTTTTTTTAGTTGACGATGTAAATTGGTGGCGATTGCTACTCTTGTAAGTTAATGGATTGGTAATATCAGGGTAAAAGAACTTTTGAGCTTCCTGTGGGGTGAGGGGTAGCAAAATTTTCTTTATTATCAGGATATAAAGGGTGTATTTGTGTAGTTGCTCAATGTCGCGATTTCAAATTCTACAAAATAGGTATAATTTGTGACGTAGCGTTGAGCAGTCAGTGAAAAAGATCCAGAGTTGTGTAGTTAATGGAAAATTGGTAATTTGGCACTCCAGTCACCTGTGATGTAGAGTGGTGAAGACAATCATGGAATACCAAGTAATCTAGTGGCAAGTCTTGAGAATCCACATGATTAAAATGGTACTTAGTGTAATAGAGGAAAACAGTGTCAACCCTGTTTTTCTCTCTCTCAAAGATATGAAGCTGGAAGGTTAGTTTTGCTAATTTATGCACTTCACCTTTCTATGTGGAATATTATATCAACTGTGCATTTTTTCTTATCTTATGTTCATTACTAGAAGACTCTACAACCATGTAACTGATTATGCATTTCAATTAATTTTCATAAAACTTTGCTGTTGCTGTCCTGGGCTTGTTCTGAGCAAGGTTTGGGAGGTACAATTTATGCTGAGAATATGCAGTATGATTACTGCTGTGATTTAGGATGCGCTAATCTTGCTGACTGAAGTTTCGTACTGTGAGCTCTTTTCTTTGTTGGCGCATTGTTCCCTGATACATCTCTCATTTTTCTTTCTCTTACAACCTTGCAGAAAAGAAACTCCTTCAGCTGGAAAGAGTGTGCGATTTCTGTTGCCTTGTCAGTTGGATTGATCAGTGGCGCACCAACATTAGGATCGTCAGCCTATGCTTCTCCTCTTGAACCTGTTCTTCCAGATGTCTCTGTTCTGATCTCTGGACCTCCCATTAAAGATCCAGGTGCTTTACTGAGATATGCTTTGCCAATAGATAACAAAGCTATTCGTGAGGTTCAAAAGCCACTGGAGGATATCACTGACAGTCTCAAGGTTGCTGGTGTTAGAGCCTTGGATTCAGTTGAAAGAGTAAGTCATGCATTTCGAGGCACCTTTCAACACTGATCTAGGTTTTATCAGACAAAGGGCAATGCATTCAATTACTGAAATCAGCTTCCCTTCCATTCCAAGTTTAGTCACTTTAGCTTACCTGTTTTCTGGAACTTATGAATTTCCCTTAAATTCTAGAATGTCAGACAAGCATCGAGAGCACTGGAGAATGGGAGAGGCTTAATTCTTGATAGTCTTTCTGAGTCCAAAAGAGCAAATGGAGAAGAGTTATTGGATAAATTGGCTGTTGGACTCGATGAGCTTCAAAGAATTGTTGAAGACAAAAATAGGGATGCTGTAGCTCCAAAGCAGAAAGAGCTTCTCCAGTATGTTGGAACGTGAGTAAACTTACTCGTTGAAGCAAAACTACCATGTTCGTTTTCTGTTTGCTAAGCAAAGCAGTAATAGTTCCGAAATCTATTTCTGGGAGCTACGTACGAAGTTTCTTGGTGGAAAATTGTAGTATCTATCAATATAATATTCTTGCTCACTGAGCAAAAGTTCTTGTTAACAAATAACTCTCTAGCGCTAGACAACGGAGTTGCATCTGCCTCTAAATAGCTGTAAGAACTGTTATGAAACAGCTCTTCTCATTTATACTTGTCATTGACCCTGCAGCTGAGATCTTCCTGGGACATTGCATTTCTGCAGTGTAGAAGAAGACATGGTTGATGGCTTTCCCTATGAAATACCAGAAGAGTACAGCAACATGCCTCTTCTCAAAGGAAGAGCTACTGTGGATATGAAGGTTAAAATTAAGGACAATCCCAACATAGAAGATTGTGTATTTCGGATAGTTCTGGATGGATATAATGCTCCTGTGACTGCTGGGAACTTCGTAGATTTGGTGGAACGGAAATTCTATGATGGCATGGAAATCCAGAGAGGTAATTCAGTCATTTGGGTGCTTCCTAACAGTTATTGTCTCTTTCTTGCATTATCCACCATTTGTTATTATGTTGCAGTTTTATATCCATTAAGTTTTATAAGATGTGAGTTTCATGTGCGGAAGTAGTGAATATGTACTCGTCTCGTAACAAGTAGCATATGCATTTTCATAGTTAAGAGCCCATTACAAAGGATGGTATTTCTGGAAATTTTTTTGACATCACACCTCATCTGACCATTATAATGTTCAATTTTTTAAATGAACAAGTTTTGCCTAGATGTCGTGAGTTTTTTCTGAACTGTGTTGGTTCTTCTGCAGCTGACGGCTTTGTTGTTCAAACCGGAGATCCAGAGGGACCAGCTGAGGGGTTCATCGATCCCAGCACTGGCAAAATTCGCACAGTACCTCTTGAAATAATGGTTGATGGTGATAAGGCTCCTGTATATGGTGAAACACTTGAAGTAAGCAAAATCAGCCATCTCTTCTTTGTCCTTCCATTTCATCGGTGCCCAGAATTTTAGGCAGTTGTATTTGAATATGCCTTTTCTTACGTTACACGGGGTCAATGATTTTCAGGAACTTGGCCGCTACAAGGCTCAAACAAAACTTCCTTTTAATGCATTTGGAACGATGGCAATGGCTAGAGAAGTAAGAGTCATGCAGATTAAACAATAAGCATATGCAGCTATCTGAATATCTAACATATTCTAACATGAGATAACTGCAATCCATGACAGGAATTTGATGATAATTCAGCTTCTAGTCAAGTCTTTTGGCTCTTAAAAGAGAGTGAGCTAACACCAAGCAATGCCAATATATTGGATGGGCGGTATGCAGTATTTGGATACGTAACCGAGAATGAGGATTTCTTGGCGGATGTCAAAGTTGGGGATGTCATCGAATCAATCCAAGTCGTCTCAGGCTTGGACAACCTTGTCAACCCAAGCTACAAGATTGCAGGATAACTTGTTTGTATCAGAGCTCCTTGGCCGCAATTCTGTCTTGAATTGATGTAAAGCACTATAATATCTAACTCTCATATCCTTTTCTGTTGTTAATGAGGCTGTGTCATGCGGAATTCAATATCAATTGGAAGTTCAGATTAATTGATCGGTTGTCCCATGCCAATGCCATGTTGGGTTTGACTTTATTTCACTATGAAAGATTTCAGATATGAAACCGAAATATAATACATTCTGCTTGCTATGGACTTTCCAAATTCTCATGGGCAGTAGTTTCTGTAGCCCATCGGGGATTGGTCGCTCTTCTGTCTTGCGTTTCTTGTTTTCCCCCCTGGATTGCCCATGGGGCAATGTAAAAATATTTTCTCCCCTCTTGAAAAAATTCGTGAAAAAAATCTTAAGGTGTTTATATTGTATTTGGTCCCTCTATTTTTGTAGCTCGTGTCATCCCATTCGTGATACAAATATATGATTTTGTTGGACAAATGATGTCAGTCATGTCACTGGCAAAACTAAATGTTCTGCTTTGCGAAACAAAGTAAATAAATGTTGCTAGCGCCTGGTTGCAGAGGGCAAGATGTAATGTGAGTCAATGCATGTATTGCTTGTTACTTCACGTCCACGTGGATGCCTAGTCTTTTGAGCTCCCTCACGTTTTTTCAAGATATACGTACCTATCTGCACCTATGACCTATCTCTCTGCACCTATGACCTATCTCTGACAAGTCATGCTAACTACGCTCGAGGAAAAGAACCACTCGCTCCTGCACGTCCATTTGGTTTGCCATGGTGGTTCAGATATGCAAGTCCGTTTAACAGTCACATGTATCTATTTTATTTTTGTTCAACACTCAAGAGTACACTTTAGATTGATAATTTTTTAATCAAGTTTGTGGTTCAGGGATAATTGTGGAATTAATACGGCTTAGAATTGTTAAGTGCACGTTTTGTAGCTACAAAGTAATAAAAGTGTCACCAGAATTCCATTCAAGTTCCATTCTTGCAAAAAAGTGAGCACCAGTGGTACTTTTGCATATACACCCATGCTTTAATATTGTAGCTGAGGCTTCACTTGAGAAAAAAAAGATGATGATATAGGTGGATTGATGCATCACTAACAGTCCGCAACCTTTAAATCTAAGTACAGAAGTAAAAACTATATTGGTTAATTATGTCTTCTGTGTTCAAGCCTGCCCACTCGCCTTCTACCTACGAATACTCGATTTGAGTGATTGTATTTTCCATATTTATTCTAAAAATTTATAACGCGACAATAAGACATTCGTGAATATAAGATACCAACTCAGTTTTTTTGAGGTGCTCATAAAGGGGCTGGTGTTAACGTGCTTACATTTTAATATTTTTTGTATGCGCTTGTATATGAGTATATTCGTTCTACCGTGTTTCAAGAAGAAAAACGCAAAAGTAAAACTCCTTTTATTACCCAAAACCTGACGTCCACTTATTAAAGAAAGGTATCAACCTTCACCTAGAAATTCTCTTGTTTTGAAAAGGCACTTAGAAATTCTGAGCACGATGGTTGACAGGAGCACCGGTCTGCTAACCCAGCGTACACGGTGGGAAACCTGATTAGTCCATCACTGCAGAGTCCGTGTTCAGCAAAAGGTCCACATCTGAAGAAGTAAAGAGAAGGGATTTTTGTCCACAGGACACTGATACAACGTGGTTTGGTCCCTAGGACACTCCACTCCACAATGCAAATAATTTCTTTTCCGATCGCCACACACGTGCTTGATTACCAGTTCAAGCCCGTCACCTCAATGCCGACGAACTTCAGGGGCCGAATAGCAAAATACGCACCCAGTTTTTCCCTTTCTATTCGTCTCCGGTCTCCACCCCCTCCTCCCCCGTCCTCGCCTCGCCCCCACCTCGCCGCGCGCCCTAACCCTAGCTCCCCGATTCCACGCTGCTCCAGCCGAGCTCGCTCGCGGGGCGCCCTGGTTGGCCTCCGCGCCCTTCTAATCTCGCGCGGATTCGGCGCCGCGCCTGGAGATGGACCCGATGGACATCGTGGGCAAGTCCAAGGAGGACGTCTCCCTCCCCAAATGTAAGCTTCCCTCTCTCCGGTCACCCCCGTAGAAGCTGGATTCTGGTACTTTCTTCTTTGTTGAAATTGGACGCTGTTAGGTTCTCATGTGGGTGTGCGTGTTCCTCTTGGTCCGAATAGTCTCGTCAAGGGTGTTGGTGGCGTGTTCCTTGTGACACGGCACGGTAGCAAAAGCTGGGGTTTTTGGAATTTGAAGCCGTGCGTTGATGAAATTTTAGTTTGCGTAGGTGTTGTTCTGGACGAATTCGTTTGTAGGATGATGTCCTGAGGTCTGGGGTTGAAGTCCTGAGTTTCACGTATTGTAAGGGTTAAATCTGGCAGCTGTGTTGATAGTTTCATGGATTAGCGGTTCGTTCTAATCAAAGGGGATTATATCAGTGCTAGTTGATAGGTCATGCTGTTGCTCCAGCTGGTTTTCAGTTTCTTGTTTGTCGGATTGTGGCATTCGATGTTTCATCATTACCAGTGTTTTAAAGGTGACAAGGTGACGCAAGGCGAGCTGGGTACACCGGACACCTAGGCGACAAGGCGTTACTGTTCCCCAAGGTGGGCTAGGTCCGGCCGGACGCCTAGGCGGCGCCTTTAAAACACTGATTATTACTAGTAGATTTGGACCATGCTTTTAAGTCCACGTATACGGTTACGTAATGACCTAACGTCTTGTTAAAATGCGTCCTAGGGCTTAACTGTCTTGTTAAAATGTGTCCTAGGGCTACCTTGCTTGAAGTTGGCCTTAGTTTTGATTTTCTCTGGTCGGCGCTCCAATGGCTTGAAATATTACACCATGTGTTTTGATTCTTTTTGTGGGTCAGCATATCAAATCCGTTTGTCTGAATTGTATGGCTGTTTGTGGTAACATAGGAAAATGGGTTTTGTTTTATAACTTGATATGTTTTGGTTATGACCGCGGACTATTCTGGGAAAGTTTGATGATGATTATTGCATAATAGTATTGTATTTCCCTTTTTAATTAATGTTTACCACGAAATGTGAATAAAAAATTATATAGATTTACGACTATGCTAATAATGTTTTCTGCCAAATTAGAGCTTTGCGATCTAAATAAAATTTCCTGGACCTGGATGGAAGCATTTGACACCCTTTTTTTGCGGAATTGTTTTAAAATCTTGTACTGATTGAACTTTCTGCTTTGCATTTCAGCAACAATGTTTAAGATAATTAAAGAGATGCTTCCTCCTGATGTTCGAGTGGCAAGAGATGCACAGGATCTTCTTGTTGAGTGCTGTGTAGGTAAGGCATGCGGATACTATACAGTATACACCATTATATATACCATCTTAGCATATGGTACAACTTATGTGCTCAGCAATGCAAGGATCACTTTTTCAATAAATGGTTCTGCACAATGGTATCATCCTGTAAGTTACAGCCTGACATGAATCACTGTCCTTTATGGAATATTGATTTGGAGCACTGAACTTTCTGAGTGTAGTTCCAAAAACAAATATGAGTCAGCATGCAAAATGTACTGCACAGTGCAGACTGCAATAACATATACGATTGAGCTGTCTAATTGTCTAAAATATGATTATTTTGAGTCTCTCCCTTGTGTTGGAGCTTTTAGTAGTAGATACGCCTTTTTTATGATTATTTCTGGTCATTATCTTGCGAAATAATAAATGATTAAACAAGTTTTTTTAGAAGGATAGCACAGTAAGATTTTTGTAACTTTTTCTCATACCATATTTTGCTGCCTTGATGAGAAGATCCATGCTTTTACCATATATATGTACGTGTTCTTTTATACTCATTTTATTGAACTAACGGCATAACATGTTCTGTTTAAATGGTTTACACATCTTTCATGGACATCTCTTGCAGCCTTACTAACAAAGATTGATTTTTTATAGAAGAATAGAGTTTGGTAGAACTACTTCTAGCCTAACTACTTGTATGCACATTTTTCAGAGTTCATCAATCTCCTGTCTTCTGAATCCAATGAAGTATGCAGCCGAGAAGAGAAGAAAACAATTGCTCCTGAGCATGTTCTCAAGGCCCTAAGTGTTAGTCATTTGTCCTTTCACAATTTATTGTGATACTTCTCAAAGAAAATAATTAGGTGAACACAAGGACAAGGATGAGGTTATCCTTGATGATTTTTTTGGGGTTGTTGGGGAACTCTACCTTCTCATTATTTGGCTTTAGTATTGTATAAACATGCTTTTGTATGTGCTTGTTTAATATAGAGTGCATCAGCTGTGTTAATTCAATTCTATGCAAACTCTAATATAAAAATAATAATATGCTTGGGGACAATTCGTAAGGAGATTAGTGTATGATATGGAAGGTAAATATCTGAGTTCATGTGCCCTTGTGTAATCATGGAAATTTTTTTGGAGTGAATTGCTGAACAGAATGTATGTCTGCATGCTGTTTATATGCATACATGCTGGGATATGGGTTTTGATATGTACTGTGTTTTTTGAGTAAAATACACCAGTGGCCCTCAAACTTGTCACGCTGTGTCATCCTGGTCCCTGAACTCGTAAAATGCAGATTTGGCTCCGTAAACTTAGCTTCGGGTGTCATCCGGATCCCTGAACTCGCAAATTGCATATTTGGCTTCCTAAACTTAATTTCGGGTATCATCATAGTCCCCGGACATGTAAATTGCACATTTAAATTTCTAAAATAGGTTTCGGGACATATGCCATGTACATCTTCCTTCTTCCTATAGGCATGTCTCCCTCCCATTGTGTGTATGGGCGAGAGTTTTGCCCGACCTCATCGTCTACAAAGTATTGCTAATTGCTTTGACACTTGCCAGTAAACAGCGGCGGTGGTGATGGACACTTTCACACAATCAGATTGGGTTGACGTGGCCAACATGGTGATAGTTTGACAAATAATTTGTTTGAAGGGATTTTTATGAAAGTTTTCTCGTAGGAAATCTAATAAATTCAAGTTGTATTGTTAATTTTCAAATACTGATGGTTAAATTAAATCATGCACCTAGATGATATGCATCCAAAATTAAATTTAGAGGGTCAAATATGCAATTTTTTATTTAGGGACCGGGATGACACCTGAAGCTAAGTTTAGGGAGCTAAATATGCAATTTGCGAGTTCGGGGACCGGGATGACACCCGAAGCTAAGTTTAGGGAGCCAAATCTGCATTTTACGAGTTTGGGGACCGGGATGCCCACATCGTGACAAGTTTGAGGACCGCTGGTGTACTTTACTCGTGTTTTTATATAGTATTTGTTTTTTCCCCTCTAGCTGTGAATATTACTAATCAACATGTGAATTTCCTTAGCTGATCATAATTCTTGCTATCCCAGGATCTTGGCTTCAGAGAGTACATTGATGAGGTTTATGCTGCATATGAACAACACAAACTTGATACTCTGGTTTGTACTCACTCACTGGGCTATGCATACTAATCCCTCTTGTAACCTTGAATACTGTGCGTGACACCAATGTTTCTGTTGAGCAGGACTCACCAAAAGCTAGCAAGTTCACTGGGATTGAGATGACAGAGGAAGAAGCTGTTGCTGAGCAACAAAGGATGTTTGCTGAGGCCCGTGCAAGGATGAATAATGGAGCCCCCAAGCCAAAGGAGCCAGAACAAGAGCAGCAGCAGCAACAACCACATCCTCAGCTTCAGTTGCATACTCCACCACAGCAACCCATGCAGCCTCAACTGCAGCTGCATTCGCCAACACAGCAGTCCCTCCAACCTCAACTGCAGCTGCATCCTCAGCCGCCGCAGCACCCACAAGCGCAGCTGCATTCTCAGTCGCAGCAACCCCAAGTGCAACCGCAGCAGCCACCACAAGTGCAGCTGCACCCTCAGCTGCAGCAAACCCCACAGCCGCAGCAACCCCCACAAGCGCCGCTCCACCCACAGCCGCAGCAAACACCACAAGCGCCGCTGCATCCATCACCAGAGCAACCCGAACCTCAGGTGCATCTGCAATCACATGAGCTCCCACAAGCGCAGCTGCAACCCCAGCTGCAAGCTCAGCCACAGCCACAGGCGCAAACTGAACATGGTGGGGACAGTTAGAGAGTCAGTGTTGTGTAGCCTCAGTATAAGTCAAAAACCTGGTGCTTTTGCTGGCATTTACTAGGAGCCTGTATGCCTGCTTGTGACTTGTTAGATCCTGATTTAGGTTTCCGTGCTTCATGTACAATGTAAATCCAGTGTGATTGCAGTTGCCTTGTTGCTAATAAACCGAAGCCGTTAGTTACTGATGATGAGGCCCCGAATACCGAATCCCTGACTATGCCTGTAGGCTCTAGTCTCATGGCAAGTTCCGCCGTGCTGAAAGATATTCTGTTATCATTGTAATAGCCTAACTTGACATTTGTCCATGGTGATAGTGACTGATTTGGATGAGGTCTTTGTGCATATCGACACTGGGGCTGACCTGGTGCCCAAAGCGTGTTTCCGTCTGTTTTCTTGTACGGCGAAGTGTTGTGTTGCCAGCCAGCTTTACATTGTTGTCTTGTTGCAGAGCACCTTTGAGGCGTCCATTGTAGCCATTTGGATGTGACCCAAACTGCTGTCACTCAACTGAAAGTTCAATGCAGCATTTCTTTTTTTTTTGTTCATGTCTGGAGTGCTGTACAGAATTTCACTCGGTTTGGAGAAATCAATCACTGAACAAATCTACTCAAACACATCGCCAATTCATTCATTTCTTATTTAATTCAGGTGTTAACACTGAGGTTAACCCACATACACACATGCATCTAGCAAGTCATTGCTGCATCATGCATGCTTAAGAACACCTAGAATACCTGACGAGATCACACATGGCGTGCCATCTATACAGCACGCCGATCGATCGGTTGCCGACGCTGCTCCTCAACACAATCTAGTACTAGTACAATCTTATTGCGGCGGTGTACACCATGGACGACGAGGAGCGGAGCTCAGCATCTGCGCCGCCGGCCGCGCGTTCACTTGCAGGTGGCGACGAGGACCCTGCGCGGCGGCAGCGAGGGGCGGCGGCCGTGGAGCGTGGCGAGGTTGTCGAGGATGAGGATGTCTCCCTTCTGCCACCGGAACTGGATGCTCTCCTCCTCGATGATCTCGCCGCAGCGGCGCACGAAGTCGGCGGGGATCTCGGAGCCATCGGCGAGCGTCGCCGAGCTGAGCTCCTTGCCGTGCATCCCCACCACGGTGTTGAACCACATCCGGCGGCCCTTGCGGCCCGGGAACACGCGCGTGAGCTTCCGCGGGCCCAGGACCGTGCGCACGCCGCCGCCGGGGAGCCACTCGACGTCCATCCCCAGCGCGCGCGCGCGCCGCTCGGCCTCGGCCTTGTCGGAGGTGGCGAAGGCGTCCTCCCACCCGCGGCCGCGCATTGACTTGGTGTCGTTCTTGCTCAGCGCCGTGAAGGTGTAGCGGAGGCCCCTGGCGTCCAGCTCCTCCACCGTCTCCGGGAACTCCTCCAGCGCGCGCTCCGTCACCCGGAAACTCGGCACGAACGGCGTCTCGCCGCCCGACGGCGGCGGCACCTCGCAGAACAGGATTACCTTCCCGGGGAACTCCTTGATCTGTGAGATCGAGCTCGATCATCAAGCAGAGCTTCGTCGTTAGCAATGGCGATCGCCGATCGAAATGGCAATGGCAAGCGAAGAAGATCGATGACGAACTAATTAACGAGGCCCTTAATTATTATTACCAGGACCATCTCGTGGTGGTAGTAGATGAACTCCTCGAGCGGGCCCTCGTTGGCGGTCCAGACGCGGCCGTGCACGTGCGTGCGCGGCGCCGGGCCGACGTAGCGGATGTCCGGCCACCCCAGCGCCTCGACGACGGCGTTGAACTCGGCGGCGTCGCGCACGTCGAAGCCGCGCAGGAGGACGCCGCTGTTGGCCACCACCTTGCCCTCCACCCACTCCCGGTTCGCCTTGAGCGCCTCCACCAGCGCCTCGCAGCCGCTGCTCTTGGCGCCGTCGTCGGAGGGTGCCAGGACCAGCGGCACCTGCTCGCCATCGATGGTCTTCTGCCCCTTGCACTCGCTCACGCGGAAGAAGTCGGCCGCCTCCATTGCTACTCTCTCTATACCTCGACCTCGATCTCGATCTCGATCTTCTTCCTTGGATGTGCTAGATGGTAGTACTTGCAAGTGCAATGGAAGTACCCTGGTGTATATATAGGGATTGAGAGACGAAACTGACAAAGTGATGCAGCTCAGTGCAGATTTAAAAAATCGAAGATTGGAGGCTGACGTTGTTTGAAGCGACGCATAAATTTATCTCCACAAAGATTCAGAGAGAGGGTGAGATAGAACAAAGGCAGCCGCGAAGGAAACCATGCGAGTTTCTTGACGAGTCTGACGGTGACAACATGTAAACCAAACGCCCATGACGCCATCGTTTCAGTCAAAAAACAAGGCTGTCCGGAAGAACAGGTTAAATTCATGAGGAACTTCTGACATTGTTATGACGTCCACCAGGACGACACGCTCGCTAATACGGCGATATCGTTCTCAGCCGGTCGGCCTATTCGTTGAGGCGTGATGACAAGGTGTTTGATGTGTCCAATGGTGGGTTCCGGTTTCGCAAGAATGGAAGAAAGGTGAAAAAACTGCCATGGGCGATCAGAGGTGGTTTAGTTTGCTCGGCCCGGTGAAAGCTTAGTAATCAACGATGTATGGTTTTGAAAACCTCGTACTGGCACAAGTGTACTTTTTAGGACGATGTGTGTGAGTGTGTCGATGCTCTATCCAAATTAAAGTTTGTCAGAAACTGATGCGGCAGGTTCTGAAGCGCCAAGAACCAGCTGGGTCGAATTTGGTTGAAAATTGAAACCTTTTGTGAGATAATTAATGTCTTTTTACTAATCGGTGTGCTTCACACTATGCTAAAGAGAGCTTGTGCTGGCGGTTGATGGCACCCGCCACTAATAATCTTGTGCCATAAAAAATGATCCTTTGTTTTTGCGGCGGTTGTCTTAGCTTCCCACCAGCACAAATCATTTACCACAAATTTAAAATTTCAATAGAAAAAAATATTTTGATTTTAGTAGGCACATCGACTCACTAATAAAGCCACCAAGTCAGAATTCCCACTCAAAATGCCCTTGCGAACCCAGGACATCATGCCTTGAATGTATTTTTTTTTACCATTTCACCTATGAGCATATTTTACGGATGATGCCCTTTTGACTTCACTTCTCTGAATCTTGTATTGCGTATCCCATACTCTAAATGATTCTAAATAAAAATATCATCGACTGACAATATCATTCAGCACTACAACTTTGTTATAGAGTTTATTTTGATCCGAGATCATTAAAAAAATAAAAAAACATTTTAAATTAGAAAGAAGAAATAATATAATAAGTATTGGGCAAATAAACAATCTTATATAAATTTTCAATATAAAGTTTTAGATCTCATCAAGCTCTATAATTTTAATATAAAAGATTGGCTTTGTCCGATTTTATATGAAACGCCTATGATATCGATCTCAACCGGTCAGTCTATTCGTTGAGGCGTGACAAGGAGTTCGATGTGTCCAATGGTGGGTTCGGATTTGACAAGGTAAAAACTGCCATGGCCGATGAGACTTCAGTGGTGGTTTAATTTGCTCGGCCTGGTGAAAGCTTAAGGTCTGTTTGGTTGGGTGGCTAATCCCCAACCAGGTTCCTGTAGACCAATCTTCCCACGTTTGGATGGCTGCATAGCCCACTTAGCCAGGTCTTCTTTGTGCAAAACGGACCCCTTGGCCCGGCTCCGCGGGCACGCCAAAATTCCACATACTAGCCGGCCAAGCTGCGGCTAGCAGGCTGTACCGGCCCGCGGGCGTCCCACACCGGCTCCGCGGATGCAACCGCGGCCAGCCCTAGCCGTGGTATATAACCCGCGGTTCTCGCTAGGGTTACCGCCTGGGATACTGTTCACTCCTCCCTCCTCTCGCGCCCGCCGCCTCCTCCTCCTCTCTCTCGCGCTCTCTCGCTCCGCTCTCCTCCGGCTCTGCTCTCCCGAGCTCTCCCCCGCTCCACCCTAGGGTTCGTTGACAAAGGGTTGGCTGGTAATGCTCCCGGCATGGAGTCTGCGAGATTTCCTTCGCAGCTCGTCCCTCTTCTCTTCCCCTCTGTCTTTGATTTCGCCTGCGTAGATCTGCTCGTACTAGCTGAATGTGTACTCGTTGGTGTTGGTTCATGAGTAGATCTGCTCGTACTAGCTGAATGTGTACTTGTTGGTGTTGGTTCATGAGTATATCTGCTCGTACTACCTTCTTGTTTCTTGATGATGTTCATGAGTAGATCTGCTAGTTACTTGATTGTTTCTTGGTGCTCTTTCATCATGTGTAGATCTGCCTGTTTCCTTGATCTTTTTGCCTAATATTTATGGTATTGTTGTAGGTCTGCCAGATCTGTTCAAATGTGATGTAAAATGGCTGTTTTCGAGCTCTCAGTAGTGGTCCGTGATGTGTTTTGGCACATGGTGGCACATTTCATATGACGCAGCCATGCCATATTATCTTTCATTAGATGCAATATTTCATCAGCAACAACACTACTTTATGAATTGATTGTTTCCACTTTCCCTCTATTATATGCCATGTTGTAGCCATGGATCCAGCAGAGATGCGTCTCATGATGGTGCATAGGGGAGCTGCGGTAGTTGTTGGTCTGTATACTTGGTTCCTTGCTAGGCTTAGGAGTCAATCTCATCCATCCATCACCTATGGTCCAATATCTGCTAGAGATGAGCAGTGCCAAAATAACCTAGCCTACATCTACAACTCCACTGATACCCAATGTGTTCATCTTTTGAGGATGAGAAGGACCCCATTTTACCAACTTTGTGATCTGTTTCGGTTTAGAGAGTTACTGAAAGATACAATTCACTGCAACATTGAGGAGCAAGTTGCCATGTTCCTACATGTTGTATGTCATAACCAAAGGTTCACTTGCATAAACCTTTCCTTTAGAAGGTCCATAAAGAAACCATCAATAGCCACTTCCAAGAAGTTCTCTATGCAGTTGGTGAGCTAAGAACTGAGATGATAGTGCCAGCTTCTTCCGCGGAACCTCCTAGAATCCAAAACAGCTTCAGGTGGTATCCCTATTTCAAGGTTAGAATAATTGAACCCACTAGCACACTTAATTAAGTGAAGTCATAATATTGAGATGAAGTGCTCACTTATATACAATGATGTAGGACTGTGTGGGTGCAATTGATGGAACTCATGTATTGGCAAGGGTTCCAGCCAAACATAGAGCAACATTTCTAGGAAGGAAAGCACACAACCACACAGAATGTTCTAGCAGCAGTAGATTTTGATCTAAGATTCACATATGTCTTGGCTGGGTGGGAGTGCTCTGCACATGATGATCTTATTCTTGCTGATGCCCTCCAAAGGACCGATGGGCTTAAGATTCCTCAAGGTAAATACACAGTAGGCCACCACATGAATTCATGAAATCCAAATACTATCTTGTCATCTGATCCTACTTACCTTACATTTGTTAGGAAAATTCTACTTGATAGATGCTGGGTATGCCTGCAAACCTGGATTTCTCCCACCATGTAGAGCCACTAGGTATCATCTCAGGGAGTATGGGACTAGGGCTCCACAAATGCCAGAGAGCTATTCAACCTTAGGCACTCATCACTCAAGAGTGAGTGTGGAGAGGGCATTTGGTGCCTTGAAGAATAGGTTCAAGATTTTGTATAACAAGCCTTTCCATCCCTACCCTACCCAAGTAAAGCTAGTGCTTGCCTGTTGTATCCTACACAACTGGATCCTCAGGCGTGGTCTTGATGATCATGTACCTGCAGAAGCAACTTGGGAGCCAAACCCTTCCCGATGAAGCTGTACCCAATGAGCCAATGATCAGATACAGGACAATAGTTCCTGGGCTGCCAAGAGAGATGCCTAGGCTAACCAAATGTGGGCTTATAGGGGGAACAACAGGAACTGAATTGTTTGATGTAATCTTTAATTTCTGGTAGTGCTGTTGTCTATTGATTTATTCATCTATGATGTAATGAACAGGTGCTACTACCTAAGACTACCTACTAGAGCAATGATGAACCATTTTAATATTCAATCTACTTGTTGTGTGCCTAATTCAGTTCAATTCCTTCATTGTTTGTTGATTGATAACATCGTTGGATGTTATACCTGAATTACTTGTATTCATGCCATGGGATTGGATGTTTTCATTTTAATGGATAGGGATGGCCGACATACCTAATGTTGTGGGGGCTGGTGGACCTGAGGTTGAGGAGGTTGTGGGTGGGGCTGAGGCCAATGTGGCTCAGGCCAATAGGGCTGGTGGACCTGGTAGACTGACATGGAAAAAATGTCATGTCTGGGTTCATCTTGCATGGCTTTTCTGATCTGGTGGGGCAGGTCTGAAAACTGACAAGGGATTCAAGGAAGTGCATCTGAACCAAGTTGCCATGAAGCTTTTGGAGTTTAGCAATGTGGAAGTGACCGGTACATAGGTGTACAACCATTTGCGCAAATGGAGATCCAGGTGGCAGAAGATATGCAGGCTGTAGGACCTTAGTGGTGCCATATGGGATGAAGACAACTTTGTCATTTCACTGAATGATGAGCATTTCAATGGACACATCAAGGTAAACAAACATATCTACCATCAGTTACTGTTATAGCTTTTTGTTACTCAATCCATTCCTGTCCAGAACATTGATAATCCTTATTGGATCACCCAAAAGATGCTGAGTTCCTGAACACTCCTCTAATCAACTACCTTCCAATGCAAAACATATTTGGGAGTGAGGTTTGCAACTGGTAGGTTTGCAATGGGATCCAATGAAGCCCTTGGTGAACCTCAAGACCAGGAGACCATTGATGTGGATGTTGAAGCTCCCAAGACCCCAATGGGTACACAGAATGTACCAGCAGCTGATGGCAAGGGCAAGGGTGAAGCATCTTCAAGTGGTCTGGAGAGGAAGAGGGGTTTATCTGAAGGAAAAGGCCAAATGTATGGTGGTCTGATCAAGTCTGTGGATGGACTCTCTAGTGCTATCAGGGCTGGAACTCCAGGGATTTATAGGGCAGTCATGGATGTGCCAGATTTCTACAAGGAAGCCCAGATGTTCTGCCTGAACTACCTGATGCTCAATAAGGGGATAGTTGAAATTTTCTTGGAGATGGATGAAAGGGACAAGGGATTCTAGATGAGGGACCATCTCACCACTCACAGCTTCTATGGTTGATGAGATGAGAGCTCAACCCATGGGCTACTGACTTCTTCTTTGGAAGCTTAACTAGCTATCATTCGATTGACTTAGATTAGCTGAGTATGTCTATTTAGGACCATTACACCAGTATCATTGTGAAATGCTAGACTTGAAGCATGTAATTAACACAAGCAAAGCATGCATACATGCATACTAAAACATTTGGTATGCAACTTATGCATGGTGCATACCTGAACTTCATTTGTATGCCTGATACATGTGCAATCAGCTGAATTTGCTTGCTTAATCTGATCCCTGTTGTGTCCTGTGATTTGTATGTGTGTTTTTATCTTGATCCTGACTGTTTATTCAATTTTTAGGACCAATACAACTAGATACGTTGTCTTCTAGGAAAGGAAACTTGGTGTTTATGGTGACTGGGGTTTATGCCAAGCTCAGGTTTCAGGTTTCAGCAACACCAACTACAAGAAGTACAAGACAATGGAGGAAGCATTTCATGCATATGAATCATTTATCCTAGCTACCCGTGGAACACTTGAGCATGAGATACCAAAAAAATGCACCGGGAACAACCCAGCTATTGAAACCAACATCATCTTGGAGTGGAAGGATGTAGTGATAGCACTTTTGTTGGTTGGTGTATTTGTAGTCCTGCTGACGTACTCCAGGAAGTGAAGTCATGGACCTTCTTTGCCACCATGGAAAATTGATAATTGGGAACTTCTAATATGTATCCATGTGTTCAACAAATCAATGGAACTGGTCTATTTGCATGAAAAAGTTCTTACTTCCAAACAGATTCATTCATTCCTAACATATGTAGTAATTCCAAACACATTCAATGGTGCAAATGCCATCAATATAGCCAAGACCATTCAGCACTTCCAAGTTCATGAACCAGTTCACTAAACTTTACAAAGCACGGCATGCAAGCCAAAATAAGTGGTACATGTCCACAAAAACCACTGTTGGCGTTTCTTATGCCCAAATAGAATATGTATTCCGCAAGCGCACAGAATCACCGATGTAGCACTTCACCTTGGAGTATTCCATGGTATCATAAATTTCCTCGGGGAAGCACTATGGTTTAAAGAGTATCGAAGAAACGAGTGATAAACTTTACTAGAGATATCAACCAACTAATATAATTGGGGGGGGGGGGTAAACTAGATATGATAAGATAGGATAAAGGCCAGTGATGACCGTCTGACATATGAGACTCCAAACCTTAGAGCGGTAAGCAGCTGGGAGGGCAACGAGCAAGAAAGACTCCTAAAACACTTCTAAACTAACAAGCTAGCCTCACTAGACTAAACCCTACTTCTAACAAGCTATTGGGATCCTAGAGCTTACTTCGGCAGCCAGAGAGAGGAAGGACTACAGAAAGGGGTGAGAGAGGAGTCATATGGCAAACATCAACTACTGTATGAAAACACCCGTACGTGATGGACTACGACGGATGGACAGGGCTGTCACCACCTGCCAACTACCACACTAAGCCAGACACCACATCTGCACTCGTTGTTAGGATTTCTCTTGAGGCCTTCAAGAGAAATCCCCTTCAACCTAGGGGACTAACTTGAGTTCCCTAGTCCGGGCGAGAAAACCCGCAAGGTAAGATCCCGATAAAACAAGAAAGCTAACAAAACCTAAGCTAGAGGAGAGAACTTCCGCACACAAGTTGGATAACTTGGAAACATAAATAAATGCGGAAAGTAAAGCTGACTCAAAAAGATAAAGAAGATAACTTATATTGATAAAATGTCAAAGGGAAAGATACAAGAGCTATACCGGACTTCCAACGACTACTCCGGAATCCCGAGACAAGCTCGACCTGACTATAACTCCAAGACTACTAAACCTAATGCTAGAAAGTGAAATGAGTGAAGATAACTCCTTGGTGTGTACTTTACAAGCTGTGATGCCCCTCTATTTATAGTGCGGAGGTGATGAGGAAGATGTCGGTAAAACAGTTGTGGCGGTTGCGTGAATCCTAAGCCGGCCGGCCTAGGATGGTGGCCGCGTGGCACCGCCTTTCTCCTAGACACTTCTGATGCTCTCCTGGTGTCGGTGGAGGTGACATCTCAGGTATTTGCTCGAATCTTGCATGCAAGTGGCCCTTCAATCCATGGGTGAAGCCTTTCGGGTCATTGGATCAAACCGTCTTCAAGTGCATGGCTCAGGATTAGTTGGAGTGTGTTTTCTTTCCCTCTAGATCAATGACGTGGCCATTCGTGGAGGTGCCAGGCCGGCAGGCCTTAGGAGGCTGGTCGGCCTAGGTTTTCACCCATTTTGCCTGAAATTGATGCCACGTACCCTTGCAATCACAACTCATCCAAAACTTGTGGAACTTGATTAGTTTTAAAAAATATGTATGGAACATGGTGCAAAGCTCTATTTATTCCCGAGAAGTTGACAAACAAAGTGTGATTCAATGGCTGTCAACACACTCTCAAGTTTAAACTTTTGCTCGTCCTCGAGCAAAGCTAAAACTTAGGCTCGGTGGATCAGGAGTTGCGTCAATGGTCACCCCCTGCAGGTACATTGTGCACAACATATTACCCTTCCTGTATGTAGATTGAATAAGTTGGCTTGTACCTTCATTTTTGGAGTGTGGGGCTTATTCGCATTTTGAAGGGATATGAGGTGGGCTACGCTAGCGATAAACAAAAATTTCCACCGCATAAACCAGAAAAACTGCTGTTATAGATCATGGAATTACCACTAGACGCGCGGGAATGGAACTTCTGTAGCGCGTCGGTCACCAGCAGTGCAGTTGCAAGACCTTCTCACATGCGGCTTGTCCTCGTGCAGCAAATGCAACACCTCCAAGGTATCCACATGTATGGGGAAGAAGCGTTGCACTCCAGACTGCTAGGTCCGCGAGGGCAACCGTGGGCGCAGGCGTGGGAGGCGGCTGCCAGCAGGAGTGAAATTAGGGTTAGCCTCTCCATGCGCCCCCACCCCTTCTTTTATAGGCGCCCACAAATCGGCTTCCTCACCGAGGCCCATTAGTTTACCTAAGCCCAGTCTAATTCAAATCATATTCTCATTAGGCTTCCAGCCCCTTAAGTGTGTGACCCTATGGGCTCATGCGCGAATAGACATGGCCCGAGTATTCCTTCTTGACCAATAGTTGACAGTGGCCTCTAGCAAGACGTGTCAACTCCTATGCGCGTGCAAAGATCATATCAAACGAGCCATCACAATCTCATATACATGCTATTCCCTTTGCCTCACGATATTTGGTCTAGCTCCAAGCTGACCTCTCTTTCTTGATGCCGTGATCTGGAATCCTTGGTTAATACTTGACCCTAGCACGGCCATGCATTTCTTGATCCGATCACTCGAGGGGCCCAGAGATATCTCTCTCAAGCAGAGAGGGGCAAATCCCATCTTGACTGACCATGTCTCATAGCATACTTCTTGACAAACCCGAGAACCACCTTTATGACTACCCAGTTACGAAATAGCGTTTGATGGCTCCTAAGTAGGTCGGTTCACATCTTGAGTACATGCGACAATCTCAGGTCTAAGGACACAGTGTACACATTATGTAATGAAAAATCACTATTTCTCGAGTTGGGTCGGTCTAGCCTCATGTCATACATGCGCCCACATTATTAGTTTGACATCTCCATGTCTATGACTTGTGAAACACAATCATCAACTAATACATGTGCTAGTCTAATATTCATATGTGTCCGTACATGAACTCCGACTAGAAACAACTTTAGAATAACCATACAAGTAAAGAGTCTTACAAATAATTCACATAATTGCTAATCAATACAAGTTGCCTTTCATGGATATTCAATGAACACATAATACATCATGGATACAACAAAATATGATCATCTCTGTGATTACCTCTAGGGCATATTTCTAACACATTTCATCCCTCATTTTGAGTGGTTGAGAGGCTAAACAGTCTGCACCAGAGTATTTCCTACTTCCTGTTCAGGTTCCTTTCTCGGATTTTTTTGCAAGTTTTTCAAAAGTGGTTTAAGATTCCCCGAAGGTGCTCTCAAATCGCTCAAAGTGTATAGTCCTCACCATGATCGATCGACTATATTCTTCCTACTTCTAAGGCTTATACATGGAGTTTCATGGGTAGGAAGTGTGTAGCATACATTGGTTACCTTTGTTGCCGAGCCGAGGCATGGTTCACAAGAGGTTGGTACCGTATCAAATCCTAATCTTATGAAAATGGATGATGTCAGGGAACAGGGAGAAATGGATTCATAATTGGAAATTTTGGTCTTTTATTTGTACTCATTTCTGATTTTTGGAGAGGTATGGGTCTTTGCCTTCGTTTCTTGTTTTTTTCTCACCAACTCTTTTTTTTAAGAAGATGACCCAAACTCTCATGGCAGATGTAGAAGCTGAAGCGCATCTAGGCCGATAGATGCACATGGTAAGTTTCGGTGATTAATGACAATCGTATAACGTGTGTTTTGAAGGCAACATGAAATAATGGTTATGTCACACATGAAATATGAAAGGAGACCCCTTAATTTGCATTGAACTGCGTGTCAAGGACTCGGACATGAAGATTTAGGACCTTTCTAGTATCAAGTGTCATAAGGAGACGAAGGACACTTGATTTAGTTCAAGGTTTATAGTCTTTAGTCTTTGACTGTACTATTAAGGGGGTTCTTGAGTTAGTAGCTTGACCTATAGAGAGTTGGCCTAGAAATCATGCACACTTGCTCAAGCTCAGTATTAGACAACTCAAAGAAGCCAAAGCAACACTTGGAAGAAGAAGAAACTCGAAGAAAAACTTAACTCCAAGTTCATTGCACAAAGGGTAGAAACATTCAATGGTTCGGTTAAATCGACGCCCTGAAAAATGAATGGGTCGGTGCATTGGTGATTCAATTCAAGACCAAGATAGAAAAACACAGTAGCACCAATTAAATCGATGTGGTGCTTAGAGTCATCGGTGCATTAGTCAGGCGATTCCCCAGTATCTATGTTTTGCCTCAGAAGTTGATTGGGAAAATTCTCTTAAGCACCGGTTAAACCGACGAGCCTACCAGAGGCGTCGGTGCATTAGTGGAGTTACTCAGTACCTATGTTGGAGTGGCAAAAGCCTTGGGCTGGTATCTTCTTCAGCACCGGTTAAACCGATGACCCGTCATTGACGTCAGCAGTAGGAGGCTGTCAGAATTCCAACAGCTACTATCTAAGCTTAGTGTGACCGGTTGAACTGATGCAGGTGACCGGTTTAACCGTCGCTTTGTACTTTTTAGGAAAGGGATAGCCAACGGCTACAGCTTGATCTTTAGCCTATATATACCCCTTCCCCGGGGAATATGAGCTGCCTTTGACACCCTGAATACATGAGGCCACTCCAGAGCAAAAGAGAAACACTTGAAGCCATGAGAAGAAGAGTTTGAGCTTGAGAGTTGATCATCTCACAAAGAAAACATCCATTCTTGAGTAGAAAGTGTGCTTGAGCTTAGGGCTAGCTTAGTGTAGGTGAAGTGAAGGCATAGGAGCTTGTTACTCTTGGCGCTTGATGGCACCTAGACGGTCTTGGTGACTCGGAGGCTCTTGGTGAGCTCGTGGAGTTTGTGGGGGGGCCCAAGAAGAAGAAATTGTGCATGGTTTGAAGCTCACCGCTCCAGAGATGGAGAAGGAGCATTCTTAGTCAGCACTTGCTTCTTTGTGATGCAAGGGAGCTTAACCCTTAGTGGGTGCTCCAATGTGGATTAAGGGGCAGTGTCAACTCCTTGATACCACGGGAAAAAATCCGGTTGTCTCGTGTCTCTCTCTTACATTCAAGCATTTATTTTGGTTTACTTGTTGCAATCCTTGCTTGCTTGTTTGATATAGTAGGATTCTTCCATGCTAGTATGCTCTCTTGACTAGGACATATACTTGTTAGTGTGATCTTATGTAGGCAATATGAGCATGTTAGTGTGTTTGCCTACCTAGGTTGTTTATCTTTGTGTGCTCTAGTTGATAGATTCAAATTTCATAGGTTGGGCAATACTAGTTGTAGTTTAATGACTTGATAGAAATTGAAAAAGTCCCAATCAACCCCCCCTTCTTGGGCCACAATCCTTTCAATTGGTATCAGATCCTAGGCTCTCTTTTATAGGCTTAAAATCATAGAGAATGGCCCCTGGGGGTAGTAGCGGACCGCCCAAGTAAGATGAAAGTTGTGCCCTCGTCGAGCACGGTATTGGTGAAGTTGAAGGACGCCTTCAAGTTCTCTGGTGGATGCTCGATGAACACCCCTACCTGGTGCGGCAGTTGTCGGTGTTTTACTACCACGCCCACCGAGGGATACCCCCGAGGTGGTGAGTTTGTAGGTAGGGTGTCGCTGAGATCAGAAACTCGAAGGTGTAAGGAATATAAAGTTTAGATAGGTTCGGGGCGCCGAGAGCGTAATGCCTTACATTCTGTGTGGTTTGTATTGCCTTAAGTGTTGATCGGTTGATCTTCTGTTTGGAGGGGGTCCCTGTCCGCCCTTATATAGTCTGGGGGGGCAGGTTTACATGGAAATCTTAGTCGGGTACGAGCCTAGGAGTCCTACCCAAGTACTTTTCTGGTAGTTTTCTATCGTCTCCGACTAGTTTTATTGCTATATGAGTAGTCCTACTACGCTACAGTTACAACAGATGTAGAGCGTGGGCCATGTCTCATCCCTTATCCTAAAAAATGTACGCTATGTGCACAGTCCCGTGGGCCCGGGTCTGACACCTATGATATGAACACTAGCCTGTGTCGGTCGCTAGATTGCCATGCTAATAGGACTCTGGTAAAAGTCGAGTTATTTCCTGTCACTCGCGAGATATAGGAGTTGCTTGTTTTACCTATGTTGGAATCATAAGGTCGACGAACGGGGCTATGTTACAATATTCCTGTTGATGATTGAGGCCCTGTCTGTTTAGCGAAAATGCTATGGTCGCAGTGTGTGGTAGTGGTGGTTAAGTTTTTGAACGTACTAACCACATGCCGAAAATATGGTAATCGGTAAGCTTAAGTACCTGATTCTGATTGAACCGGTGCGTGGACATACCTCCCACCGTCTTGACGCCGTTCCCATGGGCACATGGTGAGTGCAAGAGCAGCCACGGCCTAGCGTCGTACCATAGTTTGTGGACCTCTGTACTCAAGGACGGCGGCCCTATTCCATGAAACAGGAATAAAGGGGAAAAGTTGCACATGTGACTTGTGAGTAACCACATGACATGTGTTTAGGTTTCCCTTGCAAGATTAAGAAATTCGATTCGAATCATCTATTTCTCGTGGCCATTGAGACTACTTAACCCATTTACCACATAGAGTAAGAAGAGGAACAATGATGATGATTAATCTGGTTGGATGCTTAATTAATTATTTCTACCATGCATGATTTGGATAGTTGCTTACCTAGAATGGTTAATCAATTAGAACTTGCTGCTAAAACTTGAAAGCAAGGACTCACTCGTAGATGCTTTTTGGCAAAAACAACCCTCAGCCAAAAGCCTTGCATGTCTAGGAGTCGGCTAAGTATATACCACTAGTCGGGTTAGCCTTGCTGAGTATTAGTATACTCAGCCTTGCTTGTGGCTTTGTTTTCAGGTGAGACCTTTGAGGACATGTTGCTAGTTTGACTTGGCCGTGTACTCTTCCTTCTGGTTGGTTGGTGGAATGGGATGCGTCCTCGGCCAACGATGATAACGTTGAATGATGTCATGTACGGGCTTCATCATGATATCTTGTATCGTCGTTAGAACTATCATTTATTTTCCGCTACACTATTAAACTCTGAAAGTACTTGTCTATGAATATTTTCAAACTTGATTTGTAATAATAATTCATGTTGAACTCTGTGATGTAAAATTTATGGATTGTTGTAATCTCTGGGCTCACCTTCATGTGGGTTGTATGTATGCATTGTTCGATCGAAATTCCAGTGGTTGCATCGGGATGTTACCCGACAGACTGTAGTTTTACTCCATTTTAAGTGCGTGTTAGCCCGGATTGCCTCTATGGTGATGGTTAGCGCACTTAAGCTGGATTAATTCGTACGGTTCTACCATAGCGGTTTCAGGTCAAGTTGTCCATGGCAAGTTTGCACCTCGGTGCAATGATATTCAAAATCCAGCTCTTCGTTTGATGCACAAATGGTTGGCCATCACCCTCTTCCCAAGGAATGATGTTTGGCCCATGCACAATAATGAGTTGATGATCCTAGATGCCATGGCCAACAAGATCAAAATCTCCACCGTAAAGGCAATGATTAAGCAATGGCTTATGAATTTCAAGATGACGGGTCCTACTGAGTGCACTTCTTTGATAACTCGCATCGCTTCGAGCATGGGGACCTTAGATGGGAATGTAATTCCTTTCATTGAGGACCCCCATGTTCTTATCGACGAGTCTTACTTGATTTATGCTCGCACACTCAAGAAAGGCCTGAATGACTCTTTGATTTTCTTCTCCTTGGGCTATGCAAATGAGATCCCGTTAGCAAACGCGGGGTACCATTTGTATAACTGCCGGTCACTAACCATCCCTCTTGTCTCACAAGAGGTGGCACGTAGACATATTTTGTTTCTGGTTTGCCTGGCAGGATGACACGAAGCAGAGCCAGAAGAGAAGCAGCATCGACTCCACCACCTCCATAGCCTCAGCCATCATATCCACATGAGGCAGGTGGGTTGTCATGGCATAGCGCGAGTACCGACGAGTAGGCATGGCAAGCCCCAGCAGGCCGGTCCACCAGCTCCAGCTCCAGTGCTGTCTCACACCTTGCACGACGCACGGCCCCGAGTTGAGGATTCAACTCCATCACTTTCTTGTCGATCGAAACCCACCGGCGAACAACGACAGGCAACACGAGGAGCCGGGAGGCTTCCGGGACGGCTGGTGGGCCCCGGTCCCTCGGTCAACGGCCCAGTGATCTGGCGCGCACCCTGGCTTGGAATTGCTAGGCGTGCCACCTGATCCTGCACCCGATCAGGAAGGTGTGATTCGTGAGATTCCTGTAAGCACAGACACTTGCAAAGATTAGTCCGAGCCGTGATCGGCTCATCGCTCCTCCCCGGTATCGGCTATAAAGAGCCGATTGCATCAATACCGGATCGGATCTTCGGGACAGATAACGTACGTATATGATAACGAGATAAAACTTGCTCTATAGATATCAATCCAATCCAATCTACGATAACTAAGCCCTCACTACACGATCGGAACATCCTACACGTGATTGAGCCTAACGAATACGCAAAGCATCGAAATAAACAACCTAAACAGAGATCCTAAAAGAAGCTAAAGAGCCGATTCCTAAGGAAACCTCTACTCAGGCTAAGATCCGATACTAACATACCGCCGGAACTTTCAACCCGTTTGCAAGGCCTAATCGTGCACATATTGAACTAAATCCTTAATAAATAGAAACTAGCCATAACAGATCGGATCTATCAATATAAACAAAGCAAGGCCCGGCCATTGCATCCATGATCAGACACAATGATCGCGGAGCGTGCAAGAATAATGAACAGAGCATGATCACGATACAAATAAAATAACATTACTCTATGCGCGCTATGATAACTAATGCTACTCGCCATCTACAAGGCTTCAGAACGAGCAACATATGAAACAAACAAGCAAGGGCAATACGCCCCTGATCACGCAGAGCGTGATCGGGGCCGCATGGCACTTACCTGATGAAAAAACCTGTGACAGGGGAGGCGATGTGCCGTGAGTTGTTGATGAATGATCTCTCTCTCTTGTTTATTCGTGGTACATATTTATAGTCCGTAGACTTGTTCTCTTTAACTAACCCTAACCAAACACGACACGAATCCTAACTGCCTAAATCTGAGTTCACACGGCCTTACTGGCCCCAAACACCCGTACGGGATCCGATTTGCAAGCTTGCCATAACCTTCTCCTAGGCCCATCTTGCTCCTTGGCCAACTTTTGGCCCGTCCAGAATATGGCGATAACACATGCCCCCCTGGTTTCGGCGATGGTAATTCCGAAATCATTTATTTTAAAAACCACCTCGACCCTTCGGCTTCCGATCTGTATACGCCTCTTCGACTTCCAACCGATATGACTGCCCTGTATCAATCTCCTCGGGAACTGTCACGATGCCGATTCACCTCACCCACTGATTTTCCTTTATAAACTTACCACGGTAACTTCCCCAGTTATCTTTCTCTCACGGCCATTACCAATTACACTCCTCCTCTTCTTCTTTCGCCATGGCTTCTTCTTCTTCTGCTTCTTCCACCATTTCTTATGAATCCGAGTCCTCTCGAGAGCCAACCCCGGAATACGACCCAATCGCCGCTTACGAGGTCCGTGCCCCCCTGCATTGGGACACAGAGGAGTGGGACTTCCGTTACCAGTCAGAGGATGACGAATCCCTGACTGATGGCGAGGATCTCGCACTCCTCCTCGGGGCCGAGCTGGAGGAAGACGAAGACGACGCATCTTGGGGAGAAGACCTTTCTTCCTCGGAGGAAAGAGCCGATTCCATCTCCTCCGAAGAAGATCCGATGGCAGGTACCTTCCTTTTTGGCAGGTCATCGGACGACACTTCCGACAGCAGTGAAGGAGCCGAAGACGATGACAGCTTCACCAGCGGCGGTAGCGGGGACGACGACGACAGCAGCAGCGATAGTAGTAGCAGTGGCACTAGCATTGCTCCGCCGTCCAAGCGCCGCAAGACCTCTGGCGTATACTGGTAGTAGACCGTAGTATCCCCACTAGGCCACCTTTGGGAATATTTTGCTACTCTCTTGTATTTACTGCCTCGCTGTGAATATAATCTGCTTTTGTATTAGCAACTCTTTTTGTGTACAATAATCGGTTTAAGAGCCGATGGCAACGCATCGGCCTTAGAATATACCGATCCGGATCTGAAATAACCCTTCTATTTACTTTACCCTTCCGCCGGCCTTTCAGTCCAACGCAAATCTCTGAAGATTCTGGAATCCAGATCAACTCCGATCCCCTTTTGCTCACAAACCCTAGCCGCAAGATCCTCCCCGGTCCTTGAGACATACATCCAATCTCGAGCCGCCAAACCTAGATCCGCTCTTCAGAGTCTCGATTTAGGATTCCCGATGGCGGAATCTTCGCGCACCGCCGCCGCCGTCTTCGGTCTGAAGGTAAACTCCGACCCCCATTAATTTAACACGGCATCCGCAAATTTTACTGCGCGGTTAAGTAATTCTTCCCTTGGCAATCTTGTTTTTCTTGGGGTTTTTTCAGGCTTCCGATATCTTCTTGCCGCACCCTTCTTCCCCCAATTCTTTCTGCCTTGGGCCCCGTTCCTATGAGAAACCCATAGATCTGATTTCTTGTGAAACCAATCGAATCCCCTTTGTGAGTCAGGGTATAGACTTAGAGTCTTGGTCGGATAGCCTTCGCGCTTGGCCGAATCCCCCTGAAGGCTGGACAGTTTGGTACAATAGAGTAGCGAACGCCTACCAGCCCTTATGGGAATCCATCAGGATAGCCGATGCTCTGTCTCTGTCCCTCTCCCCCCTTGAAAAAGATGAGAACCTTCTGAAGACCATCGGCTATTTCTGGTCTGACGCCTTGAATTGTTTTCTCTTTGGACACAGCCCGTTAACACCAACACTACTGGATGTTGTGATGATCACCGGCTTAGACATATCATCAGCCTGCCCTTCCGCTTACAGCCTCTCTGTAGTCCCTTACAAACTGTCTTCCAAAACTGAATGCACTAACTGGAGCACATACCTGAGCCAACACCAGAAAAGCAAGGGCCCTGTATCAGAGAAGGAGCACACGGCCTTTCTAAACCTGTGGCTCGAACATTTCCTCTTCTGTGGCCCTTCCCTCGCCCCGACCAAGAACTATCTCTCCTTGGCTTATGAGCTGGCCAGGGGTAAATCTGTTGGCCTTGGCAGACTATTTCTTGGGGAACTTTACAGATATCTCCATCTGATGACTTCTAGCCTTCTTTCTCAGAAGAAAATCAGAACTGGTGGCCCATGGTGGTTCATCCAGTTGTGGGCTCGTCTTTATTTCCAAAGTTCTGACCCTAATTTCCCTTCCTTAGTCGGCAATTCCTTCCCTAATCTGAGTGGGAGACAGATTAGGTGCACTAGTTTCGGGCAGGCCTTGTACAGCCTCCCTGGCGGGAAATTGAATCCTCAAGATGCTTCCCGTTGGTTCAAGGTTTTCTATAAAGGCCTTGACAATCCAAACTTTCTTCCTTATACCGATTCCGAACTCTTCGAGAACCCGGCTACCTTCCATTTGGCCGATATTGCCTATGATGCCGACACTAGGCGCCTTTACTCCATTATGGTCCGGCCCTGCCTCCTCCCAGTTGGCATGAGTACTTCTAATCGTATCCTCAAGCCTGGTTATGAGTTTTACCAGCCGGTTGTAGCGGCCCGGCAGTTTGGTCTTGCGCAGGTGCCTCCCCACTTCGTTCTCCACTTGTTAACATCAAACAGGGTGGACCTCCCTGATGCTTTGACCACCCACAGGTGCTACAGCTTGTTTACAGACCTTCCCTTATCTGTTCCCACCAATCTTTCCTTTACTTCTTCGGCTGTCGACTTTGAGGGATGGTGGTCGATGTGGGAAACTCACGTTTTCCGAAGAGCTCTGGGCCCGATGCTGCAGCAGATCTATCCTGAGTATGACATTCCCGCTGGAGAGGTACCGCCTTTTGATTGATGTTTCTTCTTTTAACTTTTGCTAGACCCCTCCTGAATCCGTTTTTTTGTTTCTGCAGCAAGAAGACGGCCCAGAGCCGATGAACGATGATGGATCACCCTTTTGCTTCCTGGCGGTTGCTCCTGTGGTCCTCTTCGGCAAGAATGCGCCTCCTCCTTCAAAAAGCGTGATGCAGATTCAGCCGAGCACCGTTAAGTTGACCCCCAAGCGAAAACGACTTTCAGAAGCTGTTGCCCCCCGAGCTCGCGCTAAGACGAGGAAGATTCTTGTCAGAAAGGTTCGGAAGGAAGCTACGCCGTCTTCCCCTATTCCGTCATCTCTAGCCACCAACCAGGTTTGGCCCCTCCTCCCGCTTTGCAATCGGACTTTTGTTCATATCTCCTTTAACGATGCTCTCTTCTCTTGTAGCTTGCCGTTGTAGAAGTCTCCAGCGGGGAAAAGCCCCCATGCTAGAAGGGCTCATCTTCGGAGGTGCCAGAGGACGTGGACGCGCCCATCAGGGCCTTGATCACTCTCCGTGATCCTGGTGCAACAATCTTGGAGGATCCTTCCGCATCAGCTGTTGTCCCAGCTGCTTCGCCAGGCCCGCAGGCGCCGGTCGTGACTTCATCCCCTGTTGGCCCCTGTTTGGAAGAACCCTCTACCGCCTCAGCCATTGCCGATTCCCCTGCACGAGAGGTACGTCCCGCGGAGCCGACCGCCATCTCATCGGCTGTTACTCTCGCAGAGCCGACTGTTGCCCCGTCGGCTGTCGCCTCTTCTTCCGGAGGTGCGGTTCATACGGCCTCTGCCGCCATCGTTCATCCTTCGGAAAGGATGCACCCCCGGGAGCCGATCGTCCCTTCGTTGGCCATCGCTACTTCCTCTTCAGGACAGGTATGGCTTTTTCTCCGTAATTACTTTGATCCTCTCCCGCGATGCCTTGCTTGCCACGATTGGGTCGACCATATTGGAAGCCGATGACTCTCCCTCGGGCCTGACCAGTACTGCCAATCAGCTCCTCCGCGTGAAGGATCTTCTATCGGGTCCGATCTCCGCCCTGATTCAGGATTCCAGTGCAGTTAAACGGATCCTTGACGAGGTTAGCTCCCAGCTCCCTGTGAGCCTCCAGGCCAAGCTCTTGCCGGCCGGGTACCTTTCTTCCTTCCAAGCGAAAGTGGCAGAAGCTCGCCGCAGGATCGAGACTCGGCGTTCCCAATCGCTCCTAAGGACCATCATCGCTGAGATGTGTCAGTCGATCAACAAGAAGAAAGCCGCACTCGACGCAAAGGTCGACATATCTGCTTCTGCCCGTCGGCTTCGCCTCTTGGAGAAAGAACTGGAAGATCTTGAAGCCAAAGTCCGGGCCACCAAGCAGCGCATCCAGGAGGAGAAGGATCTCATTACGGGTTCCAAGCAGGAGGCAGAAGCTTTAACTGCCGAGCTGAAGATGGACTTGGCCGAGCTGAGCAGCTTGAGCAAACAAGTGGTGCCGGGGGCGGACGAAGAGGATGAAGCGGTACTTGCTGAGGTTGACCGTATCCGCCTTGATGCTATCGCTGCTATTGACGCTTTCCTTCAGTAGTCCTGTCTAAGATAAACTTTGTATCTTTATGTAGTGAACCTATTGTGTTTTCATGTAGTGAACCTAGAGTCGATGGTGACACATCGGCTGTTTGATAATTTGTGATGCTTGATTGTCATAAGCAAAACTTCTAAAGTCGATGGCACCGCATCGGCTGTTCTAATCCTTTCTATTAACGTACGGGCCGACCAACGCTCATCGGCCCTTTTCCCGTTTCCTGTCTTGCCAACACCAACGTCGTTGATTCAGCCTTTGCCCCCCTTCTTAGCTTGCTGGTTGCATCGGCTTCTTGCCTGATGGGTGCCATCGGCTTCACTGTTCGTTAGCCCATATACTTGGGAAATATTTCTTAAGGTGTTGGCCGTTGACTGCTACTGGAAATTTGACGCCTTCCAATTCTTCAAGCATATATGCGTTCCCGGGTAGGACCTGGTCAACCCTATACGGCCCGTGCCAGTTTGGGGACCACTTGCCATATGCTGCGTCTTTGGCTCCCAACGGTAATACTGCTTCCCAAACCAAGTCTCCTACTTGAAATTCCTTTAGCTTAACCTTTTTATTATATGCGCGGGCTACTTTAGCCTTATTCTCCTTAATCTTCTCTAGTGACCATAGCCTGAGTTCCGTGAGATCCTCCACATTATCACTCATCAGAGTAGCATATTCTTCAGCGGATAGGTCATTCTGGAATTCTATGCGCCTGGACCCGGCTGTAACTTCCCACGGTAACACGGCTTCCTGCCCATAGACCAAATGATAAGGGGAAGTTTTTGTCGCCCCATGACAAGATATACGGTATGCCCATAATGCTTCTGACAAGACTTCGTGCCAGCGTCTGGGGTATTCATCGATCTTCCTCTTAATCAACTTGATAAGGCTCTGATTGGATGCTTCAGCTTGCCCATTCGCCTGGGCGTAATAAGGAGACGACCTGATCAGCTTGATACCCATATCGGCTGTAAACTTCTTGAATTCTTCTGAAATAAAAACCGAGCCACCATCTGTCGTTATAGTCTGCGGGATCCCAAATCTGTGAATGACATGTTCCTCGACGAACTGAATCACATCTTTGGATGCTACTGATTTCATCGGGATTGTCTCTACCCACTTGGTGAAATAATCTGTAATAGCTAAAATGAACTGATGACCCTTGCTAGACGGAGGATTGATTTTGCCGATCATATCCATGCCCCAGCCTCTGAACAGCCATGGTTTAATAATGGGGTTCATTACAGATGCTGGTACCATCTGGATTTTTCCGAACCTCTGGCATGCTTGACATCCTTTACAATACATAAAACAATCTTCAAGCATAGTGGGCCAGTAGTATCCTGACCGCCTGATTAGCCACTTCATCTTGTGAGCTGACTGATGGGTCCCGCACGTTCCTTCGTGCACTTCATGCAGGAGCCGATTGGACTCGGTTGGCCCTAGACATTTGAGCAACAACCCCTCCAAGGTCCTATAAGACATATCATCTCCTATCAGGACGTACCTCATGGCTTTATATCGTATCTTCCTGGGTGCCCCCCGAGCCGAATCCTTCAAGTAGTTGAAGATATCGGCTCTCCAATCTCCCTGGTCCAGGAAGTACACCTGATGTCTTGACCCATCGGCTTTGTATCCTGAAGCCAGCTGCGCGAGATCATTGGCCTCTGCATTCCGAGCTCTAGGTATCCAATAAAAATTTATATACCTGAACTGGGCTATCAGTTCCTGGCATTGCACCCACAACGGAAATAATAGCTCACTTTCGCACCTGTAGTCCTCTGTGAGTTGGGAGATTACCAATTTTGAGTCTCCGAAGACCTCCACAGCTTCAGCTCCGGCCTCCAGAAGCAATTCCATGCCTTTACGCACCACCTCATACTCTGCAAGGTTATTAGTACAAGTAGCGGGTAACCTGATCGAGAAAGAGTACGTTGCCCCCCGAGGCGATACCAGCAAGATGCCGATTCCACATCCATCTCTACAGACGGATCCGTCGAAGTACATAGCCCAGGCTCGTACGAAAAGCGCTGCTATATTGGTATTAACTCTCTCAGCAATGAGATCTGCCAATGCTTGCCCTTTAACTGCCTTCGCGGGTTGATATCGGATGTCGAACTTGGATAATGCAAACATCCATTTTCCCAATCGGCCTTTCAACACAGGAGCCGATAGCATATACTTTATAACATCCGATTTGCAAATGATGATTACCTCAGCCGATAGCAGGATATGGCGAAGCTTGGTGCACGTGAAAAATAAACAGAGGCAAAGTTTTTCCATGTCAGAGTACCTTGTTTCGGCGTCCAACATCCTTCTGCTGAGATAAAACACCACCCTCTCCTTGTCATCGTATAATTGCACTACCACCGAAGCAATGGAGGTATCACCGACCGATAGATATATGTCAAATGGTCTGTCTTGTTGTGGCGGCATCAACACAGGTGGTCTCGACAAATATTCTTTGATCTCTTCGAACGCCCGTTGTTGTTCTGCCCCCCAGCGGAACTCTTCATTGGTTTTGATTTTCACTAATTCCATAAAGGGTTCGATCCGCCTAGACAGGTTAGAAATAAACCTCCTGACGAAGTTAATCTTGCCAATAAGTTGCTGGAGTTCCCTCTTGGTAGTGGGTGGCACCATAGTACGCACGGCTTCCTGACTTTTCAGGCCAACCTCTATCCCTCTTTCGTGAACCAGGAAACCCAAAAACTGCCCAGCTGTTACACCAAAGGTGCATCTTTTTGGATTCATCCTGAGCCCGAACTTTCTAGTTCGTTCCAGGACTTGCCGTAGATCCTCCAGGTGCCCTTCGACCAATGCTGACTTTACCACGACATCATCGATGTAGATTTCTACCAGATTGCCGATTAGGTCATGGAAGATGTGGTTCATGGCACGCTGATATGTTGCACCGGCATTTTTCAATCCGAAGGTCATAACCACGTACTCGAACAGTCCCACCGCTCCAGGTACTCTGAACGCCGTTTTGTGTATATCTTCGGAGGCCATGAAAATCTGATTGTACCCAGCATTACCATCCATGAAACTCAAAATCTTGTGGCCTGCAGCCGCATTGATTAATATTTCTGCAACAGGCATTGGATATCCATCCTTCGGAGTGGCCCTATTAAGATCTCTGAAATCCACGCAGGCTCGCCACCGGCCATCTTTCTTTTGTACGGTACGACACTTGAAATCCATTCGGCATATCTGCAAGCCCTGATAAACCCGGCTTCTATCATTTTCTCTATTTCCTTTTTTACTTCAACCAAGACATCGGCCTTCATCTGACGTATCCGCTGTTGGAATGGTCGGAATCCACTTTTGAGAGGGAGCCGATGCTCCACTATGCTTCTATCGAGCCCAGGCATCTCTGTATAATCCCAGGCAAAGCAATCGGCATATTCCTTTAATAGAGTTATCATCGGCTCTCGCAAAGACGGATGCAATTTCTTACTAACGAACATTGGCCGCGGCTTATCCCCAGGACCAATATCTATTTCCTCAAGTTCATCAGCCGATGTGAAACCGTATCCTAACTTCCCGTCCTCCGTTAGATCAATGCTGCAGACAGGAAAAGAAGATAACAAAACGATTTCCAGCCGATTGTTAGTATCGGCCGATCCACATATTTCATTACTTTCCAAGTTTTTATGAAAAGAATCAGGCCGGCTATCAACGCTGGCTATCCCATAACAACTATGTAAATCACCTGTCACCAAAAATTCATTTTTTTGGGGCCGATTGCGCGAATCGGCCTCAATAGGTACATTATTATGACTTTCTTCACGCAACCTTTCTATTCTGTAAGGCCAGTGGATAAGACCAGCCTTACTCCGTTTTTTGTAGCCTCGAAGCGATCACACCCTTCTAAGCTCATCCCTGAAATCGGCTCTTGATCCTCCGCATCCCAGATACTCATGGCAGCATGCGAAATCTCGATTGAGTCGTCCGCCTGAACTATTTCCACTTCATCTCCATCCCACTGGATCAAACATTGATGCATTGTAGAGGGGATACAACAGTTGGTGTGAATCCAGTCCCTGCCGAGTAAGATATTGTAGGTGCTTTTGCTGTTGACGACAAAGAATGAAGTCGGGACGGTCTTGCTTCCGATGGTGAGATCTACACTGAGGACACCCTGAGCTTCTGAAGTCTGCCCGTTAAAGTCACTTAACGTGACATTAGTCTTGATCAAGTCTCCGGTGGATCGCCCCAATCGGCGCAGAACTGAATATGGCATAATGTTGACTGCCGCTCCCGTATCCACCAGCATTTTATTAACGGGCTGACCATTGATATACCCTTTAAGATACAATGCCTTCAAGTGCTTGTAATTCTTGGCTTGCAGCTTCTCGAATATCACCGGCCGTGGTCCCAAATCAAGCTGGGCTACCGATGGCTCTTCATAGGTCCGAGCATGGAATTCTGCAGGAAGCACGAAAACCATGTGTGTATCAGCCGATACCTTCTTATCGGCTTTTGTTGACTTGGGCCGCCATTCTTTCCTTGAAGCGCGCGGCTTCTTTTCCTGCTCATAATGAACTTGTTCTGCCAGATCCGGTCGCGCTTTCTTCAATGTCTCGATGTATCTGGCCTCAGCTTCCTCCAAACTCCGTAGCCTCTGAACCCTACGCTTTTGTGAACGGTTTAGTCCATCCGGGCACCAACGTGGGCGATGATACCTATCCTCCTCTTCATCTTCCCTTCGTGGTGATCGAACCCGCTCTTGCTGAGTAGGCGCAGGTCCTAACCGCCCGAAAACCGATTCCCTTGCCTCTGTCTTCATAGATCCACATTCTGGACAGTCCCTGACAGTAGGCAGTCGGTTCATACCGGAATCCCAACAGTACCTGAAGAATGGGCAGTGCCAATGATCACGAGTATCTTCATGCTTCCTCAAACGCTTCCCGGTGCGATGCTCATATTCCTCATCTTCAGATTCCCGCCGGAGGCGCTGCTGGTACTGATACTCATATTTCCTGAGAAGGTCAGAAGAAGTTGGACGTTGATTCCTTACATACCTTACTCGCTCTTCTGTGATATATTCTTTTTTCTCCTTTTGGGGCCGATTGCTGGGATCAGCCTCTTTATTGTTGGCTTGGTGTCGCGATGCCATCCCTGCCATGTTAATGCCGAGCGTGAAGTCCAACTATCGCCTTGCAGACCGGTCATGATGTTCTACCATGTTTACACCAGGAAAAGGCAGAGTGTCTATCTTCATGGCGGTCTGGCCCAGGATCAATCGGCCCTGTTCAATAGCCGATTGGATTTGCCGACGAAGCTCCTTACAATCACTCGTGCTGTGAGTAAAGGAGTCATGCCATTCACAATACGATCTTCCTTTCAACTCCTGTGCCGTGGGAAATTTATGTCCTTCTGGAAACTTCAACTGCTTTTCTTTCAGTAATAAGTCGAAAATTTGCAGGACCAGTTTGCTTCAGCCATTTACAAGGCACAGGATTTGCGCCACGAGCCCACTCAGCAATCGATACCTCTAGTTCCTCTTCCGGGTCATCGGCTTCTTCCGTGTCGGCTACTGCTACTTGACGCTTAAACTTATCTTGGTATAACTCGGGATGACGCTGCTCATATGTCGACAGTTTCTGGACCAGATGCGCCAAAGAGGTGAACTCCAGTTGAAAAGCCAGATCTCTGATCGGCTTTAATAATCCTACTGATGCTAATTCGACAGCTTCTTTTTCTGAGATCCGTGTTGAATAGCACCTGTTCTTCATCTCTCTGAAGCGTCGAATAAACTCTGCTACGGTCTCTCCACGCTTCTGTCGGAGCTGCGCTAGATCGGCAATTCCTGCTTCCGCAGCCTCTGAATGATACTGAATATGGAATTGCTCTTCCAGCTGCTTCCAGGTACGGATGGAGTTAGGACCTAATTACGTATACCATCCAAAGGCCGGTCCTGTAAGCGACTGCGAGAAGAACCTTACTCGCAATGGATCTGATATAGAAATTATACCCAACTATGCTAAATATTGGCTCACATGCTCGATAGAGCTAGAACCTTCTGCCCCACTGAATTTGGTAAACTCGGGGAGCCGATACTTGGGTGGTAATGGGATTAAATCATAATCACCTGGATACGGCTTAGTATAGCCGATCGCTCTCCTCTTTGATAATATGCCGAACTGATCCCTTAGGATAGTGCTGATTTGCTCCGCTGTTTGTGACCCAAGGGCCGAGTGCATACTGTCATGGCTCGGCCCGGTAGCATAAGTTGCTAGCCATGCTTGTTTGTCCGCATCAGCTCCAGAAACCCCTCCGATTGCTTTCTGTACAGAATGTACCGGGTTGTTGCTGTCCGGTATGTAAGCACACACATAACCATGTGGGATCTCCTTGGGTGGCTCGCTGAAAAACTGGTGATCCATGGGATCACCACCTTCTTTGTAAACTACGTAAGCTGGAGCACCATGAGATTCTGCAGCTGCAAGTGTATAAGGTAACGGTGGTCTGGTTTGGAACGGCAATTCTCCTCTATGGCTCCCCAAGGTAGGTCCAGTTGGGGAATGTTGATGCTTCATAATCTCCTGGACCACACGCAGAGCCACTCGCTCGAAAGCATTAACCAAACTTTCCGAATGTCGGTGCAATGAATGAGCCACCGCATAATTCACTTCCTGACGCAGCGCTCTAGTACGATCTTCAGATGGAATAGATAAGTCTACTCCATCAAGAGCACCTTCAGGTGAAAATCCCTTCCACCTGACACCATGGCTGCGAGTCCTTTCGAAAGAGCCGATGAGATCGGCTTCAAACTGAGTCTTGATTTCATCGTACCTCTGCTTATGTTCAGCAGAGAGTTCCTCGTAAGTGATCGGATCGTCCCTTGACATCCTGCTGACCACTACTGACAGAGTCGATGAAGATGACGAAGTCGATGAAGATGATGTAAACGCCGATGACAAAGTCGATGAAGAAGGTCCCACTGGGCGTGCCAGAATGTGTTGTCGATCGAAACCCACCGGCGAACAACGACAGGCAACACGAGGAGCCGGGAGGCTTCCGGGATGGCTGGTGGGCCCCGGTCCCTCGGTCAACGGCCCAGTGATCTGGCGCGCACCCTGGCTTGGAATTGCTAGGCGTGCCACCTGATCCTGCACCCGATCAGGAAGGTGTGATTCGTGAGATTCCTGTAAGCACAGACACTTGCAAAGATTAGTCCGAGCCGTGATCGGCTCATCGCTCCTCCCCGGTATCGGCTATAAAGAGCCGATTGCATCAATACCGGATCGGATCTTCGGGACAGATAACATACGTATATGATAACGAGATAAAACTTGCTCTATAGATATCAATCCAATCCAATCTACGATAACTAAGCCCTCACTACACGATCGGAACATCCTACACGTGATTGAGCCTAACGAATACGCAAAGCATCGAAATAAACAACCTAAACAGAGATCCTAAAAGCAGCTAAAGAGCCGATTCCTAAGGAAACCTCTACTCAGGCTAAGATCCGATACTAACATACCGCCGGAACTTTCAACCCGTTTGCAAGGCCTAATTGTGCACATATTGAACTAAATCCCTAATAAATAGAAACTAGCCATAACAGATCGGATCTATCAATATAAACAAAGCAAGGCCCGGCCATTGCATCCATGATCAAACACAATGATCGTGGAGCGCGCAAGAATAATGAACAGAGCATGATCACGATACAAATAAAATAACATTACTCTATGCGCGCTATGATAACTAATGCTACTCGCCATCTACAAGGCTTCAGAACGAGCAACATATGAAACAAACAAGCAAGGGCAATACGCCCCTGATCACGCAGAGCGTGATCGGGGCTGCATGGCACTTACCTGATGAAAAAACCTATGACAGGGGAGGCGATGCGCCGTGAGTTGTTGATGAATGATCTCTCTCTCTTGTTTATTCGTGGTACATATTTATAGTCCGTAGACTTGTTCTCTTTAACTAACCCTAACCAAACACGACACGAATCCTAACTGCCTAAATCTGAGTTCACACGGCCTTACTGGCCCCAAACACCCGTACGGGATCCGATCTGCAAGCTTGCCATAACCTTCTCCTAGGCCCATCTTGCTCCTTGGCCCACTTTTGGCCCGTCCAGAATATGGCGATAACACGCTTAGCAGCTCGGTGAGCTGAGGGTCCAGTCCAACAACATCGAGGAGTCACTAGACCAACACATCCAGACCAACCAAGCGTGGCAGCAACACACCGGCGAGAGGATCCACGCTATGGAGCAGAGGCAGCTGCAGCAGGAGGAGTGGAGGGCTTACTTCCGTTGGAGGGGGTACAACCCCGACCAACAGCAGTAAGCTTGAAGCTAGCTTGGGGAAGGACCCCCCCTGAGAGGTACCTTGTATCTTACTATCTTTACCGCTTTCAAACCTTATGCATGAAACAAAATAAAAATTGGCAAAACTTAGAAAAGATCAAAAATAATTTCTTGCTTTATCATATGTGTAGTAAGCATGGTTTAGTTTTTCTTGTTGAGATGATGAATAGTTGCTCTATTAATTTCCTTCATATGCCTAGTTACAACTTGATGCTCTACCTAGTGCTGAGTTCGTTGGCTAAATGTTCAAACCTTGAGCCTGAAACTCGTGGGTAGCAAAAAGCATGATCCAAATCTAAGTTGTTGAGAGCTATGATATGGTTGAATAGAGCTGCTATGATGTTTCCCTACGTGGTGCTTGATATCCGGAGTATTTATTTTCAAAAATGCAAAAATAAATAAAGTTCCTCGATGATATGAACTTCCTATCCAAAGCCATATGATGATCTTATTGAAAACCTTCCACATATGCAACTTGTTCTCTCATTGAGCTTCATCAAACTGCTGTAACCCTTTTTGAAATATATTTCAAACTCCCATGATCAAGATGACATACACGCCTCCACCATACGCTATGCTTCTACACCGGAAGTTAGCATACACTTCATCCATCCACCCACAAAATAAAACTCCATGTTTCATGACCACTCGCTCTCTCCAAAAGTGCCATGAGAAAAAGGATATGGGTTATGCAAAAAGAAATAAAGGACATGCTCAAGAAGGCATGAAAAGAAAAAGAAAGAATTGGACACATGATGGTCCAAGGAAAAAAGAGAAGAAAACGAGAGAAAGAAAGAATGATAGAACATATCCAAGAAAAAATAATAAAGGAGAGATGGCTCATGAAAAGGAGTTCATACATCCATCCACAATACCCACACACATGCACATCTTGATCAAGGTTTATGACTTGTTTCTCCCTTGGATCCGGTTTTTGACTTAGCAAAAGATGAGGAACAAGTATGCCTTCAAATTCTCCATACCTACAACTCCAAAAAATCAAGCCATTAGGATTAGGATGAGAAAGAAAGGCACAATAAAAAGCCTTGCTGAGGAATGAAACACAACGAGTGATCCGAGAGATCATCCGAGGAACTTTAAAATTTCTTTTGAAAAACTTTACAAAAAAACATCTGGATTGATGGTTGAACAAAGGGGTGAGAAAACTTGGCACTCTATAAGACCGTTCTGACTCTCAACCGCCAAAGATGAGGTGAAGCTATATGCACCACAGAAGTAAGGTAAGAGGTAAAGAACAAAGCCAACTTATTCAAAATTATGGTAAGAACACTTTGTTGTGCCTACGGTATAAGTTGGAAATGAAACATTGAAGCAACTCCTGATCAACAACTTAAGCCCAGACTTTGCTCGAGACAAGCAAAGGGCTAGCTTGGGTGTGTTGTTGACGGTCCTTAAATGCGAAATCCGATCGTCAACTATACTCACAAATAAAGGAAAACTATGCCTCTTACTCACTTATTTGTACCACTAACCTAGTTCTACAATTGTATACCTATCTAGCCATTTCAAGGATACAAGTCCGGAATAAGAAGAAAATACGAAGAATACGCAGCACACAATGCACAGAAGATCGTCCGCTGCACCACAAAGGATTGGAGGGCCCACAATCCAGAGCAAACGGGCGTGCCAAGGTGCGAATCACCAAGGATCAGCACCAGGGCCCACCTGTTAGTCGTCTAGAGGAAGACAGAGCCGGGGGAGCTCCACCTGGGGTCAGCCGAACTACAGGTTCGGCCGAACCCAGACGGGTTCCTGGCCAGATGCATTTCGACGTGGAGTACCCCCTACATTTCCTTAAGGCTGTGGCTAAGGTTTCCTTACTAAGAGATGGCGGGAACCGGCCCTTGGAGGCTATAAAAGGAGGCCTCCACCCCCTCATTCAACACACACCACAACTTGGAGCCTCTCTCCCTATCTCATTCTTGTGACTTGTACTCCTTAGGGTAGTGGAGCTAGGCTAGTTCTTCTCTTTAGCGAATCATAGTAGTCCTTGGGGTTGTTGAGCAATCCTCAGCCTTGGGTAATGGCTTTGTATTCAACTTGTTAGTATTCTATTCATAATGCAGAGCTTAGTCATTGTAGCTATGTTATCTTGATAGTTTATCATACCATGCCTTGTTCTTCCATAAGTTATGCTTTATATGTGGTTAGGCCAGGTGTTCTAAGTAAGGCTATCAGTTCATTTTGCCTTTGGGCTTGCCTTAGTAGTTTACTTGTCCATCCGAAGGGTGGGAGACCCGGGGGTGCTAAGGCAGTGACCTCATACAAGGGCATGGTGCTCGGGTATGCGGGATCCTTCGAATATGACCATGCTCCACGGTGTTGTAGGGGTAGACAACAGGTGGTGATAGCCCTGTCCGTCTACTATGGCAGCTTTGCCGTGGTTAGTGTAGTCCCACACATTCGGGGTAGGAGTTCTGAAAGATGTAACGGGACTGGATATACTCCAATGCGGGACATTCTCCCCGGTATCCCAAGCCTTAGCTCTGAGCCCTAACCATGTATCTCATGTAACCCTTGCTTGTATGAATAGATGCTTTTAGGACCTTCTTTGTATGCTTATGCTCCCACTAACCTTTGGTTTATTCGTTATTCTTTATCTTGAGATTGGCTCAAGTGTGTGTGTCACATTACCCTCATTATCATTTATCATAACTTAACCCTGTATGAAATATAGTCTATATCTTATTCATATCATCCTGACCATGTACCTAGTAAACTCTTTTACTCATGCCATCCCACAGGAAATTATAAATAACGATACCCGAATACTCTCCGGGTGAAATGCTATAGCGGTATATCCGTGCGCTTGCGGATCCAATCTGTAATCATTAAGACATACCACCATGGCGTTTCTTGGTACCATCGCTAAGGACTAACAATCCTGGTGATGATGCTAAGAAATGCCAACAAGCATTTCTGGCACCGTTGCCGGGGAACACAAACTTGGTAGCGACATTAAGAAATGTTAACAAGCATTTCTGGTGCCGTTGCCGGGGAACACATGCCCGGTAGCAACGTTAAGAAATGTCAACAGCAGTCTTCACCCAAATATTTCCTGTTTCCTGTTCAGGTTCCTTTCTTGGATTTTTGCAAGTTTTCAAAATGGTTTAAGATTCCCCAATGGTGCTCTCAAATCGCTCAAGGTGTATAGTCCTCACCATGGTCGGAAACTTTCTTGACCATCTTCTTCCTACTTCTAAGGCTGATATGTGGAGTTTCATGGGTAGGAAGAGTGTAGCATACCTTGGTTACCTTTGTTACCAAGCCGAAGAGTGGTCCACAAGAGGTTGGTACTCGATCAAATTCCAATCTTATGGAATGGATGATGTTCAGCGGAGAGGGAGAAAATGGACTCACTCTTAGGGATTTTTGGTCTTTTATTTGTACTCCTCATTTCTGATTTTATTTTTGGAGATGTATGGGTCTTTGTCTCCTCTTCTCTTTTTGCATATATATTTTTTTAAGAAGATAACCCATACTCTCTTGGTGCATGCAGAATTTTTGGAATGGAGTATTTATTGGAGTACACTTTTCTTGGATGGATGGGTTCACGGTGCAAATTTTTGGTTGTGTTTTGAGTGGAGATTGTCTGGTGAAGGTGGATGTCGATACTCGGAGTAGGTAGTTGACATACCAGATATTTTGAGGCTAGTAAAACAATGGGTACGCAAAGGAAAAAGATCAGTAGATGACAAGTACCTTCCTCAAATGGACTCACCATTCGGCAAAGCTCAAAGCAACTCAAGATAGCTTATATTGGCTCAAGAAATAAGACATTATGGCTCTGGATGGGGCATGTAAACACATGGGGATATCTTTACCATGATTTTATTTTAAAAAAATTCCAGGAGGTTCCCTACTAGAGCATACAGCTTTATTCCAGTTCCAACTATCTCAAATCTCACAACAAATTAGACTTAGAAATCAAGCTCATGTTCCCACAAACCATGATTTTCATTGATAACAATGACCAAGTGCCAATAATTTCAAGTACTAGGAGGGTAAAAATCTATATACGAGGAACTTACAGAACATGAATAGAGCAACTATTCATCATTTCTATAATAAGAGCTTTTCACGGATTTCCACACATACAAGGTAGGCGTTCTTTTATTCAAAGCATGAAATATTTTTTTTATTACTATCATTAAACATGGCAACTTCTTGGAATGAACAGATGGATAGGATGACTTACCTGAATACACCCCCAAGCTTAGATGAAGCTCAGTTCTGCTGGTTGGGGTCGTAGTGCCGCTGGTGGTGGTAGTAGTGCTGCTACTTGTCGGAACCGAGACCTAGATGGTTGAAGACGCTAGAGATGTCGTAGTGCATGGATGTGGTCATTCCCCAGTTCTGCTGCGTGAGATCGGTGTTGTGTACAAGATCCTGGCTGATCTGGTCCTGCTGCAGACCCAGAGCGTCGACTCAGGTCGTGAGGTTCATGATCCCCCGCATGATCAGGTTCTCATAACCATAGCGTGCCGAAGTCGATGGCCCTACCTGCGGTCCATAGGAACTCCACATACCTGGGGGGTAATAGAATCCCAGTTCTACCTCCAATGGCGGTCGAGCCACCATGAGTGTACTGCTCATAGGTGTCCTCAAAGCTCATGTGTGTCGTAGATAGTCCAGTCTGCTAGGAAGCCTCTACCTGAGGTTGTGGCTGTGATAGTCCTGCTGGGTGTTGCGTCGTGCCCGGCCTCATGTCACCGGACCAGCAACACTGTGGCGAGCCGACTCCTTCCTCTCCATCTGCAAAGTTAGTCGCTTGACCAAGAAGAGAGAGAATCTCGAGCATGGGAGCTCGATTTCTCTATCGTACCCGGGATAACACATGAAAAGAGAGTTTCCCGGCTCCTCGCACATCAGATGTCCCTGCACAAAATGCTCTAGGCCAACTTGGAGCTGGTATGCTTCTGTCAAAGGCAAGTAGGTGACCTGGGCATTCTCCAATGCACTGCCATGCGCAGCAATGCGCGAAACCAAAGAGGTTATGTCGATGAGGCCTCCTGCCCACGATCATCTTCTGCCATAGCAAAGAGACATTGCAGCTCCGGAGAGCTACAGAAGCGCAGGTCGGAGTGCGGGTGCATAGCCATGCAAAGCCATTTTGCTAGCAGCCTAAGAATTGGATTATGGATTGACACTATATTGTTATTGCTGCTAACACGCTTCTCAGAAATTTGAATTCCACCAGGTGGTACAATCATATTGATGGTCTTTAGCGAAGGCATTAGGATCTAACACACACTTCTTATTAAAACCAAGCACTACGCTAAGCTCTTTTAGTGTTAACTCATATTGTTCATTAAAGAAATGAAAATAGACTTTAGTTGTTTTGCCCATTTCTTCAATGCTAAGAGACATGAGAAATTCTATGGTTAAGAGCTGCGAACCTGCCTCAGTGATGTCGGCAAAATTCTCCCAACCGGCGTAAGCAAATGCGCGGTTCATGTCCTGCTTCAAGTCTGTTTTGATGAGGAAGAGGGGCTCGAAAACCTTGACGTGGCTGAAACTTGCTTCTTCAGGAGCTCCAACGCCTCCCGCTCATAATCGTTCCAGGTATGATCTGTTCGATCGTTTCCAAGATGTGAATACGAATGCGGACGCGGTCCTAGCCATTGCAGGAATTGTGTCCTCCTAGGAAACACTGGTCTGGCGGTCCAAGTCCACCGACATGTCATCCTAGGAGGATGCCTAACTCCGCGAGTGCCGAGAAGAGCCGGCGGAGCTGTTCTTCTTGAGCGTCTTCTTGATGGGGTTCCACATGATCCCTGCAAAAGATTAGTGCAACAAATACCCGAGGGACTAACCAAAAAGGATTAGTCGGGTCAGTCGTCCTTGTGGGGGTCAAACAGCCAAAAACGTTCAAGGGCGCCACAAATTTTATTCGGAAAGGGAAATATTTTTGGGTTTTCTTCATTGATGGCAATTACTTACTGTACTAATCTTGATTAGTACTAATCACTAGCTACTATTTTTTTGGAGGTCAGCTAATACTAAGATTCTTTACTTAATTAGCTCAAAGAGCTTGACTAAGCAAGAACGCTTAGGAGAGGGAGAAGGGAACTAAGACTCATAGAGGTGCTGGTGTACCTGAGCTGGTGGTGCGAGGTTGAACGTCAGGAGATGCAGTATCTATAGGCGCGAGGCGGAGTGAGGCCGGCCGGCCTGGGCCAGGCCAGCCGCCTGTGGTCGGCGACGATCGTGACACAGCGACGGTCTTGGCGTAGGCCTACAGGTCTGAGTGCCCCGGTTGTTGGTGACGTGACGTGAACGGCGAGGAGGAGGCCGGCCGGCCTGCATGGGGCCAGTCGGCCTGGTGCTGCACGATCACAAGCTCGTCCTTCTTCTGCGTGCTCCTTGCTTATTATTGCTTCTTCATACACATGCACTTGACGACATTTTGCCTCGACGGGACAGGAGCGGTGCAAGGAAGACCAACCATCCATGATGGGGTTAAATGGTCTACACATGCACGTTGATGGGTGCGATGCCCACTCAATTCTGCTCTAGCACACCGGTGCTCTTCCCTGCAGCTGCACCCTGGCCTGGTAATGACAAGTGAGGCCGACTGGCCTAGGTGGGGCTGGCCGGCCTGACATTTGGCCGAAATTTTTTTTTGTGATCTTTTTTATGCATTGCAATTGAATCAAAAGTTCGAAATTTAAATATGCACTTTGCAAAAAGTTTAACATGCCATGATGAAGTTGCGAAGAAATTATGCAAAGTAATAAACTATCCTATATGTAGATGCAAGAATGGATAACTACCATGTTACCTCATGGTGAGAGCTCGGGTTTTGAGTCCTGAGCAGGACTCTCCGTACCTTGGGTTTAATTGTCATCATCGGATGGAGATGTCGTCGGTGATGACACTTTCTTTCGCCACACTTTTCTTATGAGCTTGCTTGTTTCGATCTCTTTCCGCTGGAGCTCCAGAAATTTCTTACGTTGGATTCTTCACTTCGTGTTCCTTTGGTTATGCACCTTGATCTCCTCTCGAATTCGAAGATTTTCCACGAATTCGATGAGGGCTTCGATGGACGGGGTTGATGACTTCTCCGGCTCTTTCTCGGACTTCTTCCGGTTGAATGTCTTGACCTGGGACCATTGTTCGACCTTCGGTCTGAAGGCGAATCTCTCCTGCCCATTGATGTTGAGCTGAATTTCTCCAGCTCCCACATCAATGTGTGCATTTGCCATGCTCAAGAACAGACTTCCCAATATGAGAGGGGTCTTGGTGTCGACTTCCATGTCAAGAATGATGAAATCAACGGGGATGAAGAAATTTCGTATTTTTACCGGAATATTCTCCGCAATTCCCGCAACCGATTGGTTTGCTAGCTGCAAACACATAGCACTAGGACCAAGCGCATGATGGTTAAGTTTATCATAAACTACCTGTGGCATGACACTGACGCTTGCCCCCAGATCACAAAGAGTGTGCTTAAAGTGCTGAGCTCCGATTGAACATGTGATGGTGGGGCATCCTGGGTCCTTCTTCTTCTCCGAGAGAGGATGGAGTATAGCTGCGCTACACTCCTCCATAAGCTGCACGACCTCGGTGGTCGGCAGGGACCTCTTGTTTCTAAGGATATCCTTGAGATACTTGGCGTACGTGGGTACCTACAAAGCATCAAGAAGCGCTATATTGAAATAAAGCTTCTTAATTACCTCGACGAACTTGTCGAATTGCTCGTTAACCACCGGCCTCCTTCTCCGTTCTGGAAATGGTAAGGCGGTTGTATCATGGTACTCTTGGGAAGCCCTTGGGACTTCCTCGGTTTCTTCCTGGGTAGCAGTGGTGTTGGACTCTTCAGCCTCCTCCTACACCTCGGCTTCAGCATCGATATCCCTGGTGGTTACGGTCTTCCACCATGTACCTGCATCTTGCGGATGTAGTGGATCCTGCGTCGACTTTCCAGCTCGTGTAGTCACCACATTCACACTTTCCTTAGGATTTACTTCCGGTTGCCCGGGTAGATTTCCCTCATTATGGTTAGAGCAAGATGAGGCCAGCTGAGCTACTTGAGTTTCTATCATTTTATTAAAACTTAGTTGATTCTTAATAATAGAGTTGAAGCTCTCCATTTGTGCGGTCAGAGACTCCAAAATTTAATCATTAGCTTGAAACTTCTTACTAATGTTATCATTAATTTGTTTCTGGTCATACACTAAGTCCTTAAGTGAGGGCTGAAAACTGTTATTAAAATTGTTACCTTGCTGTTGGCCGAAGGGGAGGTTGGGCTTGGAGTTCCAACCTTGCTAAGAACGGTATCCTGAGTTATTGGGATTGTTGTTCCCAATGAAGTTCACGTCCTCTGTTGACGGGCAAGTGTTGCCCGAGTGTCCAGTATTGCCACATGTCTCATATGTGATCCGAGACTCCATGATCTGGTTGACCTCCTAGTGTGGAGATTCCAGCTTTTTCATGAGAAGATCCATCTTGGCTGCCAGCATATCTACACCATCAATCTGGTGTACTCCTTTAGCACGGGCCGGCTGCCTATCTCCCATCCAACTCTGGTTGGAGGCAATCTTGTCGATGAGCGCCTTAGCTCTTGCAACATCAAGGGAGAGAAATGCTCCTCGTGCTACTGCATCTATGTGGTCTTGCGCTCACTGACTCAGGCCATGGAAGAAGTTCTGAATGATCAACCACTCTTCCATGCCGTGGTGTGGGCATGCTGTGATGTATCCCTGGAGATGTTTCCAGGCTTCGGGGATGGTTTCATCTTGGAGTTATTGAAAATTGGAAATCCTATTCCGAAGGGTGTTGGTTTTGCCCACCGGAAAGTACTGGCCAGGAATGCATTAGAGTAGGCATCCCATGTGGTGAATGCATCCTTGTTGGTGTAGAACCACATCTTTGCTTTTCCAAGCAGGGAGAATGGGAACAGACGAAGATGAATGTTTTCCATTGTAGTGCCTCTAGGGTTGATTGTGCTGCTCACTTCTAGGAAGTTTTGGAGATGAGCGTCGGCATCTTCTGATGCCTTACCACAGAAGAGACTTGCTTGGACCATGTTGACAAGCCCAGTCTTCAACTCAAAGCCTTCATTGCCTTGGTCGGTGTTCAGTCCAGTAGGGATATGACTGCTGGAAAGGGCTGAGAACTAATGGAGTGTCTTCTGAGCCATGGGTGATGAAGCTCATGTTGTCGAACCTTGGCCTAAAGAAAGCCTTTTCTGAGGTGGGACGACTCTGCGTTGGACAATTCGCCCAATTCTTTCTGGATTCGGGTTAAAGTTGTATGGTAGATTGAAACCGGTCATACACTGCTCTGCATATATTATAAAGACAAAAGGAGCAATGGTAAGGCCGCTAAAATTAGCAGCGATAAAACAGTAAATTTTATCAAACTATTCAGCGATATCTTTAGCCAATTGTTTCTCCGCCAACGGCGCTAGAAATGCTTGTTGGCTTTTCTTATGCCCAATAGAATATGTATTCCGCAAAAGCACAGAATCACCAGTGTAGCACTTCACCTTGGAGTATTCCACAGTATCGTAAATTTCCTCGAGGAAGCACTATGGTTAAAGAATATCGAACAAGCAAATGATAAGTTTTACCAGAGATATTGACCAACTAACTTAGTGGGAGTAAGCGGACACCCACGGGCTGAGGGCAACTCCATTGTGTAAGGCCAGACTCACTCTCAACTTAAGCTCAGAGTGAGTTTTAACAACAAGGTCCCGGATGCCTCTATTTCTAGCCAGCCAGGCACCTGCGCATCCCATGAGCCAGCCTCGCCACATGGCACACGGCTTTGCCTCAAAAGGATAAAAACCCTCACAAGGGACACACGGGTGGTATCCCTCTACAACAAGCCAACGTGACAGATTGGGCAGGCCTCAAGATTTCATGCTGAAAATAGACAGCTAGTGCCGCTGCAACGTCTTCATTTCGCGGACAGACAAGAGCAACCCGAATTGACCCACGATCATCAAGGGTGGCCGGTCGTACACTATGTCTCCCTGCGATTGAGACCCCACAATGTAGCCTCTCACTCAAGACCAAAACACTGCACAACAAAAGAAGCGCCTTCACAATTAAACAAATCGTAAAGCTGCTCGGGGGCCTCTAACGGGTCCAAGGAACCAGGGTCCTAGTGGACCCACCTCCTGCTGGCATTCTGACTAGCCCAAGACAGCACCTGGAATGAACGCCCACCTTCGTGGGCCATGACTTCTTCCAGGCCGCCCCGGCCTATGATCCCAACCGGCCGGCCGGTCGGCAAAAGCATTGCTTGCGTCCCCGACCAAGGAGACGATCGAGGACTGGGTCCGTACCATGGCTCCGACTGAGGTCCCCGACCAGGGCTCAACCTTACACATGTCACTATCCCCGACCGGCAAGGCTGAGGCTAGCCAGGCCCTGCGAACTGGTGGGCCCCGGGAGTAGGTGCGGTGGAAAAGGATGCACATCGGAGTCAACTTGTCGTACAGGCCAACAACTCCCCCCACGGGGGTTCCAGTGACCCTCGCTGCCATAACAGGGAGGCGTTGTTTCATGTGACCGTCCTTATGAGCGAACAGAACACAACGACATCATCATGATGCGGCGAGCACACCTCCATCATGGCAGAATGGCAGGGCGTAACGTTGAGAATGGAGTGTGACTGCCGCACCGTGCTTATTAGTGCACACCTACCCTCATGACTATCGAAGACCAATGCACAGGGATAGAACAAGATGGCCACTCCGCGACATTGGACTTGGCGGTGGCCGCCCGAGGACTCCGACTGACAGAGTTGGCAACCCCAATCGACGGGGCAAGGAACTCTCTCTACCTCTCCATCTCTACCCTAAGTTCCCTTGTAAAAGAGGCCCCCTTGGACTATAAAAGGGAGGGTCAGCCTCCTAGGAAAGGGGACCGAAATCCAAGAGATTAATCCTCCACTCATAAGCTTGTAACTCCACAAACTCTCAGGAGCACCCAAGCTCAAGCAATACATCCGACCGACCCCCAACTAGAAGTAGGGCATGATTGCCTGAAATAGTATAAATCTTGAGTCATTGTGTGTTAGGCCATCTATGATCACAACATGTAACATGCACTTCGAGTAGATTTGGCTATCAGCCATTTTTGAAACAAACAGACATCCACCTTCGAAAGACAATCCCACTCACAATAAAGCCCAAAATCTCCACAGTGATCCTATCCACAAAGCCCAAAATCTCCATAGTGATCCTATCCATCCAAGAATGGTCTATCCAATAAATGCTCCATTCTAATATTCTATCAGCACGGAGTACGGGTCATCTTCTAAAAAAAGAAAAAAGAAAAGAAAAGAAAAAATAAAAAAATATGACAAAGGAGAAAGAAGGAGACAAAGACCCATACCTCCCTTCAAAAAGAATTGCACAATAAGGAGTTAAAAGACTAGCAATATTCCAAGTGTGAGTCCAATTCCTCCCTCTCCCTAGAACATTTTACCTTCCATAAGATCAGGATTTGATTGAGTACCAACCTCATGCGAACCACTCTTCAGTGCGGCAATATAGGTAACCAAGGTATGCTACACTGTTCCTACCCATAACTCCACATATCAGCCCTAGAGCAGGAAGAAGATGGTCAAAATTTCCAACCATGGTGAGGACTATACACCTTGAGCGATTTGAGACTACCAATGGGGGAATCTTAAACCTCTTTTGAAAAAAAACTTGCAAATTCCGAGAAGGAAGAAGCAGGAAAAACTCCGGTGAAGATTGTTCAGTCTCTCAACCGCCCAAGACGAGGGATGAAATGCGAATAAGCCCCACACGCTGGAAACTAGGGTAGGAGCCAACTTATTCAAAGTACATACGGGCTAGAGTAATAAGTTGTGCACAACGTACCTGTAGGATGTGAACATCGATGCAACTCCTGATACACCGAGCCTAAGTTCTAGCTCTACTCGAGGATGAGCAAAAGTCCAAGCTCGGGGGTGTGTTGACGGCCATTAAATCATGCCTTGTCCGTCGACTTCTCCGGAATAAATAGAGCTTCGCACCATGTTCCATACATATTTTATTTAACTAATCAAGTTCCACAAGTTTTGGATGAGTTGTGAATGCAGGAACAGGTGGACCAAAAATGAGGCAAATTGGAGAAAATCCTAGGCCGACCGGCCTCCCTTAGGCCGGCCGGCCTGGCTCTGGACCCAAATGCCACGCCACTGATCCAGGGTCAAGAAAACACGCCCACAGTGCCCCTGATCCATGCACTTAAAAGTCGGTTTGATCCAATGACCCGAAAGGCTTCACCCATGGATTGAAGGGCCCACTTGCATGCAAGATTCGGCAAATACCTGAGGTGCCACCTCCACCGACATCAGGAGAGCATCAGGAGCGTCCAGGAGAAAGGCGGTGCCAAGTGGCCACCATCCCAGGCCAGCCGGCCTGGATGAGGCTGGCCTACTTAGGATTCACGCCAAATCCACAACCGTTTCACCAACCTCCTCCTCAGCCCTCCTACACTATAAATAGGGGTGCACATCAACTTGTAAAGAACACAGCAAGGAGTTCTCTACTCTCATTTCACTTTCTAGAGTTAGGTTTAGTAGTCTGGGAGTTAGAGTCAAGTCGAGCTTGTCTCGGGATTCTGGAGTCGTCATCGGAAGTCTGGTATAGCTCTTGTATTTTTCCCATTGATATTTATCAATATAATTTATCTTCTTTACTTTTTGAGTCAACTTTACTTCCCATATTTATTTATCTTTCCAAGTTATCCAACTTGTGTGCGGAAATCCTTTCCTCTAGCTTAGGCTTTGTGTTCTATCTTGTTTATCGGGATCTTACCTTGCAGATTTTCTCTTCCGGACTAGGAGGCTCAAGTCAGTTCCCTAGGTTGAGAGGGATTTCTCTTGAACGCGTCAAGAGAAATCCTAGCAGCAAGTACGGACGTGGTATATGAGCTTAGTGTCAGCTTGAAAGTGTGTTTCACCCCATGGAATAGTATTGTAGACGGCAGGTGGTGACAGCTCTATCCGTCCCTTGTAGTCCACCACATTCGGGTGTTTTCATAGCAGTAGTTGTTGTTTGCCGTTGGACTCCCCTCTCAACCCTTTCTGCAATCCTTCCTCTCTCTGGCCACTGAAGTAAGCTCTAGACTCCCGATAACTAGTTAGAAGCAAGGTTTCATCTAGTGAGGCTAGCTCGTTGGTTTAGAAGTGTTTTAGGAGTCTTACTCACTCGTTGTCATCCCAGCTACTTACCGCTCTAAGGTTTAGAGTCTCCTGCGTCAAACGGTCATCGCTTGGCCATTATCTTATCTATCATATCTGTCTTACCCCTGCTAGTAAGTCGGTTGATGTCTCTAGTAAAGTTTGTCATTTAATTCTTTGATACTCTTTATCCATAGTGCTTCCTTGAGGAAATTTATGACACCCTGGAATACTTCAAGGTGAAGTGCTACAGTGGTAAAACTATGCGCTTGCAGAACATCAATTCTATTGGAGCATAAGAAACACCAACATGTTGTTGGAGACGTTCTTCGTTCCAACCTTGGTTCGACACCATCTTCTCGATCAAAGTTTTGGCCCTGTTAATGGCTAGCGAAAAGAAAGCACCACCTGCAGCAGCGTCGACGTGGTCACGGGCTGTCGGAATCAGCCCGTTGTAGAAGTTCTGAAGAATAAGCCAATCATCCGTCCCGTGGTGAGGACACGCTAGGATGTACTCCTGAAGCCTCTCCCATGCTTTAGAAATTGACTCATTGGACGCCTGCTAGAAATTGGAAATTCTTCCACGAAGAGCATTGGTTTTGCCCATCGGGAAGAATTTAGCGAGGAATGGCTTAGTGCAATTATCCCAGGTGTCAACTACATTTCTGTTAGCATAAAACCACTGCTTTCCCTTCCCCAGAAGAGAAAACAGGAATAGTCGGAGTCGGATTGCATCTTGAGTGACTCCTTTGATAACAAAAGTGTTGCAGAGCTCCAGGAATTGTTGGAGATGTGCGCTAGCATCCTCATTGGCCTTGCCACATAATGGGCTAGCCTGCACTATCGTAATGAGACCTGTCTTGATCTCGAAATTTTCAGCTCTAGTGTTGACGGGTGGCCCAACCGGGACATTGTCAGCGAAGCGAGCAGAGAAATCATGGAGTGTCTTCTGGTTCATAGCTCTGGAAGTTGATGGAGCAATAGTGACCGGTTCGGCTGCCGAGAGTGAGATCTGAGGAGGCACGAAACGGGATCGAACTCTTCTCAAAAGTGACTCCGGATCCTGAGTTAAATTTTACAACAGGTCAAAACTAGTCATACACTACCCTGTTTTCACATAATAGAGAAAACAAAGCTAAGTTAGCCTGTTTAGACAATGAATACCAACTAAGAAATTAATCATGAATTTTATCTATTGTTTTAACCAGTGCCTTCCCTGGCAACAGCGCCAAAAATGCTTGTCGGTATTTCTTACTTCACAATAAATCCGCAAGCGCACGGAATATCGTTGCAGCATTTTACCCGTGAGTAATCTCGGATGTTGTATTTATATTTTCGTAGGGAAGGCGGTGGTTATAGAATAGGTAAGTTGGTGATCAATTCTTGGTTGAATATTTAATTGCATAAACAGGGGTAAGATAATATATGGATAATGAGGTAGTGTGATACACAAGTTACTCAAGTTCAAACTCATGAGAAGGCTTAGGCTGGGAGAAAGAAAGAAGAAAGCTACTCAAAACTTATGTACTTCTTTCTAGATATAAAGCTTATGTTATACACTCATACACGTACATATGATTATCCTCACCTCTAGGCTCCCAGTCACTACCGGGAGAACCGCACATAACTATCGGAGGAGCCGTCAACCAACTCGACTACTTGATGGACCTCCTACCACCACTACCCAAATGGGAAGGATTATGCTAGATAGACAGGGTTGTCACCACTTGTCGTCTACCTCATCTAACCATGGGATAGGACCGCATCCGGCAACACGGATTAACCAAGACACCATATCTACATTAATAAGTGATGCTCTCGTATCCCGCGCGGAGCCTTCACCCTCCGGATGGACAAACATCGTACTAGAGAAAATATATGAATACTGGAACCATTGTCATGGCACTAGATTTACTCTTCTAATCATGCAAGGTATAAGATATGAATAGAAAATAATCATAGCATACATGTCTGACACTGCAAAAGATAAACCGTGCAAGTATATAAACTTAGAAGATAACTCTATTAAAGATATTCGAGAATTATAAAGGAGAGGAAGAGTTAAACCCATACCGAATACTCCTAGGCAACCTCGGGAACCCAAAGAATAGCTACTTCAGCCTAAAATCCACTAGCCAATGGACTAAGCAAAAGAGAAACTTGAGAGAGAGCAACTTTAGGTGTGTCTTTATTTGTAGCCCATCCCCTCATATTTATTGGCTTATCCAGGGGTGCCTCAGCTAGGAAAATAGCTGAATTCACTTGGAACCAACCTGGAGGAAGGAGGAGCTGCCACGTGCAAGAGGTAAGTCAGTGGAGCTCAGCCTGGTTTGGCCAAACAAGTAGTTCGGCCGACCTGGCCAGCCCGCCATTCCTTTTGTGCTTTGGCAAGGTGACTGCCCAGTGGGCTCTTTGGTCTGGCATGCACGCACCTGCTCTGCCCGAAGTCGGTTGCATGTGTTTGCGGACCCTTTGATCCATGTGAGGTTGAACGGTGCGTTCTGATTGGTTGATGGTTTTTGCCTTAAATTCAAGGTGTGTTTTCCTCTGCTCAATTTTCTGCATAGCACTGATTTCCAAGGGATATGTGGAAATAATATTATTCTAGAAAAATATGCGTGTAAGAAATATTAGTTCTCCTAATCAAGCTAACGGTCGAAATTGGTCCATAACAACGTCAACATGCTCCCACTATTCGTTATTCTTTACTTTTTTAAGAACGTTATTCTTTACTTTTTAGGATTGGTTTGTGTGCGTCACACTAACTCATATCTCTCTTTTTTATAACCGACTGTATGAGAGGCAGTCTTGGACTGTTTTTTCCTTTTTTTTTCGAGACGTAGCACGTGCTTATTTGTTACATCTAAAGTTAATTCTGCTCTGCAAACTAGCAGCACATGTAAAAAATCCTTACGTGCATAGATTTACACATGCTACAACTGCTACATGTACCATTCAGTTGCACATGTGCAATATTACCGTGGTGCTGTTTGTTAGCTCAACTGCTATATGTATCAATATTTGTACAAGTGTTGTATTGTTGTGGAGCAATTGCTAAATTGTCTATGGACGTAGAAATTTACTTTCAGAGTTGACGGATCTAAGTGACACACCCTTACAAGTTTAGGGACCGTTGATGCATTATACTTAAAATTAATTATGAAATAAATCATGAATGTGGAATAAAAGTTTATAAATCCGGAAAAAAGTGGTATACAAACTCATGAAAAAATATATTATGTCGAACAAAAGATAAACAAATTTGGAACTAAATAATATACACCTGAAACAAGAATTTTTATACTGGGAACAACTGGTATACGAACTCATGAGGAAAACACATGGAACAAATAAAAAACACTCATGGAAGAAAATTTTATACACCTAGAACAAAATTTCTACACTAGGAATATTTACTATATGAACTCAATGAAAAACACATGAAACAAACCAGAAACACTCATGAAACAAAATTTTATACACCCAGAACAAACAATTGTATGCGAGAAACAATTATTCTACAAACATATGAAAAATATATATATGAAACAAATTTTGCGCACTCATGGAACAAAATTTTATGCACATAGAATAAAAACTTGTACAATAGGAACAACTAATATATGCATTCATCGAACAAAAAGTGGTAAAAAATAATAAAGAAGTATGAAAACGTAAACATATGAAAAAAAAGGAAGGTAACACAACAGTCAAATAAAAAAATAAAATCAATGCTACTCAATGCACAATACAGAAGAAAAAAATAAAATTATTAAAACACATACTACTAACTTATTCACATATATCACAAAACTATATTGGTGGGCCAGCCCCGAAATGAAAATTAAAACATTCTACATCTATCAAGGTACAGGGAGCATAGGAGTAGTCAGAGGTTTGTCGTCTCCGTGTGGTCAGATACGAGTAGTCCTAAGAGATTTTCTGGGTGGTATCAGATCCGCCTGTTGTTTGTTAGTGACGGAAGACCACTCCGATATATTATTGGATCTTCCATGTAAAACAAGATATATAATATTATCCTAGTGCAATCGAAAAATATTTAACTAGCGTTCAAATTAAATTCCGAGGGCACCACATAATGGTACTTACAAGAAGAAATATGGCTCATTTAGCCAATTAGGAGTACTCCATGCCGCAAAGAGCCGTAGCCAGTCATGTTCAAAGCGTAAAACAAAGGTAGATGGCGCATGTTGAATAGGAAGCCACCTCCTCTAAAGGAAAACGTCAGTTTTGTAAGGCTGTGTTCATGTCTGATCCAAACTGACTTCAACGTCTTCGCCTGCTTGATTGAAACGCCCCTCTCCAAACCCCTCTCGTTGGATCACCCGATCCCGCCACCGGAGGCGATGGCGGCAGCGCCGGCGGTAAGGTTTCCGGTCTTCGGCATCGTGCGGCTGCTGGGCTTGGCCGCCGCGGCGGGCATCCTCTTCTGGGCCGTCCACTACCGCGGCGGCATGGCCCTGTCCACCGACGAGGAGAGCAAGCTCCCGATTTTCAACGTAAGGATCCTTCGGCCCCTTTCAATTACGCTGCCGCTTTCTCGTTTGCAACCGTGATTAAGTGTTAATCTTGGTGTATCTGTTCTGGGAGCCTTTGGTTGACTATTCCAAAACCGGATCAAGGGGTTTCCATGTGGTCGAGTTCTTGGCTAGGTGATTCTTTCGTCTGGTCACGGCGAATATGCAATGTGATGTGGGTGATGATAGAAAACCTTGAAGGTTTAGATGATATTGTTGTCGGCGGTTTGGTTATCGGTGTAGGGTTTTTGGCATAGGATGATTTTATAACTGGATCACTGGAAGGGGTGGTGAGGTCTTGGTAATATTTGCGAATTCATAGAAGAAAGTTCCCTATTTACACGATTTTTCTGCAGTCTAATCGTGTCTTTGGTGCTAATGTAGTGTGCATACATGCCTTTGCCAAAAATAAATGTGTACAAATGGATATCATCTCTTTTTAGTTTCTTTTTTCACTTTCTGCCCATGTTAGTGCATTGTGGTGTGTTCTGCTGGTTAGAATGTGTAAATTGGAAAATATAAAACTACATACTTCTAATTCTTTAGTGATATGCTAAGGAGGTATTTCAGGATAATAAAATCTCTTCCTGTCTTCCAGATTCACCCTGTGCTGATGCTGATTGGTTTGGTAGCCTTGAATGGTGAAGGTCAGTACACACCCACTCTTGAGCTATGAACAATGTCATGGCATATTAATATTTCCGTGTATTGTTTTATGATAATGTCATTCACTAGGAAAATGGAGGAGAATCATAAATACGATAGAAAAAAAATGGGTATCAAGGGCTGCTTTCCCTTGAGTGAACCCGTTCTTAAAAGTTAAAAATAGGAAAATAAAAATAAGCAGGAACCACACATGAATCAGCAAAAATATAAATATTCCAGAGGGAATTCCACAAATTGTTGGTGTGTCTGTAGGTGAAACAGCGATAGCTATTAAGTAACTAAAAAATACATTAAAAATGAAATGAAAAATTCTCGCATAGCGCACTCCCTAAGACATAAGAAGACGATACACGACCCTGACAACAGGGAGGCTAGCCTCAGCGGTTCCTTTAGATATATCTCTGCATAGAAAAAGAATCCCAATAATAATTGGATATTAAGTAGAATATGAAAACAAGATAAACGCGGAAAAAACGAATGGCTGAGGTTCTTTTTCAAGAAAAAATGAAATGAAAAAAATAAATATCAGCTAATAGATTTCCCAAAATTGATCGAAGAGACTGGCATTATCACATCTTGCGTAAGCCATTTCCAGTTTTCTTGATACATGTGAAAATCGTGATGCCCATTGGACCAACTTGCTAATGTGGGAAGTAGGATGTCTCCGCAACTTGATTCTAAGTATGTTTGTTTGGCCCAACTCAACAAATAATTAGCTAGTATTATTAAGTAAACTTACAGAAAAGCAAAACACAAAATATCTACAGTTTACCCCACTACCTAGTAAGTGACAAATCAAATCAAGGTTCCATATAATTTCCACCAAATCCAGATATTAGGATTGGCCATTTTAAGGTCTGTTTAGTAGCCCCCTATTTTCCCTTACCAAAACTGCGGCTGCCCATGCCTAGCATTCTGGTACTATATTCAAGAACCTTGTTGATTATAATTCAGTTCAGTTATTTGAATTTATGTTGTAGATGTAAAATGAGTCTCTTTGGTACTGCTAGTTTTTACATTTGTGGATACAATTTTTAATTGATTGGTTACTTTTTATGAATGCAGCTCTTTTAGCCTACAAAACCGTGCCAGGAACCAAGAAATTGAAAAAGCTAGTGCACCTTGCCCTGCAGTTCCTTTCCATGTTTTTGTGTCTAATTGGTCTCTGGGCTGTCTGGAAGTTCCATGATGAAAGAAAAATTGATCACTTATATACACTTCACTCATGGTTGGGTCTCACTTGCATCATCTTCTTCAGCTTGCAGGTAGACTAAGCGATATGAACTCTTATGTCCAATTATTCACTTGTATTTCATATTTCAATGAACAGAAAACAAAAGGTCGGTTCACATCAAATTGCCCTCCGCCTTTAGTCCTTTTCTTTGAATATCTGCAGTGGGCTACTGGATTTTGGACCTTTTGGTACCCTGGTGGATCAAGAAGTGGCCGTGCATCTCTCCTTCCCTGGCATGTCTTCTTCGGTATATTCATCTATGTTCTTGCTATCGTCACAAGTGTGAGTGGACTCCTAGAGAAGTCAATCTTTATGCAGAGCGCCAAAATGATTGGGCGCTTCTCCACAGAAGCCATGTTTATGAACTCGCTGGGAATGCTGCTGCTGATACTGGGCACCCTTGTTATTCTTGCAATTGTTAGTCCTGGACCTGGTAAGATTGACACATACCGAGGCTCTTCAGAGTAAGAGGAAGTGGTTACTGTGCAGTTTCCTGAGCTGCAATTTTTGCCAGTCACTGAGCATTGTATGTACGTGTCGTTGTACCCAGAATTGTGATTTCGGTCCTCTGACATGGATAGTCAGTGCTGAGGATAACTTTGTTCCTGTAACGAGGTTCACTTCATTCCAGTAGCATATTTGTGGATCAAGCTGACAGAAATTACAGCCCAGACTTTTCTGTAGACCAAGACTCCAATACACTTCGGTTTTATACATTGCAATATAGGATGTAATAACTAGAGCCTTTGTTTTGGATGATCAGAGATTACATTTACCTCAGTTTTAATTGGAAGATCATGATTGCACCCTTGATAGTTGAGTTGTTGACGCAGACTATGCTCGAATATTTACTGTTTGTTCCATCCGTAGCAAATATTTGGTTAAAAATGAGATATATATAAATAGGGCATATGTAGGCACAGAGAGTTGCTCGAAACTCTGTAGCTTCTAGGTGTTTAGATTCTGATCCTGCATGTCGGCCCTAACAGAATACATGCAAATACAATTTGCTATGCTGCTGTAGAATCAAAGCACGCCAGCAAACCCCAAACGCGAATTGCTTCTGCAATTACAATTTACAAACACACGCTACCGAGTTGATTTGGCAAGGTCGAAAAGTTCCTATCAAATTGCAGTGATAGGCTATGCTTTCCGATCAACACATCCTGCACAAGGTAACAAGGCGAACATAACGACGGTTTCCCATATCACTGATTGCCAAAAACCTGTTTACATGAGTAGGAACGAAAGCACAAGCTCGCTTCTTCCCAGAATACCACATTGTGTTACCATGTACGGACCCAGCACAATGAATCGGCGATGATCAGACGCAGGACATATCTTTACATAGACTACGCAGACATTAGTTGGACACCACATTAACTGGTTAACTTGTAGAAGTCCTAAGAGGAGGGAGGAACTAAGTACATCGCCGAAGTTTTGTTTGGCAATGGCAAAGATGATTAACCCTAACCCTGCAGCTCTATAGAGCGATAGGAAGGAAATAACAATCCCATATCAGTTGAAATATCCTACTGAAGAAACGCACATGCCACGCTGCACCATGTGAGCAAGCCAGTTACTTCCATCAACTCTAAGCACACCATTAACGGGGTGGGCCTTTGCGAACCTGCAGGGGAAAACAAGATTATCAATTGATTCAACGATTAAAACTCAATGCATGTTGTAAGAGATAGGATAGCAACATTCTTGACAGAACCAAGAAAAACTAAACAGAACCAGCCATGAGGATTAATTACTAATATTGCTTACCACAACCAGCACAGCTTTACGCCTTTACCAACATATAAGCAAATATATTTCATCTAGTTATAAACTTATAATCAGATCAGCAACATAGTAAATATGCCTCAAGCAACCAGTACAGCATTATTAGCAAAAACAAACAAGTCAGGTAACAAAAATGAAGTAGAAGAATACATGGATGTTTCAAGCAAGTAGATCTAACTCTTTCAAAGTTCCAACACACTGAATAAGACTATTGCCTAGAGTGCAAAGTAACTTTGGAAATCCACAGTAGTTGGCAAGGAGCATGCTTATATCAATTGTCAATAAAAGACCTTCAGGAAATATTTGAAGTTTGTTCCTTATTTTGAAGACTCGCATGGTTGCTGCAGATTGGACACACTGACTATTTTCTCAAACACTTGTCATCTTTAGTCTTGAAAGGCATGACAAAAAAGCTATATCATCTTTCCGACCTCGCGCATGCATAGTTTAACGCAAATTATGGGCAGGGCAAAATATAAAGACCACCATAAGAAGGCTTAGTTCTTGTGAGGTTCAGTTCATAAAAAGATAACTTTTGAAAACAGTGATCTCAACCTCGTTGAATTTGATAGGAGCGTGTGCATAATTTTCTAGATAACAGCATGCATCATTGACAAATTGCCATTCTTGTACAGTTGTTTTCAGCCTGAACTGTTACAGAAAAGGACATAACAGAAGGATACAGTGTCTTTTTTCAATGTTACTAGCATAGCAATATTACTGATTTATCATACCTAGGTAAACATAACGATGTCCTAATAATATGTTTTCTTCCAGCTTTCAGGAGCCACTATAATAATGTCAAAAACTATTGGGAATATTTTCTCAAACTGCTACTGTTTGATTGAACAAATGTACAACTTCGATCCACATAATGCTACTTCTAAAATGAAAAAAGCCAGATCGCATAATGTACTTAAAATGTTAGCATTACAATGCACATTAGAGGAAAGAAGTCTCCTCCCCCTTTTGCTTACCATCAACACAAAACATTACGATGGCATGCAACTGGAAATAACAATTTGAGTAAACTGCAAGGAAGTGCAAGTGTATCAGCAGATAATTTCAAACATCGAGCCAAATCAAGAAAAAAATCTAGACAAAACAAAGAAGCCCAAATTATAAACCATTCGCTCTTAGTATTTTCTGCAAAGCTGAACCCTACAAAATTTAGCGTAAGTGGTGGACGAATGCAAACTTAGCATAATTCACTGGATAGTACATGGTGCAATGTAACGCTGCTTCCAGTAATACTAATAAGTTTTTGCAATTTTCGTCCTTGATTTGGTTGGCAGGAAAAAAAACGTCAGTTGGATGCTTTACTGTAATGGCATAACCTAGAAATTGGCAACTGAAAATACCTTGTGTTGATGGGTGAGAAGTTAATGCCCCTTGGCAACCATTGTTTCATTGGCCTCTGCTCCAACTCTGCGCTTGCGCTTCTTTGAACCAGTTACAGCTTTTGCAGATGGGTTGGCGGATGTCCCAACTGCTGGTACAATGCTGTGTCCTTGAACACCTAATGAGTAAGATTTATGTTGTGACACAGGTGCTACATGATCCGGTCCGCCTGCAGAGGAGAGGTAAAGCAACATTTAACACTTGAGCTTGAGAAGGTTGTAGTCATGCTGTAACATTAGAAAAGGCATATCCAGCATATGCAAATGGAGATGTACCATATGCTGCATATGCAACAGGGCGCGTAAACTTTATAGGAGTAAAAGTAGTTGGGGTGCTTCCAGAAGATTTGATGGCAGTAATGAGTTGCTTCTTTGACCTAATGATTCCAATCATACAAGAGTTATCTGTAGCTGCAACACCAATTGAACTATTAGTTAGATGATGACAAGGCAAAAGATTCATTGGCACTTGATTTTTAATCATGATCAAAGGGAACATAAGACACCTAAGATTGACTTGATCGCAGCACGAGCTGCATTCTGCTCTGCATCCTTCTTGCTGGATGCAGATTCACCAGTATAGGTATTCCCATTAAACACCACAGATGCAACAAACATGGTGAAGGGCTTTTCGAGACGAACTACAGAGTAAGAGGGCCAAGTGGTTTTTGTCTTGACAGCAAATTCATAAAGAATTGATTTGCAGAACACCGCATCCTGAACAGAAAAAAGAATGTATACATTAGATGCACAAGGATTGAAAATTATAAATATATAGTTGAAAAGATGAGAGATTGCAAGTTGCAACCCCCACTAGCATCTCGAGCATATATCATACAAAAGAGATTTTCTTTTCTTTTTGCTGAGAGAGAAAGAGAGAGGTATGAGGCGACACACTCCAAACACCACAACTGCACCACATGCCACACAAAAACACACATGTGCATCCAGCACACAACCTAGAAACTTATTGGCATCTCCAAGCAACCACAGAGCATGGGCACGTGCTTCCCCACTTAAAAATGACCTGAGTGCATGCACACTTCTAAATATGGTGCCAGCGCCTATTATAGGACTTGAACACAGTGGACTTGAGTGCAAAATATGCAATCTAAGAAGAAATTCTGTTCGTGAGCATATTAATATACAACAAAATAATAAGGAGAGTTCCAAAATCAAACAGGAAAAAAAAGGAGTGCAACAAGTTTAATTGAAAACCTCAGGTTACTATCTTACAATAATACAGTTCAGTATGGATAAACAAATTCCTAGATTTTAGTGGGGCGGCTAATTTGAGTACGCACGGCCACCAATGTGGGTAGTGCTGTGTGAGATAGCCAAGGATGCCAAGCTTTGAGTTCTCAGGTGTGTTGACTTCAGGAGCACTAGTGCAGTTATGTGCATGTTTTGTTGGTCGTTCTCTTTACGTTTCTGTGGCACCTGCGTACAAGTTACCCCAACTTAGTAGCCAGACCAGCTTTCATGTTTGTTCAAGAAAAAGAAAAGGATAAGCAGAGAAGTATGCACATAAGTGTTAAGCCACAAGGAAGCTATGAGGAAACTTGTCAACTCTCAACTGTTTCTTCAGATAAGTTAGGTATCCCGTATCCATATTTACATAGATAATCAGAAACTCCACAATCATTAATGCTGTAATTTCTGATACCCACAAACCATACAGCTATTACATTAGCCCCATGAATAAATGCAATGAAAGGAGGAAACAGAGCAAAAGTGTAGTTACCCAGGTGTGTTTGTTGTTTTTTAAGGCAGCTTCCAATTTTATAATGTTTCATTTTTGAAGGCAAAATACTAGCTCAAGATTGTCTATATCACAATTCACATTACATACATAAACATGCTTGTTCATGAGGTGAAAAGATGATAAACTATTACCACAGGGAGCAGCTTCAAAAGGTATACCTGATTGATCAGCCCAAAGACCTCTTTAACATCACTCTCTCCAATTGTTGCCAAGATCTCATAAGCCACTCTTGCAGCATCCTGCTCTGCTTCCTTCTTACGACTGAAACTACTAGTTGATGAAAACTGCTTACCATCCACTTCTACTGTGCATTTGTACTTAGGTTGATGATACTCGCCCTCAAACTCAACCTTGTAGATCGGCAGATTCTTGTATGTTTGCACACAAAACTCTTGCAAGCGATTTTTATGCATATATTTCTCTGTGCAACACAAAACCACCAATCCACAAAATAGAAGAGCAGTTAGATAATTTCATTCCTCAGAACAAGTTCACCAACAGAAATTATACATGCGGATTGAGATATTTAAGATCAATGTATATAAACTAAAAGCAAGATAATTCTCATAATTTATTTGATCAGCCATAGACAAGAACAGATTTATGCAAAATGATACTGGGTCAGTCAACCATACAAAAAACACAAAAGCAATCATGTAAGTTAAGTAAATCTGTGTAAATTAGTAGCAGTTAAGTGTTTGATCCAAAACCTCTTTACAATTTCGACAACACTGCAGAGAAATTGAAATGTAAACTGTAAAATGAAGGACAATGAAGCATAACAGAACAGTTCTCAAGAAAATCATAAACCATGCCTGCATCCATTCCACCTAGTCTTCTCTGCCATTTTTCGAATTCACAAAAAAAAAGGATCACACTCTGGCACTGCATGTTACAGGCTTGGGCCCCATCCCCTTGCACCAGTACAATGGGAGCAGCAGGTGCAGCAGGTGAGCTGGTAGGAGTAACAAAATGCTGCCAGATGTCTAATTAGCTATCAAGCAGGTGAGCCGCATCAACAGGCAGTCAGTGTTACCGAGACACCTGAGCTCTAAAATTTCGAGACCTCTGACACTGATACCATATTGAGTTGCATGAACCAACCAATTCAACCCAAAAGTTTAAGCTGATGGGAAGAGGTGGGCAATTCACTTATACTTCAACAACTTGGATTCTACATGATATTTGCGAGCTGAATCAGATACCAGAGCCCGAGTCAGATTCTTACAGAGTGCCTGGAATATAGGTAACACTGGTAGCCGAGGAAGATGTCGATGGGTTGGACAAGGACAGTAGCTTATGCAATAGTTTAGAAGGGTTCGGTCGGATTGAGGTAGAGTTAGTGATTGTGTCCAGTAAAAATAAAATTGATAAATGGTAAGTTTGAGATAAATTTAGGAAAGTGTAAGAGATGAAGAACATCTCATACTCTAAAATTGGGCAGTGTATGCAAATTTTATTCAAAAGAAACATCTCTCACACTGTTTCTTATGTCCCAGCTCCTTTAGTTCCCTCATCTCAACCAATGACTATCTCCACCTTCTAACACCTTAGGGCAGCTCCACTGCTGGTTCGACCTCTCAAATCCACGGATACCGAACAGAACCTTGGTTCGCTACCTACAGCGTCAGCATCGAGTCATGGACCCCATAAAGCAAATAAAATATTCTCTCTGTACCCATCCTTTCTCCTCTCGCAGTAGCAAACTGCGCCAGCCATGTACAGGAACATATTAATTTATTCAGGTGGGAGGCAGGCTGGCAGCCGAGAGTTCAGCACGTCTGCAAGCTTCGATTTTGGTTATAACAACCACCGTTCGACTCCTACAACGTTCACGATTCGATTGGAGCAGTCCACAATTCACTTGTCGCGCACGCTGGAGCTGCACTTAATCCCGTTCAGGACATGCTGTTTGACATGGCCCAACCTCATGCACACCAACTTCCAACAACCTATGAACATCAAATCTGATGCATGCCATCAGTAAAAACTATGACCAAGGAAAACGTTAGAAGTATTTGAAAATTAACATATAGACCTAGACTTAAGCGGAATTACACAAAGCAGGACTTCAACAAACTCAAGTTTGGCTCCATAGGGGTTAAAAATACAATTGCAGTCAGGATGGATTCAGTTAAACAATGATGATGAGACAGTATCACACAATCAGGCAGTGGTGCAGTGCATGTGAGTGAAGGGAAACGGCCTTCTGCACAGCTACGGGGAACCCAGGCCATGACCATTTGCCAGTCTTACCCAATCCAGTCTAAGGACTAATACTTGATGAATGACAAGTAGTGTTGAATTATGTCACCACGCACGCTAACATACAATACTAACCTGCCATTGCAGAAATCAACATTCCATAAAAGATTCACAGTACTAAGAATTAAGAACATAGACACCTATTTACCAGTAAAAGTAGAATACACTAAAATAACTTGTTACAGCCCAAAATGAACCAACTCTAACAAAACGTAAGCAAAATCACACAAATCTACTCATGGAAAAGCACATACCGAACACCATAAAGCATTTACCACAACGATAGGTAACGGCAAAGAAACCAGCGCTGAATTCACTAGATGACTCACAGACCGCCACCTAGCTAACAAAGGAAGAGAAACACAAGGAATCAAATCGGTAGTTTCAAGCGCAAAAGTAATAAACAGAATTGCCGTGCAATCCACCTAGACCGGCACCTGATCCTAATCGTAACATGAGCTTCCCACAAGCTCGCAAGATCCATTGAATCCAGACCTGTCACAAGACCAATCGAAATCGAGTACGCTGACAAACATCCCAAGCATTCCTTCATTAGCCCACAACACCTCTCGAGGGAAGAACCGTGTGATGACTGAAGAAGCGACTTCTGGATTCCGGCCCTCACAAATTTTGCCCTCCCCATTCCCCAACGCACCCTCGGCTCACCTCGCGCTCTTCCGTCCGCGTACCCGCCACGCCTCGATCCAGTACCTCCAAGTTCCTCGCCCAGGCCCATAACCTACCTCACGAGACGCTTAGGGGTGAGGACACCCGGGGCAGGTGCTCGACCAAACGCCCTCCTATCTCGCGAGGCGAACATGCCTCCCCCCCTCCCCCCCCAACCATCGTGAACGAAGAACGGGCAACGAGAAGGAGAGTGCGAAGAGGCGGAGGGCGCTCACCGGCGACCGCTGGAGGCTAAACGGCGGCGGCCTCGGCGGTGGTGCCGGTCGCGGTAACCTCCATCGCGGTCGTGGTAGCCGCCACCTCGGTGGTGGTGGGGACGGCGCGGGGATCGGGAATAGAATATTAGACTTTGGAGGTTGGATTGCTTTCTATACGGAGTAGCTAGCCCAGCAGTCACAGCACCAAAATTTTTTCCAATATAAATTCTAAAATACAATCCATCGCTCCATCTATCCTTGATATTTGCTTTTCAACCTTCCTTAATATATCCACTATCTTTCATAATATTATAACATCTCATGCGTTCTCCATTCCTCCAAAAAACTAACGATATTGGGAATAAAATTGCTCCAGCCCAGTACATGTCCCTTTTGTCACGACCCAAAACTTTTTAACATGATCAAAAATTTAACCACATCATCATGAGCATCATTAAGCATAATGGAGCATCTTGTGCATATAATTGTTGAAGAAAATTTAATTTCCTGCTTTAATTATGAGAAGGGTTGTAAAGGAAGTTTAACTTTTTCTAAGTAACTATGCCCCCAAAGATTTTATTAAAATACTAGATTTCAAATGACGAATTTTGAATAATGTTTGAGAATTTTTGGATGTTTAACTCGAGTCATAAAATTCTTGGAAAATTTGAAAACTGCAGTTTTGCTCGAATATTTGTGAGCAATCCTTAATAGATTTTTGAGTCTTTGTTTCTTCATTATGTTCTTGGTAATTTAATCTTGATCCAGTAAATTTTTGATGATTTTTGGAGCTCGGAAAGTACATGATTTTGAATTTTTAATTTGAATTGTCAATTTTCTTTATTCCTTACTCACCCAGGCCCACCTGTCAGCCCTCTCTCTCCCTCCCCTGTGACGCGGCCCGGCGACGCCGGTTGGTCAGCCGCGGCGGCGTCACCACGCCGTCTGCCGCTAGCTGGTCCAGCGTGGCCGCGGAGCGACGCCACCCCGGCGCTGCACCCTCTTCCTCCCCTTCTCTCTCCCTCGGGCGCATTTCGTCCTTCCCGCGAAACCCTAACCCGCTCGAACCCCCGCTGCTTCTTCCTCCTCCCACCGCCCGCCGGCGATTCGCCATCGCCAGCGAATCCCCATCCGATTCCACGCACACACAGCACCCCCTGCCCCTCCTCGCTCGGCCACGACCCTCCGCCGCCTTCCTCCCCGCTCGCAGCCACTCCCCGACACGCGCCTCCATCCGCCGCCGCCGTTGTCCGCCGCGCCGCCGCCCGCCACCTCATGCCGCCCGTCCGTGCCGTGGGTGAGCTTCCTTGCCGCGGCCGGCCTTGACTCCGCCCGGCCGGGTCTGACCTCCTGGGCCCACCTGTCGGCGCCCGGGAGCGCCAGATCCGGGTGGCTTTAGCAATATTCAGCGTTTTATCTTTTGTATATTTATGCTGTAAACTTGTAAATTACAAAATAAATTGTATAGGCCTCCAAAAATTGTGAAATTTGATTTTTTGGATTCCTAGGTGATGACTCTACTTAGAAAAATTGTTGTGGTGCATGTCAACATTCTGTATATTTAGTTAGGATTTATTTTTGCCAAAGTGTATAAATTACTTATTGATTGTTAGGATGCTCTAAAAATGTCAAGTTAAATTCTATTGAAATCCTGGTGAAAAGCTCTATCTACGGGTACAGCTTGTGCAAATAATGTTATGCTGTTTAATAGGATTTTGGAGTGTTAAATGGTATTTTTCCTACAAGCTTATCCAAATTATAACTTTTGCCAAAAAGGTGGTAAAATGTCCAAACCACTTCTGTTAGCTTTGCCTTCATGTCTAGTTTCCCTGTTAATTTTCTGAGATTTTATGAAAATGTTTGACTTGTCTTTTAAGATTTAACTTTTTTAAAGTGGCTGAAAATTGTGAAATTCATAAATAATCCTAATGAATTGATTTTGTTGCAAGTCCAACTCCCCTGAGCTCCTAATGTTATCATCTGCATGCAAACATTAAATCTTGATTTATGCTTTCTATATGAGTTGTTTTGAGCAACCCTCGTTTTGATTCTTATGTTTTGTGAGCGTAATTGGTGGGCTCCTCATTTAGGGTTCGCGTGCTTTCTTGTTAAATGTGATGTCCATTCTTCATTTCATCATACCATTTTCATATCATCAACATCATGCTAATGCATACATTCTATTCATGCATTATAGTGACCGAGACGCCGGAGAACGAGCCCGTTGAGCCCGCCGAGATCGTTGAAACCAAGCCGGGAATTGATTTTATTGTCGAGCCGGAAGATAACCAAGGCAAGCAGCTAAGCATGATTCCTTGACCCATTTAATTTGATTTGGATTTAGTTATCTCACTCGGGTATATATATGTTATGCTAAATATTATCTATTGCATCGTCGGTCCTATTTTTGTACCTTGACCTCCCTTGTTTTTATATACCCATGTCTTGACCCTTAGGATTAGCAACGTATCACTTGATAAATGCTTAGTCATGCTTAGAATTAATCCGTAACTTGAGAAGGATTGTTGAGAATAGGACCACTTGCACAATACACAACCTTTTATCTTGCTCGCGATTGTCCGGGTTTGGGATGTTGAAAGTTTGTATCGGTCTAGTTGGAAATGAAATGGTTTCGTGGTTTGGGCAGAAGGTAGGGCCTCGAGAAAGGAGTCTCGTAGGCATAGTCCGCTTGAATCGATTAAGAACCGTCCGTGGATGACCTCGGTTTTGAGCATGTTATCGTGCTACCACATATCCAATCATGGTATGGATGAGCCGATTACCCTCTAAATATTAATCTTTGATGCACGGTCCTAGATGCGTGGCCATAGGGTTTTGTAGAGAGGCTTAGGGATATCCCCGGTGGACCTAAGTAACTCTCCGCACAAGTTAGGCGTGATGTTCAACGGTTGAGACTTATCGGAAAAGGTTGATGCGAGTACCCCCTTGCTCAACGTGATCGGTTGAGTGAGTCACAGGGTCCTCGTGTTGTGTGGATAAAGAAGTACACCCTTGCAAGGTTAATGAATCAATTCGAATTGCCACGCTCTTGGTTATGAGCAAGCTCAAAATCTAATGAATTCTTCGTAGAAGCATCATTTTTGTCCGGATGTGGTACATGTCACCTCATGATACTTAATTGTTTTGTAATTCAATTAACTAAAACTTGAGGTGGTTTGGGCAAGATAACTAAAATGCTAGGAAGCTAGGTGTTGGATTAGAAAGCTCATGCTTATGCAAAGTACTTAACCCTAAAGCTTTATTTGTGAGCCCTCATTTGCATGATCATTGGTTATTAATTAATTTGCGTAAGTCTTGCGAGTACCTTTGTACTCATTTTGCTTTGTTAACTAAGTTGCAGGTGAGCCGGAGGTTGTGTTTGGCCACTTCTATCCCGCCGACCCTGGTGCGGGCGAGGAGTAGGTCGATGCGGCCTAGATGGTGTCCTTGAGCAAGACCCCATCAATTTATCGTTAATTAGTTATCAGTTGCGAACTCGTTATTTTGGGGATGACATGTTCAACTTTTAATTTGATAAACTATATCCCTTACCAATGTTAAGTAGTGAGCCCGAGGCTTATATTTTATTGTTGAACTTTAATTTCAGATTTGAACCTATCCCTCGTTGAACTTGTAATGTTTAGCATAACCTTTATTGCTTAAAATGTTGCTCTTTGTGGTCCATCGGTGATATATGAGATTGTGACGGTATGTGTATATGCATGATCTTGGGCATATGATGGAACACATACCGGGACTACCAGATTTGACATTATTTTTGGCGAATGACGAGTTGGTTATTTATAACTTAGATGTGGGTTAACACATGGTTGCTATTAGCGCGAGCACGTGTTAGCTCTCATCTTAACGTTAATGACCGGCAGTTCGCTAAAAATGATGTTAAATTAGGCGGTTCTCACAATGGGTATCAGAGCTGAGGATCCGTGAAGTGGACTTAAAATTTTGCTTAATGGGTTGAGAGCGAAATAAAAATTGAGCACTTGCATTAATATTTATTTTTGTAAAAACTTGAACCTAAGGATTAATTGCTAACTTTTTCCCTTGATCTTAGAGCTATAGTCTCCTTTATTGCTTCACTTGTTGTTTGAATGTTCTTAACTTCTCTTGTCTTTATGGTTAGATGGCCCCCAAGTTGATCATGGCGACTCGCGCTCCAGAGACGATCGGGTTCCCGGCTCTCCTCAACGAGATGTTGAGGCGGGCGCACTACACCATTCAACCCGAGTATGCGGTTTATGCCCTTGGTCATGGAGTCGGCTTGGTGGATTACATGGCGACTCTCCACCTTGAGGCAAGGATGGTGGTTGGGGCGGAGATGTACGACTTTCAAGCTTGGGGTACCTCGGTGGAGATGGCGATACAAGAGGTGGCCCGAGAAGCCGTCGTTCGACTCCGTCACGAGCACCGCGAGCTTTGGGAGGATCCCTTCACCTACCTTCTGGTGCGGGGACCCAAGGCTCCCATTGCTCACGTGGTCTCGCCTCCAGTTGGGCCTTTCACCTTGGAGAGGTGCATGGCGGACGCCATTTCCGCCTATGAGATGGCGCACCGGAGCTTGGTGTGGGAGTTGAATGAGACAAGGAGCTGCCTCGTTCACCTCCAATACTAGATGGAGCCATATCTACGGTCGATGAAGCTACCCAAGAAGATCAAGGAAAATTGGCCACGACACACGCCGAAAAAGGAAGCACCTCCTTCTCATCGCTTTCCGCACGTGGTGGGTGCATGGGCCGAGGCAAGGGAAACGTACAATCCCATTTCGATGGGGTTGCATGTGCGTCGGTTCCATGTGAAGCACACCACTCGCGAGTCTCTTTTGGGAGCCCCGAAGCCTTTTGACCCATGACTTATCTATCGATATGTGAGAGGGAAAGTCACCTGTTATTCCAAGTGCTAGTAGGAGGGTCGTAGCACTTCAAGTAATGTGGTTGTAAGGTGGAACTAAGCGCTGGGACGTTAAAACGCGCTCATTTTGTGTTGGTTGAACTTGTTGAATGCTTGTGGACTAAATTTAAATCGGTCTCATGGTTATGGTTATGCCTAAATGTTTTTAGTGTAGCTTTATTTATGCAAGTTAATCTTGTTTTAATCTTTGCATGCTTGCCAAAATTTAATTATGAGCCTTATGTTATTCTGTGGGGCGATGTAAGGTAACGACATATTGCACTCATATGTTGCATGCATGCACTCATACGCATATAATAATTTATGAAGCATGTAAGTGGCCATTTCTTATCCTTTTTGTTCTCCAAATCTACCCTAAATGATCTCAAATGTTGATGTCCAAATCTTTTGCGCTTGTTGAACTTATGTTTCTAGTAACCGGATATTTATAACCTTACTTTTATAGTTGTTGTTGAGTCTCAACCTTATGTCAAATCATTATCTACGCTTTATCATTCCATCGCTTCTCCTTAAGATCGTTACTTTTCTTCCTCGATCGCTAACCTATCTTAATTCTTGCTAGGATGAATTTGCGTTCGGGAACCGGCACGAACTGCGGGAATGGGTCCGGTGGGAACAACAACAACAACAACAACAACAACAATGACCTTCCCAACCCTCCCATCCACCCCACTCTCGCGGACATGCTTGCCCAACAAACTCAACTCCTTGGGCAATTGGTCAACCATATTGGCAACTTGGCAAATGCTGGCAATCAATGCTCACAATATGCCGGGAATCAACCATAATGTTCAGACTAATGAAAACTTTTTTTTTCATGTAGTGAGCCTTTCTACAGCAATATGATGGTTGATTCCTTCAACATTGATGATATCTCCTTGTCCAATCAGTTTCCATTCACAAGTAATGAGGATGTTGTTGAGGTGAACCGTACTCCTATTGCAAAGAAGAGATGGGCTAGATCAGCCAACTACTTTGTTGAAGAGGATGAGGCTTTGGTCGTGGCATGGGAAAACGTGAGTCTTGATCTAGTCATAGGAAGGGATCAAAGCACGAAAGCATATTGGATGCGTATTGCTGATCACTTCCATAAAAATGTGAAAAAACCCTCTAAACCGATCAATCATTTCACTCAGCCATCACTGGAGTACAATGCAAGAGTGCTGCAACCGTTGGGCTGGTTGTATTGTGAGCGTTGATCGTATGCATCCAAGTGGAATGACATTTCAAGATAGACTATTTAACATTGAAAGGATCTTGGTGATGCCTAGTGGGGGGCTGAACACGTGTATCTGAAAAACCTGAAAAATTCTTCGCAGCAATTAAATATGTCGAAACTTTTGACACTGTGTAGGAAGTTCTGATGGATAGAAACTTCCGACACTGGACCGGAACTTCCGACAAAAGGAAAGTTCTTATACGAAATTCAAAAATAAACTTGAAACTGCAGAACCTGGCTGAATCAAAAGTTGTGCAATGATGCTAGAAGACTTCTGCAAGTGATCTTTGCAAGCACAACAATGTGAGAGAGTAGATCGGCACAAAATGAACTCTAGGTCAATAAGAATTTAGTAAATACAATAAGTATGAGACACAAGAGATTTAACTGAAGTTCACTCACACTAAGAAAGCTACGTCTTCGTTGAGGAACTCACAAAGAGCAGGGTTGTGCACTAAATCCTTTCCTTCCTCAATCAACCATAAAGGAGGAACGAGTCATTTACTATGAAACCCACAAAGGATAGGGTAATATAAATTTTCCGGGGCACACACGCAAGAGAGGAAGCTCAACCAGGCAACGCCGAACAGTCTAGAAGCAAGCTTCAAGAGTAACAAATGCGAATTGACGGATGGAGATGATTCAAGTGCTCTTGAGATGAACTTGGCCGCCCTTACACTCAAATGGTTAAGTCTCACACCTCAATCTTACTCTCACCCAAGCTCTAACTCAAATCAACTAAAAAATTAGCTCAAGGAAGGATTCAGGGAGTGGAATGAGTGTTCTTGGAGGTATTCTTGTGTGTGGAGTCAGCAGCAAATGAAGGAGGGGGTGTGGGGGTATAAATACCCGAGCCCCCAAAACTAGCCGTTAGTGCTCAGAATAAGTGATCGTCGGAACTTCCGACACAGGATCGGAACTTTCAACCCAGCTAAAATCAGCTGGCCGAGAACCCCCTGTCAGAAGTTACTGGGAACTTCCGACAAGTGTCAGAACTTCCAACCTCTGGTGGGAACTTCCAACACACACTGAAACAGTCAAAAAACTAGGTGCACAAGTGTGTGATTCTGTGTCTCTCTTTGATGGTTAGCATCTCAAATAAGCACTTTTGACATATTCATGCTATCCATTCGGATCCCTCTTAATAGTACGGTGTTTTCTATACTCAAATTCAAAATAGAAAATATTAAAAGATCTTCTTTTAAGCCGAACACCGTCCTTTAAGCAAATTTGGTGTCTTTTCTTGATCTTTTTTATTTCATTGAATTTTGAACTCGATAAACTCATTAGCTCCTTAATTTTATATGTCATCAATACCAGAACCCACTTAAGGGGGTGACATGCACTTTCAAACATATGGTCAAATATTTTAATAATAGTTGCTTATGAGATGTTCCATCCTTATTTGAGTAATCACTTGTTCAATGTGACAGACTAACCTCATGCAAAATGTATACAAGGACAGGGAGAAACAATACAGGCCCTTTGTGATGTTGCACTGTTGGACATTGCTTGAACACAATGAGAAGTGGAACAATAGGGATAATTATTTTCATCCACTTAAGAAGAAAGCGAGCAAGTCCTCTCTGGAGTTTGAGAATGAGGGATATGGCAATGAGGATGATGAGGAGGAGAATGGCATTCTAAGCTCAGCCGTGACCAACAAAAAGAGATCTCTATGGACGAAGCAAGAGAAGGAGAGGCTAAAGAAAGGAGGAGATGGTGTTGTGTTCCAGTCTGCAGTTCGAGAGATGATTGCAACAAATAAGGAGATGGAGGCCAACAAAAAGTCCGAGAAGGAATTAAGGTGGATTGAAATTAGGGCAATGGAGGAGTGCAAGGTGGCAATTGAAGAGGAAAAGTTGAGAGTCCTTGGAGAGGAGGCACCAGCAAAGAAGATGGAGCAAGAATACAAGATCATGTTCATGGACACTACTGGGCTTGATGAGACACAAAGAGTGTATGTGGAGTCAATGCGTGCGCAAATTCTATCATCAAGGATGGGTGGCAGTGGGAGTGGGAGTGGAAATTGGAGTGTGTGATGCTCTATGTTTTACTTTATTCATACTTTATTTGGACTATATGTTATGTTTGAATTAAATTTAAACTCAAATTTGAAACTTATGGATTTCAAATTTTGGTGACCTATGCGGTGGTGCTGACATAATGGTTTCAATTATTTGGGTATCAAAATGAAGTATTCATTGTGTTTATGTACATGTGCACAGAGAAAATAGAAGAATATGAATTATTGGGAAAAGGTTTATTGGGAGACTGCAAAAGTAACTCCCCCAATAGTCTTGAATTTGGTATTGGGATATCTCCCAGTATTAGTTATTGGGATGGAAAGTGATTATTGGAAGACTGCTGGAGATGCTCGGTTCTCTAATAAGTTTTGGTAGCACTCCAGCACGATATTTATAAGTTTGGATCACCGAAGTGCTTCTGAGTTTAGAGGAGGGCGACATATGGAGTAGACGAAGTTGGGGAATATAGAAGCAGAGGCAACATCGACCCCTGGAGCGGAGGATAGCCGGTGGATTAGAGTAGAAAGGGAACATCAAGATTAACGTGGTAATAGATTTGCGATGCTCGAGCATGAGTCATAGAGGGCAAGAAGGATAAAAGCATGATAGGATAAGAACTTGGTACAATAGCTATGCATGCTGATGAGCAAGTAGTGCTTTGTGAAGAATAATAAGGCAAGCAGTAAGGAAGAAGAAACACTCCAACAATTAGATTAAAAATCAAGGCTCTAGAAAATTGAGTATTTCGCATGCAAATATCGTTTTTATGCATATCTCATTCCATTTCAAATAAAAACCATGCATACATTAACTAATATGCAAACTTTAGTGCTATTAAATATGAACAAAATCATTATTTTTAGCATTCTTAAGTTTATTGTTAAGATGACATCTACTTAAAACCGGATAGTGTTATTGCAATCGTACCTTGAGTAATAATTAGTTTCTACGTACATAATTGTCGCCACATATAACCATCAGCCATAACAAAAATTTCCTATGCACAAATGGTTCCTTATTGGCTTGCTGGCTACAGCTTGGGTATCAGCTGCACGTCAAACCCCCCAACTACATGATATTTAATTGGAAAAAACCATAATTTCTAAACTGATTGTTCGAATTAAATTAATCCATACTTAAAGTGCAAGACTCATGGTTTGATCCTTTTCTTCTGCATTCATAGTTTTTTCTTCCGTGTTGAAAATTTGGTTATCTTCGATTTTCTCTCTCTTAGAACAAAATCAATCCGATTTTGTTCAAATGTGCATGCTCCTTTGATTTACCACCTTTCTTTTTTTTCTCATTGTGTTTTCTCTCAGAGGCATAAATCTTAAACCCGCTGTTTCAATCTCCTCACCGACACTCCTTCTCTTCACACGTACACATACTCCCTCTGTCCTACGAAAAGTGCGATCCTAGATTTTTTTTTCCAGATATATGAGTATTATTGGCAAATGACCATACTATTCTTAGTAATTATCTTAATCCTATTAATTTAAGCATAAAAGGTGTTCAATTTTTACAGAGTTAGTTGCGGCATGCAAGTAATTAATTCGTAAAAGATATATTTAAAAGAATAAGGCAGATAGTTATTGCTAGAATTGCATTTTTTGTGAGATTTATTTTGAATCTCAAAATTACACTTATCATGGGCGGAAGGAGTACCATGAAATCAGAGTCTGGCTGACCAGGTAATTTTGCCACAAATAACAAGCAAACATGTTTAGTGTTCAAACCAAACACGTCCAAAATGCTGAGGTTCTTCCAGACCCAAACGCAAATGGGCCGTGCAGATGCAGCCATCAGGGCTTTGTTAGCGGAGCATCGGTCGCACTCAGTTTTTTTCCGTCGAGGGTTCTTCGCAGAAAATTCGACCGCTTTCTCGGTCACCACCTCCACGTTTGGTATTATTCCTTCCGCCCGCTCGCTGCTCCCCACGAAAATCCTCGAATCCTCCGAGAGCCCCCAACCCCAAGGGCGGCAGAGGAGGCGTGAGGGGCTAGAGTCCCGTCCGTACGATTGCCGCCCGCCGCCGGTTCGCCGCCCCGTTCGCTGGCTTCTCGCGGCTGGAGCGCGGTTCCTCCTGGTGAGTTTTGCGGTCGTTTCTGCAGGCTTTTCGTTTGCGGGGGGGAGATCGGTGGCTTTCTGGTGCGGGGGGCGTGTGGGCTTCTAGAGAATCGGTTCCCGTGGTGCACGAGTGCTCTTGGGGCAGGATTTCTGGGTGGTGTTGCTGCGATGCGCTGATCCAGCTTTGCTTTCCTCACGAGCTACTGAATATCTTCGCCTGCTTGATTGAAACGCCCCTCTCCAAACCCCTCTCGTTGGATCACCCGATCCCGCCACCGGAGGCGATGGCGGCGGCGCCGGCGGTAAGGTTTCCGGTCTTCGGCATCGTGCGGCTGCTGGGCTTGGCCGCCGCGGCGGGCATCCTCTTCTGGGCCGTCCACTACCGCGGCGGCATGGCCCTGTCCACCGACGAGGAGAGCAAGCTCCCGATTTTCAACGTAAGGATCCTTCGGCCCCTTTCAATTACGCTGCCGCTTTCTCGTTTGCAACCGTGATTAAGTGTTAATCTTGGTGTATCTGTTCTGGGAGCCTTTGGTTGACTATTCCAAAACCGGATCAAGGGGTTTCCATGTGGTCGAGTTCTTGGCTAGGTGATTCTTTCGTCTGGTCACGGCGAATATGCAATGTGATGTGGGTGATGATAGAAAACCTTGAAGGTTTAGATGATATTGTTGTCGGCGGTTTGGTTATCGGTGTAGGGTTTTTGGCATAGGATGATTTTATAACTGGATCACTGGAAGGGGTGGTGAGGTCTTGGTAATATTTGCGAATTCATAGAAGAAAGTTCCCTATTTACACGATTTTTCTGCAGTCTAATCGTGTCTTTGGTGCTAATGTAGTGTGCATACATGCCTTTGCCAAAAATAAATGTGTACAAATGGATATCATCTCTTTTTAGTTTCTTTTTTCACTTTCTGCCCATGTTAGTGCATTGTGGTGTGTTCTGCTGGTTAGAATGTGTAAATTGGAAAATATAAAACTACATACTTCTAATTCTTTAGTGATATGCTAAGGAGGTATTTCAGGATAATAAAATCTCTTCCTGTCTTCCAGATTCACCCTGTGCTGATGCTGATTGGTTTGGTAGCCTTGAATGGTGAAGGTCAGTACACACCCACTCTTGAGCTATGAACAATGTCATGGCATATTAATATTTCCGTGTATTGTTTTATGATAATGTCATTCACTAGGAAAATGGAGGAGAATCATAAATACGATAGAAAAAAAATGGGTATCAAGGGCTGCTTTCCCTTGAGTGAACCCGTTCTTAAAAGTTAAAAATAGGAAAATAAAAATAAGCAGGAACCACACATGAATCAGCAAAAATATAAATATTCCAGAGGGAATTCCACAAATTGTTGGTGTGTCTGTAGGTGAAACAGCGATAGCTATTAAGTAACTAAAAAATACATTAAAAATGAAATGAAAAATTCTCGCATAGCGCACTCCCTAAGACATAAGAAGACGATACACGACCCTGACAACAGGGAGGCTAGCCTCAGCGGTTCCTTTAGATATATCTCTGCATAGAAAAAGAATCCCAATAATAATTGGATATTAAGTAGAATATGAAAACAAGATAAACGCGGAAAAAACGAATGGCTGAGGTTCTTTTTCAAGAAAAAATGAAATGAAAAAAATAAATATCAGCTAATAGATTTCCCAAAATTGATCGAAGAGACTGGCATTATCACATCTTGCGTAAGCCATTTCCAGTTTTCTTGATACATGTGAAAATCGTGATGCCCATTGGACCAACTTGCTAATGTGGGAAGTAGGATGTCTCCGCAACTTGATTCTAAGTATGTTTGTTTGGCCCAACTCAACAAATAATTAGCTAGTATTATTAAGTAAACTTACAGAAAAGCAAAACACAAAATATCTACAGTTTACCCCACTACCTAGTAAGTGACAAATCAAATCAAGGTTCCATATAATTTCCACCAAATCCAGATATTAGGATTGGCCATTTTAAGGTCTGTTTAGTAGCCCCCTATTTTCCCTTACCAAAACTGCGGCTGCCCATGCCTAGCATTCTGGTACTATATTCAAGAACCTTGTTGATTATAATTCAGTTCAGTTATTTGAATTTATGTTGTAGATGTAAAATGAGTCTCTTTGGTACTGCTAGTTTTTACATTTGTGGATACAATTTTTAATTGATTGGTTACTTTTTATGAATGCAGCTCTTTTAGCCTACAAAACCGTGCCAGGAACCAAGAAATTGAAAAAGCTAGTGCACCTTGCCCTGCAGTTCCTTTCCATGTTTTTGTGTCTAATTGGTCTCTGGGCTGTCTGGAAGTTCCATGATGAAAGAAAAATTGATCACTTATATACACTTCACTCATGGTTGGGTCTCACTTGCATCATCTTCTTCAGCTTGCAGGTAGACTAAGCGATATGAACTCTTATGTCCAATTATTCACTTGTATTTCATATTTCAATGAACAGAAAACAAAAGGTCGGTTCACATCAAATTGCCCTCCGCCTTTAGTCCTTTTCTTTGAATATCTGCAGTGGGCTACTGGATTTTGGACCTTTTGGTACCCTGGTGGATCAAGAAGTGGCCGTGCATCTCTCCTTCCCTGGCATGTCTTCTTCGGTATATTCATCTATGTTCTTGCTATCGTCACAAGTGTGAGTGGACTCCTAGAGAAGTCAATCTTTATGCAGAGCGCCAAAATGATTGGGCGCTTCTCCACAGAAGCCATGTTTATGAACTCGCTGGGAATGCTGCTGCTGATACTGGGCACCCTTGTTATTCTTGCAATTGTTAGTCCTGGACCTGGTAAGATTGACACATACCGAGGCTCTTCAGAGTAAGAGGAAGTGGTTACTGTGCAGTTTCCTGAGCTGCAATTTTTGCCAGTCACTGAGCATTGTATGTACGTGTCGTTGTACCCAGAATTGTGATTTCGGTCCTCTGACATGGATAGTCAGTGCTGAGGATAACTTTGTTCCTGTAACGAGGTTCACTTCATTCCAGTAGCATATTTGTGGATCAAGCTGACAGAAATTACAGCCCAGACTTTTCTGTAGACCAAGACTCCAATACACTTCGGTTTTATACATTGCAATATAGGATGTAATAACTAGAGCCTTTGTTTTGGATGATCAGAGATTACATTTACCTCAGTTTTAATTGGAAGATCATGATTGCACCCTTGATAGTTGAGTTGTTGACGCAGACTATGCTCGAATATTTACTGTTTGTTCCATCCGTAGCAAATATTTGGTTAAAAATGAGATATATATAAATAGGGCATATGTAGGCACAGAGAGTTGCTCGAAACTCTGTAGCTTCTAGGTGTTTAGATTCTGATCCTGCATGTCGGCCCTAACAGAATACATGCAAATACAATTTGCTATGCTGCTGTAGAATCAAAGCACGCCAGCAAACCCCAAACGCGAATTGCTTCTGCAATTACAATTTACAAACACACGCTACCGAGTTGATTTGGCAAGGTCGAAAAGTTCCTATCAAATTGCAGTGATAGGCTATGCTTTCCGATCAACACATCCTGCACAAGGTAACAAGGCGAACATAACGACGGTTTCCCATATCACTGATTGCCAAAAACCTGTTTACATGAGTAGGAACGAAAGCACAAGCTCGCTTCTTCCCAGAATACCACATTGTGTTACCATGTACGGACCCAGCACAATGAATCGGCGATGATCAGACGCAGGACATATCTTTACATAGACTACGCAGACATTAGTTGGACACCACATTAACTGGTTAACTTGTAGAAGTCCTAAGAGGAGGGAGGAACTAAGTACATCGCCGAAGTTTTGTTTGGCAATGGCAAAGATGATTAACCCTAACCCTGCAGCTCTATAGAGCGATAGGAAGGAAATAACAATCCCATATCAGTTGAAATATCCTACTGAAGAAACGCACATGCCACGCTGCACCATGTGAGCAAGCCAGTTACTTCCATCAACTCTAAGCACACCATTAACGGGGTGGGCCTTTGCGAACCTGCAGGGGAAAACAAGATTATCAATTGATTCAACGATTAAAACTCAATGCATGTTGTAAGAGATAGGATAGCAACATTCTTGACAGAACCAAGAAAAACTAAACAGAACCAGCCATGAGGATTAATTACTAATATTGCTTACCACAACCAGCACAGCTTTACGCCTTTACCAACATATAAGCAAATATATTTCATCTAGTTATAAACTTATAATCAGATCAGCAACATAGTAAATATGCCTCAAGCAACCAGTACAGCATTATTAGCAAAAACAAACAAGTCAGGTAACAAAAATGAAGTAGAAGAATACATGGATGTTTCAAGCAAGTAGATCTAACTCTTTCAAAGTTCCAACACACTGAATAAGACTATTGCCTAGAGTGCAAAGTAACTTTGGAAATCCACAGTAGTTGGCAAGGAGCATGCTTATATCAATTGTCAATAAAAGACCTTCAGGAAATATTTGAAGTTTGTTCCTTATTTTGAAGACTCGCATGGTTGCTGCAGATTGGACACACTGACTATTTTCTCAAACACTTGTCATCTTTAGTCTTGAAAGGCATGACAAAAAAGCTATATCATCTTTCCGACCTCGCGCATGCATAGTTTAACGCAAATTATGGGCAGGGCAAAATATAAAGACCACCATAAGAAGGCTTAGTTCTTGTGAGGTTCAGTTCATAAAAAGATAACTTTTGAAAACAGTGATCTCAACCTCGTTGAATTTGATAGGAGCGTGTGCATAATTTTCTAGATAACAGCATGCATCATTGACAAATTGCCATTCTTGTACAGTTGTTTTCAGCCTGAACTGTTACAGAAAAGGACATAACAGAAGGATACAGTGTCTTTTTTCAATGTTACTAGCATAGCAATATTACTGATTTATCATACCTAGGTAAACATAACGATGTCCTAATAATATGTTTTCTTCCAGCTTTCAGGAGCCACTATAATAATGTCAAAAACTATTGGGAATATTTTCTCAAACTGCTACTGTTTGATTGAACAAATGTACAACTTCGATCCACATAATGCTACTTCTAAAATGAAAAAAGCCAGATCGCATAATGTACTTAAAATGTTAGCATTACAATGCACATTAGAGGAAAGAAGTCTCCTCCCCCTTTTGCTTACCATCAACACAAAACATTACGATGGCATGCAACTGGAAATAACAATTTGAGTAAACTGCAAGGAAGTGCAAGTGTATCAGCAGATAATTTCAAACATCGAGCCAAATCAAGAAAAAAATCTAGACAAAACAAAGAAGCCCAAATTATAAACCATTCGCTCTTAGTATTTTCTGCAAAGCTGAACCCTACAAAATTTAGCGTAAGTGGTGGACGAATGCAAACTTAGCATAATTCACTGGATAGTACATGGTGCAATGTAACGCTGCTTCCAGTAATACTAATAAGTTTTTGCAATTTTCGTCCTTGATTTGGTTGGCAGGAAAAAAAACGTCAGTTGGATGCTTTACTGTAATGGCATAACCTAGAAATTGGCAACTGAAAATACCTTGTGTTGATGGGTGAGAAGTTAATGCCCCTTGGCAACCATTGTTTCATTGGCCTCTGCTCCAACTCTGCGCTTGCGCTTCTTTGAACCAGTTACAGCTTTTGCAGATGGGTTGGCGGATGTCCCAACTGCTGGTACAATGCTGTGTCCTTGAACACCTAATGAGTAAGATTTATGTTGTGACACAGGTGCTACATGATCCGGTCCGCCTGCAGAGGAGAGGTAAAGCAACATTTAACACTTGAGCTTGAGAAGGTTGTAGTCATGCTGTAACATTAGAAAAGGCATATCCAGCATATGCAAATGGAGATGTACCATATGCTGCATATGCAACAGGGCGCGTAAACTTTATAGGAGTAAAAGTAGTTGGGGTGCTTCCAGAAGATTTGATGGCAGTAATGAGTTGCTTCTTTGACCTAATGATTCCAATCATACAAGAGTTATCTGTAGCTGCAACACCAATTGAACTATTAGTTAGATGATGACAAGGCAAAAGATTCATTGGCACTTGATTTTTAATCATGATCAAAGGGAACATAAGACACCTAAGATTGACTTGATCGCAGCACGAGCTGCATTCTGCTCTGCATCCTTCTTGCTGGATGCAGATTCACCAGTATAGGTATTCCCATTAAACACCACAGATGCAACAAACATGGTGAAGGGCTTTTCGAGACGAACTACAGAGTAAGAGGGCCAAGTGGTTTTTGTCTTGACAGCAAATTCATAAAGAATTGATTTGCAGAACACCGCATCCTGAACAGAAAAAAGAATGTATACATTAGATGCACAAGGATTGAAAATTATAAATATATAGTTGAAAAGATGAGAGATTGCAAGTTGCAACCCCCACTAGCATCTCGAGCATATATCATACAAAAGAGATTTTCTTTTCTTTTTGCTGAGAGAGAAAGAGAGAGGTATGAGGCGACACACTCCAAACACCACAACTGCACCACATGCCACACAAAAACACACATGTGCATCCAGCACACAACCTAGAAACTTATTGGCATCTCCAAGCAACCACAGAGCATGGGCACGTGCTTCCCCACTTAAAAATGACCTGAGTGCATGCACACTTCTAAATATGGTGCCAGCGCCTATTATAGGACTTGAACACAGTGGACTTGAGTGCAAAATATGCAATCTAAGAAGAAATTCTGTTCGTGAGCATATTAATATACAACAAAATAATAAGGAGAGTTCCAAAATCAAACAGGAAAAAAAAGGAGTGCAACAAGTTTAATTGAAAACCTCAGGTTACTATCTTACAATAATACAGTTCAGTATGGATAAACAAATTCCTAGATTTTAGTGGGGCGGCTAATTTGAGTACGCACGGCCACCAATGTGGGTAGTGCTGTGTGAGATAGCCAAGGATGCCAAGCTTTGAGTTCTCAGGTGTGTTGACTTCAGGAGCACTAGTGCAGTTATGTGCATGTTTTGTTGGTCGTTCTCTTTACGTTCCTGTGGCACCTGTGTACAAGTTACCCCAACTTAGTAGCCGGACCAGCTTTCGTGTTTGTTCAACAACAACAACAACAACAACAACAACTTAGCCTTTTGTCCCAAGCAAGTTGGGGTAGACTAGAGATGAAACCCACAGAAAACAAGAATAAGAAACACAAAAAGGGCACAAGCCAAAGGAAGAGTTAGGGGTTAAACAAAAAGTAACAAAGGTCACGGTTCAGATACGTTAATCGCTAATCTCCAAGCGCTCCTATCCATAGCTAATTCCTTAGCGATATTCCACTCCTTAAGGTCTCTCTTAACCGTCTCGTCCCAAGTTAGTCTAGGTCTACCTCTACCTCTCTTTACATTATCGCACCGGCGCCTCGGGAGGCCTCCGTTGTACATGCCGCTTTAAACTCCACTACGCACCGGCGCCTCGGGAGGCCTCTGTTGTACATGTCCAAACCATCTCAACCGATGTTGAATCAACTTCTCCTCGATAGGTGCCACCCCGACCCTATCTCGAATCTCTTCGTTCCGGACTCTATCTCTTCTTGTATGCCCGCAGAACCAACGCAGCATACGCATCTCTGCTACACTCAGTTGCTGGACATGTCGCCTTTTTATAGGCCAACATTCAGCACCGTATAGCATCGCCGGGCGAATCGCCATCCTATAGAACTTACCTTTTAGCCTCTGTGGCACCTTCTTATCACAGAGGACGCCAGAAGGCTGCCGCCACTTCAACCAACCGGCTGAAATTCTATGCCTAACATCTTCATCAATGTCTCCATCTTTCTGAAGCATTGATCCTAGATACCGAAAAGTATCCTTCTTGGCCACAACTTGACCTTCGAGGCTAACGTCCCCATCCTCATGCCTAGTCGGGCTAAAATCGCACATCATATACTCGGTCTTGGTCCTACTCAGTCTGAACCCCCTCGACTCTAACGTGTGTCTTCACAGCTCTAACTTCACATTAACCCCTGCCCTACTCTCGTCAACTAGCACCACATCATCAGCAAAGAGCATACACCAAGGGATATCACCCTGTATGTCCCTTTTAACCTCATCCATCATCAAAGCAAATAGATAAGGGCTCAATGCTGACCCCTGATGTAGTCCTATTTTGATTGGAAAGTCACTGGTATCGCCATCACATGTTCGAACACAAGTCATCGCATCCTTATACATATCCTTGATGAGGGTAATATACTTAGTTGGGACTTTGTGTTTTTCCAACGCCCACCACATGACGTCTCTCGGTACTTTGTCATACGCCTTCTCTAAGTCAATAAAGACCATGTGTAAGTCCTTCTTCTCCTCTCTATATCTCCCCATCAACTATCGTACTAAGAAAATCGCCTCCATGGTCGACCTCTCAGGCATGAACCCAAATTGGTTTTGGGTCACCCTTGTCAATCTTCTTAGACGATGCTCGATAACCCTCTCCCAAAGCTTCATCGTATGGCTCATCAGCTTAATCCCCCGGTAGTTAGTACAACTTTGAACATCTCCCTTGTTCTTGAAGATCGGTACTAATATACTTCTCCTCCATTCCTCCGGCATCTTGTTTAACCGGAAAATTAGGTTAAAAAGCTTAGTTAACCATACTACCGCCCTCTCGCCTAAGCATCTCCACACCTCAATGGGGATGCCATCAGGACCCATCGTTTTACCTCCCTTCATCCTCTTCAAAGCCTCCCCGATCTCTGCCTCCTGAATCCTCCTCACAAAGCGTCTGTTGGTATCATCAAATGAGTCGTCCAACTCGAAGGTAGGACCCTCATTTTCCCCATTAAACAACTTGTCGAAGTATTCTCGCCAGCTGTCCTTGATCTCCTCATCCTTCACCAGAAGTCGATCTGTCCCATCCTTGATGCATTTGATTTGGTTTATGTCCCTTGTCTTTCTCTCGCGGATCCTAGCGATCCTATAAATGTCCTTCTCTCCTTCCTTCGTACCTAGCCGTTGATAAAGGTCATCAAAAGCCTGACCTTTCCCTACATTTACAGCTCGCTTTGCAGACCTCTTCGCTAATCTATAGCCCTCGATGTTGGTTGCGCTCTTGTCGAGGTGAAGGCGTTTGAAACACTCCTTCTCCTTAATAGCCCTTTGCACCTCGTCATTCCACCACCAAGTCTCTTTCACTTCCTGCTTGCCTCCCCTACTCACACCAAACACTTCTGAGGCCACCTTCCGAACACATGTCGCCATCTTTAGCCACATATCATCTACATCTGCTCCTTCTTCCCAAGGCCCCTCGCCTAGTATCCTCTCCTTAAACGTTTGTGCCTCTTCCCCTCTAAGCTTCCACCACTTCGTTCTCGCAATCACGGCACGTTTGTCCCGGTGGGCACGTACCCGAAAATGAAAATCCGCCACCACAAGCTTGTGTTGGGGGACAACACACTCCCCAGGTATCACCTTACAATCTAAGCAGGCACGTCTATCCTCTCTCCTAGCAAGGATAAAGTCGATTTGGCTCGAGTATTGTCCACTATGGAAGGTCACTAGATGGGACTCCCTCTTTCTAAAGAGGGTACTCGCTAACAGCAGGTCGTAGGCCAACGCAAAATTCAAAACATCCTCCCCCCTCGTTCCTACTACCATACCCGAAACCCCGGTGTACTCGCTCATATCCTACATTAGTCGCACCCACATGGCCATTGAGGTCTCCTCCTATGAAGAGCTTCTCACTGATAGGAACGGTACTAACCATGCTATCAAGGTCTTCCCAAAACTGACTCTTGGAGCTCTCACTAAGACCTACCTGAGGAGCATAGGCACTGATCACATTCAGAACCAAATCTCCAATGACCAACCGCACTAGGATAATCCGGTCGCCTTGCCTCCTAACATCTACAACTCCATCCTTAAGGCTCTTATCGATCAAGATGCCCACACCATTCCTACCCGAAGTTGTCCCCGTGTACCAAAGCTTGAAGCCAGAACCCTCCACCTCCTTCGCCTTCTGCACGCATAGAATATTTACACACCTCATAATTGCTACATCGACTAGTTCTCTTAACTTACCTGTTAGAGACCCTACGTTCCAACTACCTAGACGAATCCTAGTTGGCTCGGCTAGCTTCCTTACCCTTAGCACCCGTCGAGAGAAATGCGAAGACCCTTGCTCATTTTTCACTACACCCGGGCGTAGATGTAGCGCGCCACAGAGGCTGCGACGACCAGACCCTTGCTCACTTATCATCGTACCCGGATCACGATACGACGCGCCCATGAGGGGATGACGACCCGGCCCTTTGCCCATTTAACACCACACCCAGGTTCTGATGTAGCGCGTCGCTAAGAGGGTTACGCCCCAACGAATTTCTTATGGGTTTCATTTCCATTAGAGTGGCTGATTTTTTACGCTGGTTCGCCAAACCTAACACAACCCTCCACATTTTATCATCGCGGGCTTGGGACCGGCAAAGGCAGTGTTAGCTTTCATGTTTGTTCAAGAAAAAGAAAAGGATAAGCAGAGAAGTATGCACATAAGTGTTAAGCCACAAGGAAGCTATGAGGAAACTTGTCAACTCTCAACTGTTTCTTCAGATAAGTTAGGTATCCCGTATCCATATTTACATAGATAATCAGAAACTCCACAATCATTAATGCTGTCATTTCTGATACCCACAAACCATACAGCTATTACATTAGCCCCATGAATAAATGCAATGAAAGGAGGAAACAGAGCAAAAGTGTAGTTACCCAGGTGTGTTTGTTGTTTTTTAAGGCAGCTTCCAATTTTATAATGTTTCATTTTTGAAGGCAAAATACTAGCTCAAGATTGTCTATATCACAATTCACATTACATACATAAACATGCTTGTTCATGAGGTGAAAAGATGATAAACTATTACCACAGGGAGCAGCTTCAAAAGGTATACCTGATTGATCAGCCCAAAGACCTCTTTAACATCACTCTCTCCAATTGTTGCCAAGATCTCATAAGCCACTCTTGCAGCATCCTGCTCTGCTTCCTTCTTACGACTGAAACTACTAGTTGATGAAAACTGCTTACCATCCACTTCTACTGTGCATTTGTACTTAGGTTGATGATACTCGCCCTCAAACTCAACCTTGTAGATCGGCAGATTCTTGTATGTTTGCACACAGAACTCTTGCAAGCGATTTTTATGCATATATTTCTCTGTGCAACACAAAACCACCAATCCACAAAATAGAAGAGCAGTTAGATAATTTCATTCTTCAGAACAAGTTCACCAACAGAAATTATACATGCGGATTGAGATATTTAAGATCAATGTATATAAACTAAAAGCAAGATAATTCTCATAATTTATTTGATCAGCCATAGACAAGAACAGATTTATGCAAAATGATACTGGGTCAGTCAAGCCTACCCCAACTTGCTTGGGACAAAAGGCTAAGTTGCTGTTGTTGTTGTTGTTGATACTGGGTCAGTCAACCATACAAAAAACACAAAAGCAATCATGTAAGTGTAAATTAGTAGCAGTTAAGTGTTTGATCCAAAACCTCTTTACAATTTCGACAACACTGCAGAGAAATTGAAATGTAAACTGTAAAATGAAGGACAATGAAGCATAACAGAACAGTTCTCAAGAAAATCATAAACCATGCCTGCATCCATTCCACCTAGTCTTCTCTGCCATTTTTCGAATTCACAAAAAAAAAGGATCACACTCTGGCACTGCATGTTACAGGCTTGGGCCCCATCCCCTTGCACCAGTACAATGGGAGCAGCAGGTGCAGCAGGTGAGCTGGTAGGAGTAACAAAATGCTGCCAGATGTCTAATTAGCTATCAAGCAGGTGAGCCGCATCAACAGGCAGTCAGTGTTACCGAGACACCTGAGCTCTAAAATTTCGAGACCTCTGACACTGATACCATATTGAGTTGCATGAACCAACCAATTCAACCCAAAAGTTTAAGCTGATGGGAAGAGGTGGGCAATTCACTTATACTTCAACAACTTGGATTCTACATGATATTTGCGAGCTGAATCAGATACCAGAGCCCGAGTCAGATTCTTACAGAGTGCCTGGAATATAGGTAACACTGGTAGCCGAGGAAGATGTCGGTGGGTTGGACAAGGATAGTAGCTTATGCAATAGTTTAGAAGGGTTCGGTCGGATTGAGGTAGAGTTAGTGATTGTGTCCAGTAAAAATAAAATTGATAAATGGTAAGTTTGAGATAAATTTAGGAAAGTGTAAGAGATGAAGAACATCTCATACTCTAAAATTGGGCAGTGTATGCAAATTTTATTCAAAAGAAACATCTCTCACACTGTTTCTTATGTCCCAGCTCCTTTAGTTCCCTCATCTCAACCAATGACTATCTCCACCTTCTAACACCTTAGGGCAGCTCCACTGCTGGTTCGACCTCTCAAATCCACGGATACCGAACAGAACCTTGGTTCGCTACCTACAGCGTCAGCATCGAGTCATGGACCCCATAAAGCGAGTCATGGACCCCATAAAGCAAATAAAATATTCTCTCTGTACCCATCCTTTCTCCTCTCGCAGTAGCAAACTGCGCCAGCCATGTACAGGAACATATTAATTTATTCAGGTGGGAGGCAGGCTGGCAGCCGAGAGTTCAGCACGTCTGCAAGCTTCGATTTTGGTTATAACAACCACCGTTCGACTCCTACAACGTTCACGATTCGATTGGAGCAGTCCACAATTCACTTGTCGCGCACGCTGGAGCTGCACTTAATCCCGTTCAGGACATGCTGTTTGACATGGCCCAACCTCATGCACACCAACTTCCAACAACCTATGAACATCAAATCTGATGCATGCCATCAGTAAAAACTATGACCAAGGAAAACGTTAGAAGTATTTGAAAATTAACATATAGACCTAGACTTAAGCGGAATTACACAAAGCAGGACTTCAACAAACTCAAGTTTGGCTCCATAGGGGTTAAAAATACAATTGCAGTCAGGATGGATACAGTTAAACAACGATGATGAGACAGTATCACACAATCAGGCAGTGGTGCAGTGCATGTGAGTGAAGGGAAACGGCCTTCTGCACAGCTACGGGGAACCCAGGCCATGAGCATTTGCCAGTCTTACCCAAACCAGTCTAAGGAATAATACTTGTTAAAGCCCAAAATGAACCAACTCTAACAAAACGTAAGCAAAATCACACAAATCTACTCATGGAAAAGCACATACAGAACACCATAAAGCATTTACCACAACGATAGGTAACGGCAAAGAAACCAGCGCTGAATTCACTAGATGACTCACAGACCGCCACCTAGCTAACAAAGGAAGAGAAACACAAGGAATCAAATTGGTAGTTTCAAGCGCAAAAGTAATCAACAGAATTGCCGTGCAATCCACCTGGACCGGCACCTGATCCTAATCGTAACATGAGCTTCCCACAAGCTCGCAAGATCCATTGAATCCAGACCTGTCACAAGACCAATCGAAATCGAGTACGCTGACAAACATCCCAAGCATTCCTTCATTAGCCCACAACACCTCTCGAGGGAAGAACCGTGTGATGACTGAAGAAGCGACTTCTGGATTCCGGCCCTCACAAATTTTGCCCTCCCCATTCCCCAACGCACCCTCGGCTCACCTCGCGCTCTTCCGTCCGCATACCCGCCACGCCTCGATCCAGTACCTCCAAGTTCCTCGCCCAGGCCCATAACCTACCTCGCGAGAGGTGTGTGATCTACGCTCAGGGGCGAGGACACCCGGGGCAGGTGCTCGACCAAACGCCCTCCAACCTCGCGAGGCGAACATGCCCCCCCCCCCCCCCCCAACCATCGCGAACGAAGAACGGGCAACGAGAGGGACAGTGCGAAGAGGGGGAGGGCACTCACCGGCGACCGCTGGAGGCGGAACGGCGGCGGCCTCGGCGGTGGTGCCGGTCGCGGTAACCTCCATCGCGGTCGTGGTAGCCGCCATCTCGGTGGCGGTGGGTACGACGCGGGGATCGGGATTAGAATATTAGACCTTTGGAGGCTTGGATTGCTTTCTATACGGAGTAGCTCTCCCAGCCAGCCCAGCAGTTACAGCACCGCAATTTTTTCCAATATAAATTCTGAAATACAATCCATCCCTCCATCTATCCTTAATGTTTGCTTTGCAACCTTCCTTAATCTCTTCTCAGTATATGTCCTTAAAATTGCTCGAACCCAGTACATGTCCCTTTTCCCAATTTTTTTGGCTCATCCTAGTATCTTCCCCAACACTCCTCAAACCGAGGGAGAGTTCCACCCTTGCCAAAATGACCGGTTCTATTCGTGCCTCTTTTTTCCCGCAATCTCTCTTCCGGCGCGTCGTTCCGCGTGACCACCGCCACCACTGGTCGACGCCCGGCGGCTCCCCGATGGTGCCCACCGGCCAAATGGATGCCCCAAGGTCCGAAGTGCCATCCCCAACCGGCGGATTGATGGACCGCCACCCGGCTGCAGCCGTGCCCGCGGCTCCGCAAGCACCTGCGCGCGAGCCCGCGGCAGTGCACCCCCCAGTATCCTCGGCGGCGAGGTAGCGTCGCCAGGGCCTGGGGTATTGCTGTACATTTGGGCCGAGCTAAATTGGCCGGCACGCAGCCCGGTGATTTTGGCCCGGCCCAAAAGAGGCCCGGCACGATAGATGATGGGCCGGGCCAGGCCCAACAAAAGGCCAGGCCGTGCCATGGGCCGAGAAGACAGCCCGATGGACAGCACGGCACGGCCCGGTTAATTGCGGCCCGTCACAGCCCGATGGGCGGCACGGCCCATTAAAAAGCACGGCCCAACCCAATAAACCTGCGTGGCGTATATAAGCCCCGGCCGGCGCCCCCTCCCCCCCCCCCCCCCCACTCCCCCAGAACCCTAACCGTAACCTAATCCCGTCCCCCCCCCCTCACGGCCACGGCCTCACCCCGCCCCCCAGCCTGCAGCGCGCACCCGCACGCCCGGCCGCCCGCGCCCCCCGGCACCGGCGGCCCCCCACGCCCCCCCCCAGCGGCCCCCACACCCCCTAGCACCGGCGGCCCCCGCGCCCCCCAGCACCGACGGCCCCCGCGCCACCCCCCCGGGTGGCCCCGCCCCCCGACCCCCCCCCCCCCCCGGCACCGGCAGCCCCCGCGCGCCCCCTGGATGGCTTCTTCATCGAGGTCGCGGGCCAACCCGAGCCCAAGGGATCGTCCTCCACCTCCTCCTGTATCCCGGTTCCGGCCGCCGCGAATGATTTTTGTCGATGCCGATGCCGACAACGATCCGTCCGACATCGACCACGATCTTGCCGATGGATCCCCTCCGAGTTCGCCGACCTCAGTGCCCTTGTCCACATCAACCCCGTCGTCCACGCCGACGCCGTCACCGACGACACGTCTGCTACGGTGACCTCCGGCATGGCAGCGCAGCAGGGGCGGGGGAACAAGGGCAGGAGAAGGGCACGCACCTCGCACGTTTGGAACAACTTTGAGGAGATCTCTAAGGAGGTGAGATGGAACTCCACTTATCTCATGTTAAAGCACCTTCTTCCTTACAAGAGTACCTTCTCTGTTTTTATCCATACTCACTATAAGCAGGCTATGGGTCAGACCCTTCTCACCGAAGATCATTGGTATGTTGCTGAAACCCTGCTTTCATTTTTTGAATTGTTCTATGAGTCTACTGTTGAAATGTCTGGTGTTTACTATCCCACTGCTCCTATCATGTTGCATCATATTATTGAGATTGCTACTCATCTGAATAAATATGAGAATGATCCTTTGCTTATGGAGTCTATACTGCCTATGAAAGCTAAGTTGTTTAAGTACTGGAGGACTATTCCTATGTTGTATTCATTTGCTTTTATTCTTGACCCTAGGGCTAAGATTAGAGGCTTTCATAAGGCACTCTCACTTATTTCGCAGCTTACCAATCATGATTACTCTTGTTATTATGAATCTGTTCGTATTGAGCTTTCTAAAGTGTTTGCTAAGTATGAGCAGAAATTTGGTAACATTCAGTCGCGTCGTCAACCTTAAATTAATACTGCTGGAAAGAAGAGGAAAGTTTGGGGGAAGATTTTTGGTTCTGATGCAGTTGGTGGAGGTTCGGCCCCATCATCTTGTACTAATGCATCTACTTCACCTTCACCTACATTTGCTACTCTACAACCCCCCTGCTTGCCTCTCAGTCATCTGAGTTGTCATCATATCTTGATAGTGATCCTATTTCTGATTTTGATGATGACTTCAACATTTTGAGCTGGTGGCGTGATCACAGGCGCTTATAGCCGGTACTATCTATCCTTGCTAAAGATATTATGACGGTTCCTGTGTCTACTATTAGTTCAGAATCTACCTTTTCTCTTGTTGGCAGGGTAATTGAAGAGCGGCGTTGAAGCTTGACATGCGAGATGGTGGAGATGCTTTCATGTTTGAAGGACTGGGAGCTTGGAGCATCTCGGCAGCAGCATGACTTGGAGAATGAGGAGCTCCTCTATGGATTCGAGGACTTGTACATCAACGAAGCGTCGTCTTAAGCCCAAGTGAGAGTGGGTTGTCGGCTGTACTCTTTTCGTTTCTAAGGTTTTCTCATGTAGGTGATATGAGGTTTTATTTAGAAAGGTTTTTGATGAGGCAGCCAAACATTAAGGCAACCCATAACTGAATTGGGCAATTTGTATCACTTAAACTATTTGGTGATCTATTTTGGACTGTTTGATTATGTATTTGTGTAATATTTTCTGGTTGAGTTGAGTGCTATGTTTGAAATTTTCAATATACACCTTCTCTTCTATTATTTAAATAATTAAATCATACGTTGGATGAGCGGGCTGTAAAGATCCGACAGACCTAATAGGTCTAACGGGCTGTCGTGCTAAATGGGCTGGCACGGCCCGTTTAAGAGTGTACGGGCCGTGCCATGGGCCGAGAGGCCAGCCCGACGGGCGGCATGGCACGGCCCGTTAGTGTAAGCGTGCTAGACCGGGCTGTCATTTTATACATTGGCACGGCCCATGTAAGAGTCGGGTCGGGCCAGCCCGGCCTGATGTACAAGTATAGCCTGGGGCTTCCTCATCGCGGGGGCCGGCAGACCCGGACATCGCGGGGCCGGCAGACCCGGCGAGGTGCACAGGGACGACGTGGATGGGCCCTCTGGCGACTTTGCAGGTGAGTGGAACGGCCTCCACGGCGGCCACAGCACCTCCTGTCCATCCTACCGTCCTGCCCCAGTCCACCATGGCCTTCCAGGGCTCTGACGAGGTCGACACAGATGACGGGCTCAACGTGTTTGATGAAATGCCCTGAAGGTACACTGTACACCAAAGCTGCTATGTTCTGACCTATGCACGTCCAGTCATTGTATTATCATTTACTAGAATTGCTGTGGCTTGTGTTTGCGTACAAGGACAGGGGAAATTAGAAATTATGGTTAGCTTGTGATCCAAACTGTTTGTATCTTCCTTGTTCTTGGTGAAAAGTATGTTAAGTGTTTTGCTTCAGGGAGCTCTCTCTATACTGAATGAGAGAACATTTTTTTGTTAGGATGTTTGGTTATTATGTCACTCCAAATGTCCAAGCCAATGCATTGTTTCCTACTCGAATCTTACCTTGTGAAAACTGATCGTAAAATAAACCTGATGCTTTTGGTAGCTGTTGACTATCTGGTACAAGCTTGAGATTATAGTGTCTTTCCATAAAACAATTAGAAACTACACTGAAAATGACACTTTAAAGTTTATTGAATCAATATCTTTTCTTATGAAATATAATGTTCAGACTAATGAAAAACTTTTTTTTCATGTAGTGAGCCTTTCTACAGCAATATGATGGTTGATTCCTTCAACATTGATGATATCTCCTTGTCCAATCAGTTTCCATTCGCAAGTAATGAGGATGTTGTTGAGGTGAACCGTACTCCTATTGCAAAGAAGAGATGGGCTAGATCAGCCGACTACTTTGTTGAAGAGGATGAGGCTTTGGTCGTGGCATGGGAAAATGTGAGTCTTGATCCAGTCATAGGAAGGGATCAAAGCATGAAAACATATTGGATGCGTATTGCTGATCACTTCCATAAAAATGTGAAGAAACCCACTAACCGATCAATCAGTTCACTCAGCCATCGCTGGAGTACAATGCAAGAGTGCTGCAACCGTTGGGCTGGTTGTATTGTGAGTGTTGATCGTATGCATCCAGGTGGAATGACATTAGATAGGCTACGTAACATCGAAAGGATCTTGGTGATGCCGAGAGGGGGGCTGAACAGGCGTATGTGAAAAACCTGAAAAAATTCTTCACAGCAATTAAATCTATCGGAACTTTTGACACCGCGTAGGAAGTTTCGATGGACAAAAACTTCCGACACTGGATCGAAACTTCCAACAAAATAAAAGCTCTTATACGAAATTCAAAAATAAACTTGAAACTGCAGAACCTGACTGAATCAAAAGTTGTGCAATGATGCTAGGAGACTTCTGCAAGTGATCTTTGTAAACACAACAACGTGAGAGAGTAGATCGGCACAGAACGAACTCTAGGTCAACAAGAATTAGTAAATACAATAAGTATAAGACACAAAAGATTTAACTAAAGTTCACTCCCACTAAGGAAGCTACGTCTTCATTGAGGAGCTCACAAAGAGCAAGGTCGTGCACTAACTCTTTTCCTCCCTCAATCAACCATAAAGGAGGATTGAGTCACTTGCTATGAAATCCACAAAGGATAGAGTAATACAAATTTTTCAGGGCGCACACACAAGAGGACGCTCAACCGGGCGACGCCGAATCGTCGCTCGAACCGTCTAGAAGCAAGCTTTAAGAGTAACAAATGTCAATCGATGGATGGAGATGCTTCAAGTGCTCTTAAGATGAACTTGGCTGCCCTCACACTCAAATGGTTAACTCTCACACCTCAATCTTGCTCTCACCCAAGCTCTAGCTCAAATCAACTCAAAAATTAGCTCAAGTAAGGATTTGGGGAGTGAAATGAGTGTTCTTGGAGGTGTTCTTGCGTGTGGAGTCAGCAACAAATGAAGGAGGAGGTGTGGGGGTATAAATACCCGAGCCCCCAAAACTAGCCGTTGGTGTCCAGAATAAGTGATTGTCGGAACTTCTGACACAGGGTCGGAACTTCCGATCTAGCTAAAATCAACTGGCCAAGAACCCCCTATTAGAAGTTACTGGGAACTTCCGACAAGTGTCGGAACTTCCAACCTCTGGTCGGAACTTCCGACACACACTGAAATAGTCAGAAAACTAGGTGCACAAGTGTGTAATTCTGTGTCTCTCTTTGATGGTTAGCATATCAAATAAGCACTTTGACATATTCATGCTATCCATTCGCATCCCTCTTAATAGTACGGTGTTTTCTATACTCAAATTCAAAATAGAAAATATTAAAAGATCTTCTTTTAAGCCGAACACCGTCCTTTAAGCAAATTTGGTGTCTTTTCTTGCTCTTTTTTGTTTCATTGAATTTTAAACTCGATAAACTCATTAGCTACTTAATTTTGTATGTCATCAACACCAAAACCCACTTAGGGGGCGAAATGCACTTTCAAACATATGGTCAAATATTTTAATAATAGTTTCTTATGAGATGTTCCATCCTTATTTGAGTAATCAAATGTTCATTGTGATAGACTAACCTCATGCAAAATGTATACAAGGACAGGGAGAAACAATACAGGCCCTTTGTGATGTTGCACTGTTGGACATTGCTTGAACACAATGAGAAGTGGAACAATAGGGATAATTATTTTCATCCACTTAAGAAGAAAGCGAGCAAGTCCTCTCTGGAGTTTGAGAATGAGGGATATGGCAATGAGGATGATGAGGAGGAGAATGGCATTCTAAGCTCAGCGGTGACCAACAAAAAGAGATCTCTATGGACGAAGCAAGAGAAGGAGAGGCTAAAGAAAGGAGGAGATGGTGTTGTGTTCCAGTCTGCAGTTCAAGAGATGATTGTAACAAAGAAGGAGATGGAGGCCAATAGGAAGTCCAAGAAGGAATTAAGGTGGATTGAAATTAGGGCAATGGAGGAGCGCAAGGTGGCAATTGAAGAGGAAAAGTTGAGAGTCCTTGGAGAGAAGGCGCAAGCAAAGAAGATGGAGCAAGAATACAAGATCATGTTCATGGACACTACTGGGCTTGATGAGACACAAAAGGGCGTATGTGGAGTCAATGCGTGCGCAAATTCTATCATCAAGGATGGGTGGCAGTGGGAGTGGGAGTGGAAATTGGAGTGTGTGGTGCTCTATGTTTTACTTTATTCATACTTTATTTGGACTATATGTTATGTTTGAATTAAATTTAAACTCAAATTTGAAATTTATGGATTTCAAATTTTGGTGACCTATGCGGCGGTGCTGACATAATGGTTTCAATTATTTGGATATCAAAATGAAGTATTCATTGTGTTTATGTACATGTGCATAGAGAAAATAGAAGAATATGAATTATTGGGAAAAGGTTTATTGGGAGACTACAAAAGTAACTCCCCCAATAGTCTTGAATTTGGTATTGGGATATCTCCCAATATTAGTTATTGGGAAATGATTATTGGAAGACTGCTGGAGATGCTCGGTTCTCTAATAAGTTTTGGTAGCACTCCAGCGCGATATTTATAAGTTTGGATCACCGAAGTGCTTCTGAGTTTAGAGGAAGGCGACATATGGAGTAGACGAAATTGGGGAATATAGAAGCAGAGGCAACATTGACCCATCGAGCGGAGGATAGCCGGTAGATTAGAGTAGAAAGGGAACATCAAGATTAACGTGGTAATAGATTTGCGATGCTCGAGCATGAGTCATAGAGGACAAGAAGGATAAAAGCATGATAGGACAAGAACTTGGTACAATAGCTATGCATGCTGACGAGCAAGTAGTGCTTTGTGAAGAATAATAAGGCAAGCAGTAAGGAAGAAGAAACACTCCAACAATTAGATTAAAAATCAAGGCTCTAGAAAATTGAGTATTTCTCATGCAAATATCGTTTTTTTTTTTGCATATCTCATTCCATTTCACATAAAAACCATGCATACATTAACTAATATGCAAACTTTAGTGCTATTAAATTTGAATGAAATCATTATTTTTAGCATTCTTAAGTTTATTGTTAAGATGACATCTACTTAAAACCGGATAGTGTTACTGCAATTGTACCTTGAGTAATAATTAGTTTTTACGTACATAATTGTCGCCACATATAACCATAAGCCATAACAAAAATTTCCTATGCACAAATGGTTCCCTATTGGCTTGCTGGCTACAGCTTGGGTATCAGCTGCACGTCAAACCCTCCAACTACATGATATTTAATTGGAAAAAACCATAATTTCTAAACTGATTGTTCGAATTAAATTAATCCATACTTAAAGTGCAAGACTCATGGTTTGATCCTTTTCTTCTGCATTCATAGTTTTTTCTTCCGTGTTGAAAATTTGGTTATCTTTGATTTTCTCTCTCTTAGCGCTAAATCAATCCGATTTTGTTCAAATGTGCATGCTCCTTTGATTTACCACCTTCCTTTTTTTTCTCATTGTGTTTTCTTTCAGAGGCATAAATCTTAAACCTGCTGTTTCAATCTCCTAATCTCTATCACCGACACTCCTTCTCTTCACACATGCACATACTCCCTCCGTCCTACGAGAAATGCAATCCTAGATTTTTTCAGATATATTAGTATTATTGGCAAATGACCATACTATTCTTAGTAATTATCTTAATCCTATTAATTTAAGCATAGAAGGTGTTCAATTTTTACAGAGTTAGTTGCGGCATGCAAGTAATTAATTCGTAAAAGATATATTTAAAAGAATAAGGCAGATAGTTATTGCTAGAATTGTATTTTTTTTGAGATTTATTTTGAATCTCAAAATTACACTTTTCATGGGCGGAAGGAGTACCATGAAATCAGAGTCTGGCTGACCAGGTAATTTTGCCACAAATAACAAGCAAACATGTTTAGTGTTCAAACCAAACACGTCCAAAATGCTGAGGTTCTTCCAGACCCAAACGCAAATGGGCCGTGCAGATGCAGCCATCAGGGCTTTGTTAGCGGAACATCGGTCGCACACAGTTTTTTCCCGTCGAGGGTTCTTCGCAGAAAATTCGACCGCTTTCTCGGTCACCACCTCCACGTTTGGTATTATTCCTTCCGCCCGCTCGCTCCGGTCCCTTGCGCTCGCTGCTCCCCACGAAAATCCTCGAATCCTCCGAGAGCCCCCAACCCCAAGGGCGGCAGAGGAGGCGTGGGGGGCTAGAGTCCCGTCCGTACGATTGCCGCCCGCCGCCGGTTCGCCGCCCCGTTCGCTGGCTTCTCGCGGCTGGAGCGCGGTTCCTCCTGGTGAGTTTTGCGGTCGTTTCTGCAGGCTTTTCGTTTGGGGGTGGGGAGATCGGTGGCGTTCTGGTGCGGGGGGCGTGTGGGCTTCTAGAGAATCGGTTCCCGTGGTGCACGAGTGCTCTTGGGGCAGGATTTCTGGGTGGTGTTGCTGCGATGCGCTGATCCAGCTTTGCTTTCCACACGAGCGAGTGACTGAATATCTTCCCCGCTTCTGTTTTTTTTCCAGTCTTCTGTTCAGCCCCATTTCCTCCCCTTTTGCAGCCTGGAATTTTCTCTTAGCTCTGCTCGGTTGTTCCAATCACATAGCACTACTCTTCTGCGATCATAGTACTAGTTCTTAAGCGTTTATGCATCACGTTTTCAGTTGTTAATTTCTAGATGGGAATACTTCACGCCCCAATTCATTCCGCGTATACGAATTTGGTGTAAACTAGAATCGTTTGTTTCCATTCAGTTTAGGTAGAACTTGGCCGTATCTCATGGGTGATTTTGATCTGCGAGTGGTCCGTCAGACCAAGTCTAATGCAAGTGCAATTCAAGTTCCCTGTACCTAATCACTTAGTCAATGTTCAACTTGGTTGGACCTATGACTTCAGAGCCTTGGCCTTTAGTTCAAACTCTCTGGTTCCATATGGCAAATGCTTTGCCGTGCTCCCTGCTTGAACTGTAATTAATTCCCAGTTCTGTTTCTTGACCCCTGTGTTGGTTCAACTTGTTGCAGTGAAGGCTAGACGAAGAGGAGAACGGCCACGCGATGGATAGGAACCAGGAGCTGGCAGAGGTGGTCCCAAATGACTTGGACCCTCTTCTCGGGAGGGAGGACAAGGAGGCGGAGTCATCATCAGTGGAGCTGTCTGCACCACAACCAGCAACTGTGACCCCGCTGGAGATCGAGGATGAGGAGACCGATGGTTCTTCTGCTGCGTGCTGCCGCATTTGCCTCGAGGCTGAGTCTGAGATAGGTGATTGTCGTGTATGCTGCCTCAGTACAGTTTCCTTATGTCAGTTAAATCACTCATTTCGATTCAGGAATGGTTTTTTCTGTTGCTAATTTCCCATCCAATAGTAGCAAGAAGAAAAAACAAGTATGATCACCCTCTTGGGTTCTTGCTCACTTTGTATTGTAGTCCAAAAACAGTTCTATATACTGCATTTTCTTGTGTGCCTAGTTGAACACGCTGTGATTTAGGATGCACGTTAGCAAATGGGATTTAGTAATGATCTCTAATTGAACCATACCAGATAGCACAAATTTCAAGTTAAGGTTGCAACATTAACTAGGACAACGTGCAAGATGCACACAGCTGACTAGCTTACAAATTGATATCGCTTCTCCTATGCTACTGTAATAGAAATTGAAATCTGTTATGTTGTCGACATCTTACAAGGGTGTAACTAGTTTAATGACTGCCCTGGAGAAGCTCAGCAAGACTAAAGCCAACAGTAAGTGCTAGTTCTGTCGGCAAATTAAAATGAACAAATGCCTTTTTTTTTTCTCATGCTGTTATGACATATCATTTTTGTTTTCGGCATTGTTGTGTGAAGCAAACAAAATTGTTTATCATACATCAGGATGTGCATTGGGCTAAATATTTCTTTTATAAAAATGATTTATTGAACTATTAATTGAATGCTTCAGTTTTCTTTTTGCTACCCACCAACAACTGATATAACTGTGAGCTCACTCTTGTGTATTTCCCTTTTTTCGTTCTTTGCTGCAGGTGATGAACTGATATCACCTTGCATGTGCAAAGGAACTCAACAGTTTGTTCACCGTTCATGCCTTGATCATTGGCGTTCTGTTAAGGTACGACTGATATCTTCCTTACAATTTTCATGCCAGTTTCTCTCAAAACACATGATATATGTTTTTGCTTTCCTTTGTCAATGCTACATACCTTTAGGTTGGTACTTGGTAGTTGCCACATGAAGACATCAGTACTAGATAGAGGAAATGTATCACATAGGACATGCAAAAATGCACACAGACTGGTTGTAGTGATGTTCATGCAGTTATTCTTGATCAGATCCTGTGTACTGTACAAAGAGTAGGAAACAACAATGCAGCCTAGATTTTATGCTCCTCAAATGCACAAGAACCCTGCCTTTTCCTTCATTAACCATTTTTTGTTTAATTGGCAAATTCTGAAATTATAAAGATGCTATCAGAATAAAATTTTTGACATGTAACGGCAAATATGCTGCCCATTAGAAGTCGAGCTGCATCTCTCCAGGCTATCATATTTCAGCTTGGTTCAGAGGGTACAACGTAGAACAGTGTGTTGGTTACAATTTCTATTCCTCTTTTAAGTCTAGGTTTACTGTTTGCTTTTACCAACCTTAGGTGATCATTCATAGCTAGATGTTGTCGACTATGAATGCGAGTCTTTTACTATTATCTCATTGTGTTGTCTTCGATTCAGATATAATGGAAGGAAAAATGAAGTTATATGCTTCTGTCTCCTTATGCTATGTAGGAAGGATTTGCATTTTCCCACTGCACAACATGCAAAGCTCAGTTTCATCTCAGGGTGGAGACTTGGGAGGACAACTCATGGCGTAAAATGAAGTTCCGGATCTTTGTTGCAAGAGATGTGCTCCTCGTATTTCTTGCTGTACAGCTTGTAAGTTTTTAACATTTGAACGAACATAATTTTCGTGCATACTTCTTTCCAAAATGAAGTTCAACATGTTCATCTCTAGAGATCTTCTCTGTTGAACAATGAAAAGACATCACCCAGACCTGCAATTTTGTTGCATTATTCACACATTTTTTTTACAGAAAATAGGACATTTAGATGAAGAGGACGACTTATTCCTTTGCTTTTTCATTCAATTCTTGGATACAAGTCTTGTGGCTAATATGTAATAAAAAGAAACTTGTACTTTAAGATATACAATTTCAATGTTAGGTCAATTTGTTCTGATATCCAAGTTCAATCAAGCGGACCACTTATATGCATTGTTTTCTGTTGTTGCAGACTATTGCTATTATTGGTGCAATCGCATACTTTCTAGACAGGGATGGAAGTTTCAGGAACAGTTTCAGTGATGGTTGGGATCGCTTCTTGTCAAAGCACCCAATACCATTCTACTATTGCATAGGTACACAAATCATCTGTTTTCGTATCCATTGTCATAATGCATCCGCATTTTGTTGATGCAAACATTTGAATTCTTAGTTCTTATACAGAAGAACTTATTATTTCCTCTGGTTAGACTTCGAAGTCCGTTATAACTGCATGTTTGAACTGCAGGCGTTGTGGTTTTCTTTGTGCTGCTTGGATTCTTTGGGTTGATAGTGCACTGCTCATCCTTCAACGACCACCAGGATCCATGCCTAGCTGGGTGCCGGAACTGCTGCTACGGTTGGGGCATCCTTGATTGCCTGCCTGCTTCCTTGGAGGCATGCTTTGCCCTGGTGTTGGTTTTCATCGTTGTGTTTGCTATCCTGGGTATCGCCTACGGCTTCCTTGCAGCAACCATGGCCGTCCAGAGGATCTGGCAGAGGCATTATCACATCCTGACAAAAAGGGAGCTCACAAAGGCAAGAAACTTCCCTCAAATCAGTGTCCGTACTGTATCAAGAGGAAACATGTGCATATTTTGTTGATCATCCATTCAAATCCAAAGTATTTAGTATCTCAGTCCTATCAGTCTTGATAGTTATGCGGCAAACTTCACCAAGGGTTTGCTTAATCTTGTTTTTCTGATATGCAGGAATACGTTGTGGAAGACCTTCACGGCAACTACACGGCGCCGAAGCTTGATCCGGAGCACGAGGAGCGGCTGAAGATGCTCAAGCTCCTCTAGAGAGAGGTGCCTGCCGGTAAATGCTTCATGGCAAACTCGACAACATGGCAACATGGCCCATCCTCTCTTGTTCCAGATCGTAGAAGGAACGGTCACCTTGGGTTCTAGTCTACTGTACAGATGAAAATCTTGCTGCTTCTACCAGTATCGAAGGCCTGCTAAAACAATCCAGAGCTTCTTCTGAGTTTTACATTTTTACCTTCTCGGTAATCTTTGTCGACTAAGTGCACGTGCGTGTAATGTTTCATGTGTCTTGTTCCCGGAAGTGAACGCCTGTACGATTGAAGATCTGTTGTCTGAATTGATCCCCTGTGATCTCTTTACGTTTTGGCATCTGAATAAGATCTAATATCAACTGCCTTTTATCTTATTCCATCGGTTGCTGTTACTATTACACGATCACTACACCATCACAAGTTTTAATACGGATTACGGCATACTTTCACTTGCTCACACGGTAGTAAGTTAACAGAGCACATCAACGGCTACCCCCCGCCGGTGCCGGTGACGCCAAGGTCAGGCTTGCCGTCCTCCGTGCCGGCTCCGAACACCGGCCCACCCTTGCCCGCGGCGTCCTCGACCGTGTCCTCCAGCTTCCTGACGGGCAGCCCGCGCTCGTCCTCGCCCGACCGGAGCTCCGTCCTCGGAGCCTGCCGGTGGCTCTCCTGCTCCTGGGCGACGACGCCACCGGTGGCGGCCGCAGGCGCTGAGGTGTAGGTGGTCGCCGTGAAGGCCCCCTTCGGCTGAGCTCCTTGCGCGCCGGACATGGTGACGACGCTCCTGCTGCTGCTCTGTTCGCTCCGTGGGTCGTCAAAGGTGTCGCTTAAGGAGCGTGGCTCTGCCTTTGCTTATGAACGTGCCTTTGTGGTGACGTGTCGCGCGCATGTCTACTGAGCTGCTGCCACGTGGGACCTAGTTGCTCCAGAAGCCGTACACGTATGCGCGAGAGCTGTCCCGAGTACACATAGGGAGAAATTAAAGTACAGAATGCTACAGCACATTGGAACCGCAAGCCTCTATTTGAAACGTGGTTGCCTAAACCTCTTTGTCATAGTCCGTACAATCTCTTTAACTCTCTCCGAAGGAAACCATAATGAAAAATAGAATCATAGGGCATTTATAAAATCGCCACAGATATTTTTGCTAGAACGCCACTTGAATAAAAATTATGATTGTATTTCGTAATTTTCGAGTAGCAAATTTGTAAATGGTTCAAAGCGGTGCAAATTTATAATTGTCCTAAAATTATCTAGGCCTGCATCATGAGCAGCACAGATAGCCCACAGGGAGATAATATGATTAAGTTGTAGGATGCCGAACTAAACAGAGTAGTGATAAATCATCCTTTTGCAAGGGGTATTATCTAGTTCATTCATAGAAAAGACATGTTTTTGTTTAGCATCTTACTGGTTCAAGTTCATACTTTTGGAGGAAAAACAACTATTCTGGTCTATCTACTTAACCCCTTACATTATTTTGATCCATTTATTAACTCACAAACTATTCAAATATATCTATTTACCCCTGATAAATTGTATTTTTTTGTTTCCCTTTCGTACAAGCTGCATTGTAAATTCAAATTCGTTGGTTGATATATGACGTTATGTGGGAAAACATATTAGCTTCTTTTCAAGGTTATTTTAATATGTTTGAAGCATCTGATGAGAGTCACATGAAAATGCACGAAATTCAAAAGTAATCACTAAACATTCTTTTAGAAGTTTTTTCAAGCATCGTTATGACGGCATTTACCTGCACGAGATTTAAACTTAGAGATTTACCTGCACGAGATTTAAACTTAGAGATGGGCGGTTATGAACTTATAAATGGACTGGATTCGGGCCCAACATCACGGGCTTGGAGCCCATTCTGGCCCAACTTGCGATTTCGATTTTCCCCCGAGTACCCGGCCCATGGAGGTCCGTTCAACATCGCAAACAAGCGGCGGCCTCGCTGAGGCGATTTTCTTGTTCGACGGGCGACTCATCCATCTCCCGTGCGCCTCCTCCTCGCAGACGGCGACAGCGCCTGCGCGCGCCGCCTCCCTCTCGCCAGCGGCTCGCCAGCGGCGGCGACGGCGGTTGCCTCTCCAAGCCCCCAGGTGCTGCCCTCTCCCCCTGCCATTCCCCTCCCCTCCTGGCCTCCTAGGGCTTCGCGTCCACACGGATCTACCATTTTCCTCGCGAACCCACCTCCTAGTAGATCTGCTCGGTCTCGTTGCGTTCCGAGCAAGATTTCGAGCTTTCGCGCCGGCTGCCGCGGCTCGCGGCGCCAGATCTGGGACGCGGCTTGCCTGGAAAAGCAAGCGCAGCGCACCTAGAACGAGTTTAGAATTATGTTCGATTCGGATTTTTTTTAGGGTTCATGTCGCTGCGCGATTTCGATTTTTTTTGTTCCGTTGGTTAGGGGAGTCATGGCTGACTCCTGGTCCCTACCTCGAGCCAGATCTGGTAGGGCTGCTACCGTGGTTGATGAGTTGCTCGATCCTGAAGGTCATGCGGCATGTGAACAGGAAATTGGCGACAGAATTGGAAATCATTTATTTGCTTGCAGTTTTGGAGTATTATTTTTCCCGATTCTTCTAATTTAACTTGTGCATCAGCAAATCTACCCGTACGGGCCACTGTAGAACAACTAAACAACGCATAATTGGTACTGTGAAACAGCTGATCGACATAAACTGCTGAACTAAAAGGGATGGAAGCCTTACATATAGTACTTTGAACTTGCTGATTCCTGATGGTTTGTTTACTGGTTTATGCTCAGTATAAGAAAGACCCTCGCTGCCCAATAAACCATTATGCTCATTTATACTGCTTCTTTCAGGCAGACCACCATTTGTTGGTTCCTCCATACTTCACCCTGCACTCCGGTTCGCAGTTTCATTTGTCAAGGTACTTAGTACTTACCACCTCACTTCCTGAAGTATTATGGTAAATGAAACTTGCCTACAAAACACTATGTTTATGATTTAGACTTTGAAAGCTAGGTTCTTCTAGAATTTCAGAACATTTACTTTAGAGCACTTTTTTGCTTAACTTTGTTAATCACTTGAGCTAGGGTGAATTATGCTACTATGCTGTCATGTATGTTCTGGCATCATTGCATGCATTCCTTGATTTTATTTTGCCTTCTCTAGACAAATTAGTGAGTGCTTCAGCTTTGTGGTGAATGAATTAATTTTATTAAAATGTTAATAATGTTTTCATGTTAGAATGAACTTAGCTCTATAGGATACTTCTATGTGCATTCATGTGGGGCTGTGACTTCTTTTACAGTTACATTCTGGCAGCTTGATAATTCATGACCTCATTGCACAATGTGGTTCCTCATCTGTGATTGAAGTTTCCTTGAACCACCCACTGATTTTTCTATAAAAATATGAATTGTTGCTTGGTAAAACTAAAGTATGAAAAATAAGTATTTGGCAATGTAGGCTCAAAAGTGTATGCATGTACCTATTGGACAACTATACTTTGGTTCAGGTTATTAGGTTATCTATCGTTTATGTGCATAATTACAAGGTGAAGATGCATTTTTATAATGCTTTTGCCATCATTGCTCCTTTTTTTTACCTTCCAACTTTTTTTATTATTAAGATAGTGCATCTTTTCACGTTGCATTGCTTAAATATATAGCAGTTAAAAGGTTTAAGGTTCCATTTTCTTGCTTGCCATATGCCCAGGTGTTGTCACATGTGTATTTATTTGCAGTTTCAGTGTTACTTGTATTAGGCTTAATTATGAATTTTTCATTTTTCTTCCTACATGAGTGTTTATATATTGTAGGCTGTTTATCTGACACTTTACCCTCTCTTGTGTTTTCTTATTAGATGTCACAGACGAAGGAAGTGAGGTTAGTATTCCCTACACGGTAGAGTTCTTATAATCTTCTTATTTTTTTCAAGATAGACTTCTTATCATCCTATGTGTCCTGGTTTTGAAATTTTGTTTTTAGATACACTGCACGGTCTATTACACCTCCTGCAGATAGAAATGGAACTTCAAGGTCGCCTCCTCCAAAGAGACGCAGCCCTTCAAGGTCGCCTCCTCCAAAGAGTACCTCAAGGTCTCCACGTCCAAGAAGTCCTAAACGGCGGAGCACCTCAAGGTCACCTCCTCCTAGGAGACGTGGTAGATCGAGGTCAAGGTCAAGGGATAGGAGTCGATCCAGGCAAGCATATCACTTGTTCATGATAGTTTATATCATATTGGTTCTAATGGCTTGTTTTTAGTTTTGATTTGTCACTACACGAATCTATGGGCAGTGGTCTAGTACTAATGTTTGGTTCTTTATCGTGCACAGGAGCGAAGATGATAGAAATCCAGGGAATAACCTTTATGTGACTGGATTGTCTACTCGTGTAACTGAAGATGATCTCGAGAAGTTTTTTAATAAAGAAGGAAAGGTATGTTCTCAAATTTATTAGTTGTGTTTTTATTATGGTTCTTATCTGTATCTGATTATTGGTTAATCTTGTGGCAACCATTTTGGTATCTAAATAATTAATTCCATCTTTGAATGCAGGTTAAAAACTGTCATGTTGTTCTCGATCCTCGCACAAAAGAATCCCGTGGCTTTGCCTTTGTGACTATGGATACTGTTGAAGATGCAAGACGCTGCATCAAGTACCTGCACCGCACTGTACTTGAAGGTCGTCTGGTCACTGTAGAGAAGGTCAGATATCAACTGAAATGATTCATTGCATTAATACATTATTTATTTCTGTTGAATAGTGCTAGTGTTATCATGTTATCTGTGTGGTTGTTTCCCCAATATTCAGAAATCATTAGTACAGTTAAAATAAGATAAAGCTAGCTGTTAAGTCAAACAAGATTTTTGCCTGGTCTTGTGTTCTTTCCTTCCCCCTTTCCCCTTTGGTCCTGAAATCATGGCTGTCTTAGTAACATAAATAGTTAAATACACAATGTATTGCACTTGAGAGTATGCTCTATTAATTTAATTAAATGCGTACTATGGTCTGTTAAGAACTTTGGTGAAGGGTTCTTGAGATGAGGTATGTTTATGGGTAGAGGACTACAAATATGCTCTCACACTGTGATGGGAGAGTATATTCTGGGACAGTCAGAGCTGTGAAATTCTGCTCAGGTGAAATGTGCCAGAGTAAATTGAAAGGGAGTCATTTGTGATGTGGTCTGCAATCCTAGTGTGGTGAATGGGGAAAACCTCATGTCTGGCTCCTCATCTGGGGTCTTAACTCCTCTCGTGCTGACTTCATGACCTTCCAGTTTATAACATGGTGCTGGGCTGCCTCGACGTCAACCTGGTTGGTTCAGGCTGTGCTGTCTTCGACCATGGTTGTCGCCAAGGGATGTGCAGCTGATGTGGTGGTGCTTATCACCAACCCCAGAGCTCATCTTCACTGCTTGTCGTCCACACCTTCCTCACCGACATTGCATACCCACTACATCAACGCAAGGGTTGCCACCATAGAGCGACCTTGGAGTCTTGTTGTGCACTATGCCACCATCACCGCCAGCACGATCGCCACCGCCACTGCGTCCGCCACCACGACCACAACCGCCATCGTCAACGTCGCCCGCATGATCCAACAGGCTCCATGGTTTGTCTACGTCGACTGAGCTTATGTGGTGCATGCTGCTGCCATGTCACGACACCAACTGCCGAGCTAGCCTGCATCGATGCTATCTTCATCCACAACAGGATCCCGATTTGATGGAGGTCACAAGAGGCATAATCTGGCTCTTCCTTGGAGAAAGCTACACCGACCACGGGAAAGTGCAAAAAAGTGTCATCTTTGGTTGAGCTACGTAATGTTATTCATCTACTTGCATAACAAGAATTTTGATCGAGACATGACAAGCTTATTGATCCATCACTATCTGTTTTTCAGCAAAGGGCCATAACTTCTTTGTTTCTTTATATATTTCTTTAACCAGTCTATTTTATGTTAATATATTGGGTAATTGGATTCACACATTGTTTGGCGTACTTGAAGTTCACTGTTTGTTTCATTGTGGAAACTAACACATGTTCGTGGTGTCCATTTCAGGCTAAAAGGACTCGAGAAAGGACCCCTACTCCTGGAAAATACTGTGGTCGAAGAGGTATGAATAGAAATTGGATACTTTTATGCCTGTCTGTATTAGTTGTTAAATATGCAATGTTTTATTCATTAGTACGTAAAGAAGAATTCATCTTCCTAAATATTTTGTCCCTCATAGGCTATTTGCTTGTTTATTCATATATTTTCATTTCAGTGATGCTTTGAAGTAAATCACAGATCTCATTGGAGTGTGATATTTCCTGTGACCTGTTATTATAATTGGGGCTATTTTTATCTCACTAGTTTTAGCTGCCATAACTCCACAAGACCAAAGCTTCGGAGTTAATCTCTAGGCTCTAGGTTATTCTCCTTGAGTCAAATCATATTATTAAGGTAGTCAAATCATATACCTAGCCATGGAAAACTTCTCCATGAACATAAGCATTTTCCATCCGGTTGTGTAGATCTTTCACAGGCTTGTATCAACGTATTACTGTGATCCAGAATTCCAGACATTAGTGGGCTCAAATATTAGCAATGAAAAATGTAATAGTTCATGGCTAAATTCTTGCATTGTACCTGTACCTTTAATAATATTTTACATTGCAGGAGGATCTCAAAGGCGCTCTAGGAGCCCATCACCATACCGTTCTCGCAGAAGGGAGCGGTCTCGTTCAAGGGACCGCAAAAGGGAGCGGTCTCCCTCGAGGGATCAGAGGGAACGGTCTCGCTCAAGGGAACGCAGAAGGGAAAGGTCTCGCTCCAGGGACCGAAGGGACCGGTCTCGCTCAAGGGACCGCCGAAGGGACTCGCGCTCAAGGGACCGCAGGAGGGAGCGCTCACGCTCAAGGGACTCGAGAAGGCGTGGAGATCGGTCCAGGTCACCGGCTGGCAATGGGAACCATAAGACAGACTAGAAAGCACTTTCCTTGTGATGGACCTTTTCGTCTTCGGGCAAGTCGTGACTGCGTGAACAATTGAACTTGTGATGCTACCTTTAAGGTAGTCAGTGTGTGAGACTGAGACGTTAGCATGGAGTTGTAGCGGCGTTTCTGTGTTGGTTTGTTTGTTTTTCCTGTTACCATGGTATCTTTTGGATCAGATAATACTGTTATATGGTCAGGGTATTGTTCTGGAAGCATTTGCATACACTCCAGAATTCCTAAGATATCCTTATAAGTTTGCTTAAGGTCGTCATGTCGTGTACCGAGCGCAAAGATTCACGTGCTGCCTGGCGCCTGGCCCCCTGGCCCCGGCCCACACGTCAGTGATTCACCATGCGGGTTAGAATGACTAAGCTTCTGCTTCTTGCGTTGGTACTTAAACTACTTTCCATTTCTCCGTTGTGATGTGCACGCGTCTCAAACGTCAAGCTTCCTAATGCAACCTCTGTTGTTCAGGCTATGCACCATTGGATACAGTATAATAGAAAATTAAGGTCAAAGTGTTGCTGGGTGACCGCAATGGGTTGCGTTACACTTTGAAATGGAGATGGTAATAATAATACGTTAATTTGAGGTCCTTTTGTCCAGTGCACAAGCTGTATGTTTCACGCACTCCAAATCATTATGCTTTCTATGACGATAGCTATGTGTTCTTAATCTTCTCTAGCAGACAAGCTGAGATGGGCGTGCAGTTACTATACCAGTGTACTAATCTGGAACAGGAACTGCCAAACTGGTGCCCGAGTTAACATTGAATTTCCAGTCCAGTTCGGCGAATTTCTCCGGAGTCAAATGGGCATGGGGGTACCCTAAATTGTACTCAAGCTCCTCCATTATACAACGCCACATCAAGCCGTGATGCCTTTGAAAACCACGGAGCAGAAACCAGCAAAGCAATGTCAAACTCCCTTGACAACTTGACACGTCCGTACGTCCTGAGGGCGCCATTCGCATGCATGCAGCGTTCTGACTTTTAGTTTCTCTAGGTTAATGTTGCTAACACGCATCTCCAGCCTTATCTTTCCGGCTACCTCTCGCGTACCTGCTGCTGTCCAGTTTCATTTTTTCCCCCTGAAACCGGGTCAACTGAGATCGCCAGCAACAGGACAAACTAGAGGTTGGATTGGGGAATAAACAACGCTTAATCAGGTCAAATCCTGAAAGGGTTTTGCCTCTTCCTTGTCATAAACAGTGGTTATAAGAAATTCCCATTTATTGGGCTTGCTTTTGCTTTTGTTTCTTTTTTCTTTAGCATATAACACCTGCTAGCTAGATGCTATGGTAGATGGAATCCAAATACTTTGAATAATTTTTGTTTAAAATTTGAACAAAATCTAGGATGTTTTGGAGCAAGCCACTCATCCAAATTGTACAATACAAAACCAAAACCAGTTGTCACAGAAACCAGGACACTTGTTTCATACTGTTCCACACGACCGGGCGGATTGTTGAGAAGAAGCTTCTTATCCTGCGAGAATTTTAGAGCAACCTGAGGAAATAATCAAACTGGTCAGCAACAAGCGTACGCACGTGTGTTCGGCCACCTGCATTGTATGCAAGCACCCACAGGATGGCTGGATTGCCAAGTTGCTGGTGTCCCTGCTATAGGGGAAAAGGGGAAGTTTGGTGCGTATTTGTGGTGTCCCTTCTCCACTTGCAGTGGCACAACCAAGATAATATTCCACACAAGCTGCGGCAGGAATTCGTATGAAGTCAATAATGTTTGATCGAAAGGCGGAAAAAAAATAAGAGAGGTAAATGAAGAAGCAATAGGAAACAGCAATGGACTAGGGCATGGGATGAGAAAATAGCCGCTTTAGATCCTGTGTGGAAAATGATGAATATGACTTTCACGGCGATATATAGCGCTATACATAGATCAACCGGAGGGTAAACAAATAGACATAACAGTTTTTTAAGTAGAGGAAAATATGGAAGCAGATCATCGTATTGAGTGGCTGAGCAAGGCTAGCTCCATGTAATTAGAAAGATTGATTGGAGGTCATACTACAAGCAGGAGCGGAGCCGGGAAAAGCTTCCACCCGGGGCTGATCAGTGGACAAAATCTAGGCTAACTAAAATCGGATTGAATTCTACTGTTATTGCAGATTTACATGGGAGAAGCTAGGCCAGGCCTGCGCTGCAGCAAGTCCAGCACGGGCCCTGGCTCCGCCCCTGACTACAAGGATAAGCAGCCATTAGTGAAAATTCTGTTCTAATACAAGGAGCAGTCATTTGTCCACTTGGTTTTTTGCAACTTGAAGTCACAGCCACTGAGATCCTGATCCAGAGATCGAATCAATCAACAGGCGATGAACAAGTTGAGTACGTGTAATAGCTAGTTTTGAACCATATGCAGTAGATTACTGTTTATATATGTAGAAAGAGTCAAAGAGCTAAAGAGGTTCTGCACGATCGAACTGATGCATTTCAGCATCTGTTGGCACAACAGCAGCCTAAAAAAAAGAGGTAGTTCGAAGAAAAAAAGAATATAATGTGACGTGTGCTTTGGAATTGTGTGCAAACTTAACTAAACCATATAAAAAGCTGCGAAAGAGCCAATCCGATGTTGCACGAGGGGAAACATAATGAGATGCTTAATAAGATAGCAAAAGGCACTTTTCGAAATTAGTTGGCAAGGAAATCTTTTTCCTGCCTGCTGGCATGAGCTAGGGAAAGCAGTGACAATAATTCATGGTGAAGGTGAGCCACTTTTGACTCCTTTTTCTTCCATTATTCCAATGTAGCTTTATTTCAAAAGCAAGAAAGCCATTGTACACAAGACAGAGGAAAAATAGTACAAGAATAATACTATTATTGCAATTTGTGGTTGTATAGATTTTCCCTTCACCTCGGAGCAGTAGGTTAATGACAAACGTGTTTTAGATAAAAACAAAAGTGATAATCGTTGTGAAGGCCTTTTCTTCTAATTAAGTTAGTGATGATTGACCTTTGAACAAACAAAGCGGTGCTTAACTACCAGCGTGGAGCGCCCCCCCCCCCACCAGTGACGTCGTTAGGCTCTGTCCTGGTGACGTCACGTGGGCACGCACGCCCTTGTGTTTTTGTCATTCCAACGACGCGCAAAGAGGCTTGAAGATTCCTCGTGTACACGTCGGCTGGTCGCCGGTCAAGCTTCCACGTATTTCTTGTCTGATTTCTCCACTCCCAAACTCTGACCATCACCCATATCACTCACCACTTCGCTATAATATTTAGCAACAATCATCTCACTCTCACTATCAATCCTAGGCCCTACTCTCTCCGTCTCTCAATATATAGAATCACTTTATTTTGGTGCAGAAAGACTGGTTTATTAGGCTTTTCTCTATGTATTAAATTTCATTGGATTATTTAAATTTCAATGTATTAAATTCTTGAAAACACAAGCACCGTGCAAAATTCAGCCACATTTCATAGAACCTTACGCTTGAGCTGGCGAATTTCACAACAGATGTATACCAAAGAAATGTAGAGTGAGAGAACACAAACCAACAGCTAGTAGTACTAGGAATCCAGTGTGGTAGAGAACAACTTGTGGCAAACCAAAAAAAGGTCAAACTAATACTCCAAAGCACCAAAGTGAAATTTGATCTCCACCATAACAACTCAAGTCACTGCAAATTGGACCAGAATTAGACCGCTTTGGTACCCGCTGCTCTCGCTCTCACCAACCAGCCAAACCCTGCCTGCAGCTGCAGCCAAGATTGTACCCTGACGTCCTGCAGTGAACCCCCAGCAGCAGCACAAGAGAAAACAAAACCAAAAACCCAAATAAAGAAAGAAATCCAAAAGGAGATTTATATTACTTTCTGACAGAGGGGGCAGATAGAAAAGAAGAGGGCATTTAGGCAAGTTGGGGAGGTTTGAACCGGTCAGGATTTTGACTTTGAACCCTCACTTGGCTTGCAGCTGCAGCCTTTTGTCTGTCTGCCCGGATGAGAGAGAGAGAGAGAGAGAGAGAGGGGAGAGGGATTAGCAAAGACCGTGGAACCGGTCCAAGATTCTGATGGTTGTGTTGTGGTGGTGGTGGTGGTGCGCCGTGTTCGCCCGGTAGCGGTAGCGGATCCAAGATTGGCTGAGTCCGACCCGGGACGGGGGCCCGGTTGGTTCAACGGTCAAACAACACTAGCAAACTCGAGTCAAACAGCCAAAGTGAAGGGTTGGACTGAGGATTAGAGTCTAAACATCACCTGGCTGTTTCCCAGATGGAGAGGATCTTTGAGCAAGACATGTCGCTTTCCTGATTAAGGAGGACTTGCAGCTAGCGGTCATGAATCACGGTGAAGCTGTAGCTGCTTAACGAAGGACGGCGCTCCTCCAACAATTCTAAGATTATAGAATAACTAATAGTAACATACTAGTCATTGATAGTGGTTCAACTTCATGTTTCGAGCTTTAGATGGTATGTGCTTGCACAATGTGTGATAACGGATGAGAAAGTCGATTGTTTGTGTATGTACATCCGCATCATAAAGTCATTAGAGTGTGATATTTTTATTGGAGATACATATATTTGTAAAGATGGGAGAAGTAAACTTAACGGAAGTTATTTTAGTTGTTTGCAGATAACATGAGTTATTGGAGATACATATATTTGTAATGAAGGCACTTAAGCAGTGCGCTAGGACAAACAAGTCATCGATAAGAGATCTAATCCGTGTCGTATGGTAATAAGAACATGCCTCCCTTGATTAACCGCTGCAAGGGAAAGAGAAAAAACAATAAAAGAGAATAGTGATTTGGAATTCTTGACTTTAGACAATATGAAAACATCACTTATTTATGACAGGAGAGAGTAACTAATTAGCAACCGCTGGACTTTATGAATAATTCAGTTAGACCGAATAATAAAGAAAAGAAATTGTTGAGCCACTTAGGTTTGCACGTTTTTATACTCTATTTGTTCTAAAATATTGGTATTTTAAAGTTTGACATAAGACAAACCTAAAAGTAATTTTGGGATGGAGAGAATATTTCATAAATATCCCTTAATTAATGAGCGGTCCATCTTAGAGGCCGTTTTAGAGAGTTTTTGCTGGTTAAAACTCTCCTTACTTAACATGATGAACTTGCCATTTGGAAGGGGAAAAACAAAATAAAAGCAGGACTAGGAAGCATCAAGATAGGCAGAACTTCCGCCATCCCCACTAAACGTTTCCTCCCATTGTTCTCCTTTCCTCGACTACACTTGTCCAGCAATCGCATGACAAGGATGAGCAAACCACCACAACACTTGTTCTCTTAACAAGATTCACTTGTTGGCAACTCCTAGTCATTTGAATATGATGGACTTAAGGACAATGATAGGAGGGTAGTGTTCAGCGTAGGGGTTCACTAAACAAGTATAGATGAACCCGAGAGTGAGTCGCCCCCTGTTCAAACTTGAAATTCAAATACGAGGAATAATTCAAAATTCAAATTCGAAGATGAGAGAGTGTGATGCCCAGCATATAACAGAGCAATCAGCAAGGAGAGCCATGAGCATGAGGTCCAGAAGAACTCCCTTAGACCGGATGGATGGCGATGGCGCGAAGCAGGACCCGACCCGGCACGGCGGCAGCCAATCACGGGGCGGTCTCCTCGATCCGGGCCGGTCAAAGAAATCATCGCCTTCTCCTCGTCGCCTCGCCACGCCTCGCCTCACTTCACTTGAAATTCCTCCCCTCCTCTGCGACGCGCTTCCCCGCTCCCTCACCTCACTATAAGAAGCCCCGCTTCCCTCCACTCCTCTCACCACCAGGCACCAGTCGCCTCCTCATCGTCAAGCGATTCCCGATCCCCGACCCGATCGCCAGCAAGCTCACACTCCGCGCTTCCAGCGGCAACGGTTTCCCCTCCGGCGCCGACGACCGAGCCTCGGTTCTTGCAGCCGCAGCAGCAATGGCGGAGGGCGGGGAGAGCGGCGGGCGGGCGCGGCTGGTCTCGGAGCTGGTCTGCGTGCAGGACCTGGTGCGCCGGCTCGAGCTGCAGCTGCGCGCCCCCGCGGACGCCGCGTCCGTCGACCTCTGCCGCCAACTCATCCACCAGATCGTCGCGCTCACCGACCGCTCCATCGGGATGGCCCGCTGCTCCCCAGACCTCGCCGCCGCGCACTGCTTGCTCCCCGCCGCCGCGCAACAGCAGCAGCAGCCCCTGTCCGGCGCGCCCAGCCCCCTGAGCGACGCCGGCTCCGACCACCACCAGCCGTTCCTCCGGGCCAGCCCCAAGAAGCGCAAGGCCACGGCACGCTGGACCAGCCAGCAGGTGCGCGTCAGCGCCGCCGGCGCCGGCGCCGAGGGCCCCGCCGACGACGGCCACAGCTGGCGCAAGTACGGCCAGAAGGACATCCTCGGCGCCAAGCACCCGCGGGCCTACTACCGCTGCACCCACCGCAACTCGCAGAACTGCCCGGCCACCAAGCAGGTGCAGCGCACCGACGACGACCCCAAGCTCTTCGACGTCGTCTACCACGGCGACCACACCTGCCGGCCCTCCGCCGCGTCCACCAGGAGGGCGCCGCACAACCCGCACGCGCAGGCCGCGCTGCAGGGCCTCGCCGCCCGCCTCACGGTGACCACGGACGCCGCGATCGCCGCCGCCGCGCTCCCGCCGATGACGCCCGACAGCTGCCCGGCGCGGGGCGCGTCGTCGCCGTGGTCGCTGGCCTCGCCCGTCGGCTCCGACTCCAACGGCTGCGCGCAGGGCGTGTCGCCGTGTCCCGTGCCCGGGTACGCGGACTGGGGCTCCCACGGCGACCTCCAGGAGGTGGTTTCGGCGTGCGCCGCCGTGTCCGACCTACAGGGACTGCCGGTGCTGGACAGCGAGCTCATGTCGCTGGAGTGCTTCGCGTTCGATCAGAGCTTCGACATGGGCGGCGCAATGCCGAGCCTCTTCTATCCATGAGAAGAACAAGACTAGAGCCCTGTCCATGTCTCCATGACAGGAGGGAAGAGCAGAGGAGCCTCTTCCTAACAACTGTGCAGTAGCAGAAAAGCAGCAGAGCTTTTAGAACATCTGAATAGCATCTCTTTGTTTTTGTTTCATTCCCTTCTGTTTTGTTTTTACCATCCTCCACTTGTTGGGTTGAATTTTGTTGATTTCAGTCAGGAAGAGAAAAGGAATCAGAATTTACCTATGGAATGTTCTTCTCAATCCCAAAAAATTACCATCTCTTGATATGAACTCACTCTGTAGCCTGTACAAACACAAAATCCTCTGAGCACGTCAAATCTGAAAACTTGTTCAACTACGACCAAGTGAAATCAAGCTTGCAACATTCCCAACTTTTCATCCCTTCCGAGTCCAGATACTATCACAGGAAATAGGTCCCGATTACCAAAACAGTTACGAGAATCGGGATCTGATTAACCAAAACAGTTACGAATTGGTTTCTGATTAATCTAAACAATTGCAATCGTTTCAGAATCCTTGTTTAAGAACTTAAATGTACAAACACAACAAGCAATTGTCGGGTGACGCTGACATTGTTCCAGCACAAGAAATGAAGTAACATTGCAAAGCTGAGGGCAGCCTTGATCACGAGTGCAGAACAGTTTGACTCCAACATCTCACACCTGACCTTGACAAGGCTGAAAACATGGCTACCATATATATAGCTTCTCATAAACTGATGCCAAGAAAATTCCATGAAATCAATACAATCTACCCTTAATTTCATGAAGCCTTCAACTGTCCGATACAGAAATCCTCGATAATATCGAAGACTCTAGTGCCGTGCTGTGGTCTGCAGGTCAAGATAGAAGAATGTCATGGAACTGAGAACGAAAGCAGCAAAGAACCAGATATTGATTTCATTCAAGCAGAACCATTAAAGTGAAATCAGGGAAGGCATATTTATGGTTCAGGAAAAAAAGACAAGATAAGAAAGACATGCATCATCAATATCATCATTTCAGTTCCAGATTTATTTTGCAGTTAGTGGTGGACCATGGTAGGTTTGCGAAAAACCAAAGTACCTCATTTGCAAAAGCAAATACTGCACAATATAATCTGGACACCTCAGTAGGAGTTTTCAAAACACAAACAGATTTGAGCCAATTCGTCGATCTGGTCTAATTTAACCTGAATTCTACTCTAGAGTACATAGAAACCAAAACATGAGAAGGCTTGCTAATTTCCTAGGGGAGCATATAACAGAGCATCTGAGAATTTTCTCGCTCGAAGAGTACATGTGCATCAGGCAAACCATGGAGTTCATTGCGAAATAGCATTACTTTAGAAGATATTAGCAGTAGCAATTACTGGATAGGCAGCATAGGAAATAAAATTCCTGGCCATCTCTGCCTAGTAGGACAGCAGTACTGTCATTGTATTCTCTTCATTTTTCCTTTAGAATGTTCTTAGTAGATGTAGTACGAACAGAACTAAAATTACAATGTTAGATCCTCATTACTTTGGTCCATTATATCAACACAATTTTAAGATGGCAAATATTTAGAGGCAGTAGCGCTCCTGGAAAGAAGCTAGTAAAAATCCTACATGAATAATCTCATTAGTAAAAGGCACACCATGTAAAAATCTGGATGCACTATAAAAACAATTATTTCTAATTATCGAAGAAAAAACCATGGAAGGCACTGAACCACTGAAAGAACATGCTATGAAGTATAGCAAGGAATTAAGAAATTACAAACCCAAAAAAGCCTTCTGTGGAATCACCACCAGCATTATTTAGAATGGCATCTCCGCCTGGATGTTCCTCCACATAAGGAGTGACATCATAGACCTGGTTCAAACACCAAAGACAAATTTAAAAGAGCGAAATATGTGAAGCTTCTTATTTTCAAGTATAGGGCATTGAATAGGGACAAACTGAGGTGGAAACTCCGTTTATGCAACCTTGTCTTTGATGATGATCCAACAATCCTTCCTTGTGTTATGTTTAGAGATCTCTTCCTTTGTATAGCTCTTAGATGTCTGGATGTACAAAGACAGTAAAAACAAAAAAAATGCATTTCTTCAAACTTTGAAAAATATTACAAGTATTACACTGCAGATCTGGAGAGGGGCGGGGGGGGGGGGGGGGGTGCATTGCAGCATGTATCTGTAGGCTAAAAAAACTAGCCAACTAAAAATGAAATATGAACAGCTTACCGTTCCATCTCCTGAATCAGTTCCCTTTGATTTACCTGCAATCCAAAAGTTATTCAGATCTAACAAGGTCAACCTGCTACAATCACAAGCAATTAACGCTGCAGCCTGTACCTTTGTTTTGGGACTTCGGGATCACAAAGAGAGCTCCTAGTGCCAAAAGAATGACAAGTGAGATGATGATAATAACCTCCATCTCTTGGTCCTCCGGAATTACAGAACTTTACGGCCACAAAAATAATATGCTATACTGAAAAAAAAGTCAACTGAAATCAGGGCCAAAGGGACGAATGAAGATTGACTAAAAATTAGGTGTGGACTTTCAGTTAGTAATGATGATAGCTAATGTAACATCCTTGTTGAATAACAACAAAAGAATAACTCAAGATGCCAATGCCAGCAAGCAGCACAATGAAATGGCAACTCCATAAAATGCATTGAACTACTGACAGAACATACTACAGGAGCGACCCGTGCCGCGACGGAGCTCGCGGCGGCCGCCCGCGCGGCCCGCGGCGGGGCTCGGCGGCTCCGGCCCGTGCTCGACGGAGCGCACGGCTGCCGCCCGGTGCTAGCTAACCAATTGATCGTCACCACTCCGACCTCCCACAGGAGACGGGCCTAGAGCCCACTACATAATTCTTAGCAACATTGCAGCGGCCGCGGCGGGGATGGGATTCAGTGGAACCAAATCCCATGCCGCACGCGAATCCGCAAAGTGAATTGATTCTGATTTTGGAGCAACTATCCCAATCCCACAAAGGGGATCCTGAGTGCCGAGAGCAGCATGAGCAACCCATCCAAGCGAGGCTTCGGGATGGGGCTTCCTTACCAGAGGTCGATCCAGGTGGTTCGACGGATCGCCGCTCCGGCGCAGTTCAGGGGGTCGACGAGGGCGGCGGCGGCGGGAGAGCGGGAGGGAAGGCGAGCCTGATCTGAAGAGCTCACTAGAGCCGGCAGCGGGGGAAGGGAGTGACACTGACAGGACGGCCGCGGGGCGAGTCTGTGTTCGGCCAGTGACCCCTTCTACGAGAAACTCACCTACTAGCAGACCTCGCCTCTCTCAGTTTCGACCGTGGCAATACTGCAAAATATAAAAATGAACTTAGGTAAATAAATAAATTATGGTAATGATTCTATAACAGCCGGCCGCATTTTTGTTTGACGGAACGGCCGATTCAACGACCCTCGGGGGCGCGCGCTCGACCTCCTCTTGACACACTGGTACCACGCCATCGCTCCCGTGCCCGCGCGGCGCCCTTCCCCCCCCCCCCCGACCGACAGGCCGGTCCCACTTTCTTTAAACCAGAGGGAAATTTATTCAAAACATCGGGTCCCGTGCCCCTTAATTTCTGTTGCTCATCTTCTTTATAGGGTTTCTCTATCTCCTCTCTGTCCCACGGCGTTTAATTCAAGGTTTTTTTCGATGTTTTCGCCCTTGTTTCTAGTGAAGGTCATCGTCCCCGAGCAGCTGGAATCCGAAGGTTGGAAGAAGCGGTGGGGAAAGCGCAAATTAGATAGGTGAGCATCCAACCCTGCATCCCCTGAATCTCTCTCTACAACTAGTCTCTACAATTTGTCCCTATCCCCCTCCCGTCTCTAATCTAATTTTTGCTGTGTTTTTGGTTTGCAAGGAGACATCAACACCCCTTCTGCGCGCCTTGCTTTTGCTCCTCTCTGCAATCTGGTGGTGGAAATCGCAGGTTCGGAAATTAGGTGAGGGATCCCCTTTTTTGCGCCGCGTTCCTCAGATTCTCTTCCCCTATGTGCTCATGTGGATTTTCCTCAGATTTATTCAGCGCGCGAAGATTGTGTTACAGCGGAAGAATCTCTGCTACAGGAAAAAGCGCGCACAGATGAGTCAAATTGCCCCCTCGCCCTCTAATCTATCACTGCAACTTTTTTTGCTACTGGGATGCTTAGGTGTTAGGAGCTTTTTGCATTAAATCTGTGTGTTGGGCTACCTTGTGGTAGTGGTTTTATTGGATATGGGTAGGGATGTAAGGGAAATTAGAGGGGTTTTTTCATGGTGTGTTGCACTAATGATTAGATGTTATTTTTGTCTAAATAAACCATAGTTCTAAGGTTTGCATTGATTTTTTTGCTCCTCCGAAATATAGGTCAGTGGTTTTGTTGGGAATTGGTAGGGAGGTAGGGGATATTAGGGTTTTTTTTCATAGATTCCGCGCTGATGATTAGGTGTGTTTGTTTGAATAAATCATAGTTTTCGGGATTTTTTCGGCTCCCTTTAATATAGTTCATCGACCTCTTTTTCTATACTGAATTCTACCGCAATGGCTCCCATTCCCCTACATTTTGTAGTTCATTTTTTTGGCCCCCGGATGCCTGCGACTTTTAGCCCCTCAGCCCCATTATCACTAACCTTTTTTCTTTCGTAATGTGTAGTTTTTTCTAAAAAACACATATCACAAATTACAATGCCAAGAGTATAGAAGGAGCATCAAGGTCGGGCGACATCGTCCGATGCCGTATGTCTCATATCTGCTTCACCTGTCATTATTATTATAGTCATACATTTTTTATTTTTAGGAAATAATAGTTTTATCAGCTAGGCAAATTCATTCATCATGTTAGGCAACTTTACCTAATACTTTTACTGAATATGTTTTCAAAAAAACCAAAGCATTTCTGATTTTTTTATTAAATTCTTCTTTTGTTCAAATGTGTGAAGAATCGAAGAAACAGGGCGTCCCCTGCTAGACTCATCAAGCTATATGGATTCCTATCTGAAGGTCAGCGCAAGATGATACGCGATATCAAATTTGATGGGCTGCTGAAGATTGCATGCTCCACAATCCCAGCAGACTTCGCCAATTGGCCGATGGTGGAGTGTTTCAATGCTGAAACTTCATAGCTAGTCTTTCCGGGATGGGGCGGAATTTTAGTCACATCAAATTCTGTGGCTGACGTACTTAACTTGCCAAACAGGGGCAGCAAAGTGAAATATGAGCTTGACGTGGATGCAATAAACTTCATTCACAACAAGTATGACGTCATTCAAGGGTCAGCACCCAAGATCGAAGAAGTAATTAAAATGTTGAAACAAAACAAGGCTGCAAACGAAGATTTCTTGAGGTCCTGGCTGATGATTGCAATTTCAACTTTCCTTTGCCCACCCACCAGCTTGGGAATAAGCCCCAGATGCTACTCAGCATTAGTTGACCTTTCAAGCATTAAGAACTTGAACTGGTTTTAGTTTGTGGTTGATCAGTTAAAGGACGCAACTATAAAAATTGACAAGAAAAATTCTATGAGGGGTTGCATTCTTCTACTCGTGGTAAGTTTAATTCTGTGAGGTGGTTTTCAGATTCACTGGGGGAGTCATTTTTTTTAGTTGATATTTGATATTTCCTTTTTCTTTTTTGCAAATTTTGTACATAGACTCGCTAGATCTTCATAATATACAAATCCCCACGGGTATACCAAGGATCGATGCATGGTCCAGGAAGCTTTTGGACCAGGTCATCAAGTTGGACACAAATTGCGACGGCTCTTTTGGCAAATTGAAGGTACGCAAAAATAGATAACAGCCGTATGGGATCTCACTCCGCTAATTTTTCTTTTTTCGCTCTCAGTCTCGCCCACGTAACGCGTGCTAACCGTATTTTTACACCCTTGTTTTTTAGCTGAAACAATCAGGTCATTTAGTGGAGGCTGGATTCGCTCTGCAGATGGATGACAGTAGTAGATTTGTAACAACAAAATCACCAAGACTCTTGCCCCCAAAGGTATGTGCTGCATGCCCCTCTGTGTGCGGTTACATGAGCTTATCCATCCAGCTGAACCATGCCCCTAGAGTTTTTTCTCCTTTTTTTTTAGCATGTGCATTTTGTTTAGTAATTTTCCTTCCTATGCAGTTTTAATGCCCCCACCAAGCAATTTATTGCCTCCCGCAAAGCAACTTTAGCTTTTCTCATGAAGCAATCTTTATCCAAATTTACCATTTTTCTCATTTACTTTTTTTTTGCAGAAGAAGAGGAAAATTTGCGAGTGTCGCACCTATTTAAGGATAAAACCGAATGCATAATTATATGTATGTCAGGATCAAGTTCTATACATATGGTGACTTCATCAGTGAATAATCAGCAACAGTATCACGAAAAGAGAATTAAAAGACTATAAAGATTATCAGAGTTATACAGCTTATCCTGTAAACGAAAACTCCAAACTTCACAGGCAATCGACCGGGGGTTGCGTAGGCCTAGAACTCAGCATCATCTTCAAAAGACTTCATATCAACTTTCTCTTCTGAGCAGCAATTATAACAAGCATGAGTATACTTATGGTTGGTACTCAGCAAGTGTTGGGAATTATATGACATGAGGGCCAAAATCTATTAAGCAATTTTAGTTGGTCAAATTTTATTAGCACCTGATTACTAAGATATAAGTTCATACCAAAACCTACATTACAAACCCACATTACAAGAGAGAAGAGATACATCATAAGCATAACCAAAACCATATACACGGTGCCTGAGGGGCTTCAGAAGGGCTACCCGCTACTAAATCCGTAGCCTGAGGGGCTTCGGAAGGGCGAGGAGCGTCATTGGCTGGGGCAGGTCGCATGATTTAATTCATCTTCAAGTTTATTAATCATGTAAGGGTCCAAGCCGCTCTTAATCGTGAGCACGACTAATATATCAGGTTTCACTCTGCAGAGGTTGTACACTTTATCCATAATTCGTATCTCCCACTTTGCCCGAGGTAGCTAGCCTCTAAAACAGTTTCGAGGTGAGTGACAAGAGATTCACTACAAGACCTTTACAAAGATTCCCTAACTTATGACAATCCACTAAGGTTTCAGGCCGCAGTGGTCATAACCCTCCCTAATGAGAAAGACACCTTAACCAGGAACATATCTACGCCTTAAAAGGACCGGGCTATACCCCATCAACGCACTTCCCTCTTGCCCTTTTGGTAAGATCATTTAGAGTTTCTAATTAATTAAGTAAGACTAGAGCCATATAGTATTGTGGTTGCACTGTTTTTCTACGTGGTTCTCCATGTTCCGATTAAAATATATGATCTTATGATTAACAACACAAAGAGCATGAACATGGATAAAACAGGTGTAACATCATCATTGTGGTCATCATGGTTATATATTATTCCCAAACCAGAACGAGTTATAGCAACTAAGCAATAGCTACCCAACATAAAGGTAAAACCCAGGTTGACAAAGAATGATCATAAAGACTAGGCATATCTTGTCAGGGATAGATCCCCTGGGTACCGCAAGGAAGCTACCCGTGAGGAAAAATAAGTCTGATTCATACTAGGATTCCACTGTAATCCTGTTATGACTCATACCTTGTAATCCTACTAGAACTCCTACCTTGTAATCCTACTAGAAACCCCGTCCCCTGGGATATATAAAGGAGGGCAGGGATACCTAGATAGGCAGAGAACCAACAGAGAACCAACAGAGAGCAGCCAACAGGCAACTCAACACCCAAGCGCAGGGCGCAATATACAACACCTAAAATAGAACGTAGGGTATTACGCTACTCTAGCGGCCCGAACCTATCTAAATTTGTGTCTTGTGTCCTTGCGTTCACCTTCAAGTTCCAGATCCGGCGATCCCTCACCAAATAATCACCTACCTTAGGATATCCTTAGGTAGGCCGATGGTAAAAACACCGACATATCCTTAATTAGGATCCATCAAGATTAGAACATATGCATGCATAAAGAAAAAGTTATATTTATTGTGATTATTAGGACAAAAAAATGATCAAGGAAATACTTGCCTTTCTTTTAGAGAATAGCTGCTCAGAGTCTTCAATTCTTGTTCTTGAAACTCTAAATCTTCAAAGCTCTTGGATCGCGCTTCTTCAAACGTCACACAAGCATTGGACCGAAGCATACAAGCAAGCAAACAAATAAGAACGACTAAGAATAGATACAACAAATAAAAGGAAAGCTTTAAAAGAGCGTATAAAAGGTTAGAGCTCTCTGCTACGGTCACGAGAACGAAAGATGGAAAACGGAGCTACAATAGAAAAGAAATAGCTATCGAAAGATTTATGTTATAAAGAGACAAAAGAAGTATAAGCTTCCTTTATTTTAATTTAAAAAATTAATGTAAAATATATTCAAAAGAGAATATCCCCGACTATAATTAACTCATATTATATTTGCATTTATAAAGATGAAGTAGAACTTAGTCAAATTTTATATATGATTGTCTATGTACGAATTATTTGAATTAAACAATTAGAAAGAAAAACTGGTGAGAGCATCTAAACGTCGAAATTTATGGTTCGTGTTGAACTAAACAAATTATAACTAAAATACATTTAAGTTGATATTAATCAAATTAACATTAATTAAGAAAACCGGAGTTAAGACTTAATTGGATTTTAATTGGAAAAACTAGATGAGAGGATATTAATCAAAATAAATCTATATTTAGTTTGAAAAATAGAAATTATGGTACAACAGCACTACTAAATGATAGCTTAGGGTTTTAGAAGACTAACGCAAAAAGAACGGATCGAAACAGATCTAAAACGCGGAAACTACACATGAAACAAGCTTATAGGGACCTATACGTAATTAACTATAGATTTCAGGGGCTAGCACAAAGAATTGCAAGACATAGAAAATAGTGCTCGCAAATTAGGAAAACTTTAGGGTTAGATCTGAAAAATACCATGAGAGGGGTTGGGTTGAAAAGATGTAATAGATCCAGGGGGTTTTCTGCAAATTTTACAAGACACCTGAAAAACTGCAGGTGTTACAAGATTTTCAGGGGGCTAAATTGCAAAAAGCTCGAGACGGCCCCAATGGTGGCCGGCGGCCACTGTTTTCCAAATCCCCAGAGCGAGGCAAAAGAAAGAGGACGACGAGGGGATTCGATTCCATACCTTACTTACCGCGAGGATGCATCGTGGTGGTCGAATTTCGCTGGAGAAGAGGTGGCGACACCTCTGTTCATGGTGGCGGCGCTGGGCACCAGGGGCGGCCCAAGAGGAGGCGCAGGGGGAGGCGAGGCGCGACGCTGGGTGTGGAGGAGCGCGGCGCAGAGGGGCAGGTCTGGCGCTGCAGCAGCGAGAAGGCGCGGCTGCAGCAGGGCCAGGGCGCGGTTACAGGGGCGCAGGGCGTGGAGGAGCACTGCTGGGGCGCGAGACGAAGGCTCCGGGCGGCGGCGCTCGGGAGAAGGGTAGGGCGCGCAGGGGCAGGAGTGGCACGGCAGCAGGAGGAAGAGCTAGGCGCGGCTGAGGCAGTAGGGCGCAGGGGAAGAAGGGCGACGGCGGCTCTCTGGGGCAGGTGTGTCGCGGGGGATAGAGGCAACAGGGGCGCGCGGGAGGCGACGTAGGGGAGGGCGACGGTGGTGCTGGCTGCAGGGGGCGCGAGGGCTCGTAGGGGTAGGGCACAGGAAGAAAGGCGGCGCTGGGAGGTGGAGTGCGAGCAGCAGGGGGCACGGGGAAAAGCTAGGGCTAGCGATGCAGAATTTATAGGGCGCGAAGGCCTGGGTTTTGGCAAGCAGGGACGAGGCGGCGCATCGGGCTGGGACTCGTCCTTGAGTTCGGATTGCCCACGGGAGAAACAAGATTGGGCTGACGAGCGGGTCCCATAATTTAGCGAGCAAATAGAGGAAGGAAGAGGTAAAGAAAGGAGGAAACGACCTCGCAGCGAGACTAGAATGGCGAGCGAGTTCGGTTATGGGCCGAAACATGAAAACGAGCTGACAGTGCTAGTCGAACACGAACGAGCTATTCGAGAGCGCGAAAAAGAGAAGGAAGGGATCAGGCCGAGTTGATGGTAGTTACGACAGCGGAGCACCATCGAAAAAAAAGAATGCTGAATTCAAGCTACGGTTCCGTTTCGAGTAAGGTCTGGTCAAGATGAAGGATTAGAGACAAGGAAACTTGAATGGAAATTATAGGATGTTAAATATGACTGAGTAAAAAGGGAGAATGGTGATATAACGGATCCGTCCAACTACGATGAGGATTTGATATCAAAATAGAAATATTTTTCAAAACATATATTTAAGCTTAAAATAAATCTAGAAAAGTCCATATAAATCTTTTAAACCACGAAAAATATATCCAGAAGAATCTCAAAAATTCCGAGGAAAACTCGGAAGGTAATTTGGGATACGAGGAATCCAAATAAAATATTTAGGATTTGAGAAAAGATTTTAGAACTTTCCAATAAATGGATTTAGCTCTACGGAAAAAGAGAATAATTTCCAGAAAAATCTGGAAAATTCTCGAAAAATCCTAAAGATGGATGAACACGTTCTAAAAGATATTTACATCCTAAAATTAAATATTTTATGGTGTGACAGCGAGATTTTAAGCAAAGCTCTCAGCGGTACAACAGAGGTGCTAGGCACATTCATCCAAGAAATGGCTGCAGTAGAACAATCAGCTAGACCAAGTTTGAGAAGATCCAAGCGGAAGAGGGCAGTGAATCATCATGAAGAAGACGATGACACTGACGAAGATTTAGACTATGAAGAAGAAAACGAATCTGACTATGGAGATGATGAAGATGAACCTGACTATACGAGTAGCGATGATGAGAGCTTTGGATTGGACCCTGAGGATGAATCCGACCACGGAGACGCCCCCGATGACGCACCACCCATGGATGAACCCGCCCATGGAGACTATCCTTGTGATGCACCATCTACGGATGAAAAATGAAGATTTCATTCCACTCAGCAAGAGGCTAAAAAGAATACAATCGGATGCATTCAAAGATTTCACTCCATTAGAAGTTCAACCTCCATCTCTATCAGCAGAACAGAGCGCAACAGTGAAGAAATTAGGCAACGCCCATAATAGACGTGCAAGGCTAAAGCTGCCGGAGCTCCCGACTAGTGCAGTTGAAGTTGACAAGATCAATAGCAACACAAATAACTCTAGCATGGCAATAGGAAAATGCTGCAGCTTCAAGGAGAGTGCCCCAGCTAACGACGGACTGCAGCTAGTGTGGCAGAACCACCTAAATTAATCTGGCTCAAATGCGCTAACCATCACCATACATACAGGCAATCCGGCTAACACACACCTCAAACAGAGTAATTCATTGGTCTGTCGGGTAACATCCCAATGCAACCACTGAAATTTTGATCGAAACAATACATACATACAACCCCTAGGAAGGTGAGCCCAGAGATTACAACAATCCACAAATTTTACATCAGAGAGTTCAATATGAATTATTATTACAAACTAAGTTCGAAAATCATAAAACAAGTTCTTAAGAGTTCAAATGCAGCGGAAATAAATAATAGTTTTAATCGACAATACAAGATGTCATGATGAGGTCCATGCATGACCTTAGCATCATCATCATACAGCCAGTTGTAAGTTAGCCGGGTCCATAAATTATTAGAGACCGGTTAAGAGAGTAAGACTAGCAAACCAAAGTTATGGTTAGGAGGTTTGAAAATGTTTAGATGTCTTAAGAACTCTTTTGATATATTTCTTCCGTTCTAAATTATAGATTATTTTGGCAAATCTAGATATATATAGATTTTGTTATGCATCTAAATATACATTATGTCTAGATACATAGATTTTGCTAAACCGACCTACAGTTTGGAATAGAGGGAATACAACTTAAGTTAAAATAACAATTAGGTCAATCGGAGTAATGATTTTTATTAGCTGGGAAGACCACTATCATGTGTATAAATTTTTTCTTTAAAATAAAACAATTTATATTTCTACCTCTGTTCTCAAATATATAATGATTAGGACAAGCAAGCCAGTTTAGTATAAACTAATTAATTTAGTTTAAGCATCGGATGAAGTATTGTATATTAAAATAGACCAAATTTCATCGCTAACTCATAGATTAAGACTAGTCAAATTTGTTCTAAAATTGAAAGGATTATTCGTGAATCATTTTTCCATCAACTTGTAAAAGTAATATGCATGTACAACATCTAAATTATAATGGCTGGTGTACAAATATAGTACGAAATGTACATATACATCATGTCAATTAATTGAATAATGTACCAGCTTATAATTTATTATAGAATGAATTTTTTCCGATCTACTTATAGTACAAGTAAAATTTTATTCACCTAACTAGGTACACAATGATTTTTGAGGAATTAGAATACACAGTGCTGTAAGTTTATTATAAATATTTATACTTTATTGTAAATATTGTATACTCTTGCAATAGGTGTACCTCTAATTATTTTTATACTATCATACACCTTTGCGATAGGAGTATATTCTTATAGAAAAAAGCACTAGTTAGTACCTAATGGTTTGTGTTTGGAAATTTTACATTTTATCTTTTTATCAATAATGTATATTATTAAGTTATTCTCACGGTAAGCAATAAAATCTCACCATATATACGTAAGAAAATATAGTACTAATAAATGAGATGGTGATCATCCATAAACACCGTATCCTTTTCGAGTACTACGTTACTATTTTTGTCCCTCTCTTGCCGCCCCTGCAGACAAAATACTCGCACAAAATCATTCTCTGTCGTCTCCTTCCTCGCCTCACACGGCTTTCATAGGGTTCTCCATCCAAATTCCAAATCGCTGCAAGCGAAAAACCACCGAAACCGTTCGTAAAGCACCAACCGGCCGGCTCGTCCACCCCTCGCTCCCCCCGCGCCACCAGCAGCTCCCCCCGCGGCGGGTTCTAGAACCTTCCAGAACCCAGGGCCTCCGGGGGACTGGTGGACGCGGTCCGGAGATCTCGGCGGCGGGGCCCATGGCTGGCCCGTGCTGAGGGCGGCGCGAGCCGGCGTGAGGGATCCGGGGGGAGGGCGGCGGGCTCGAGATCCCGATGCAGATCCGGGAGGGGCCCGCGCGGCGTGCCGCGCCGTCCGCCGCCGGGGCGCTGCGGTCGCCGATGTCCGCCATGATGCTCGCCATGTTCGCCACCATGGCCTCCTTCTACGTCGCCGGCCAGTGAGTCCGCCCCGCCCGCTCGCCGCATTAGTCTCCTCTCGTGGAAATGCTCGCTTGCTGCTGTTCTTCTCTCGAATTGTTTGGCTGGCGTGTGTTGCGATCGCCGGTGGGGAAAGTCTAGATCCCTGTGGTGCTCTGGCGGGAGAAATACTTGGGTTGTACTGCGTAGGGTGATCTTGCTGGGAAAAGTTTGATCCAGCCATTGGCGCATTCGAGAATTACCACTGAAGTATTCAATCCTTTGGCGGAATCCACTGTACGCTCAAATTTTGTTGCGAAGCTAGTGCTTGTTTTTGCAGCTTTCCGATCTTGCAGTGTCGCAGTTCATGCGTGGAGTATTCCTTTTCTTGCTGTATTTGAATACCAACTTAGTTATTGGGCATCTTAGTTTGATTTGGTTGCTACATTAACTGAAAATCTAGAGACCTTTTCTGTTCGTTTGTACAAACGGTTCGTTTTTTTGGCCTTTTACTGTTTGTAGAGAAGTAGAGGAAAATTTATTGACCTCTGGAATTTCAGATTGTGGCAGGATGCTCAGAACAGAGTTTACCTCATTAAAGAGCTTGACAGACGAACAGGCCAGGTAGGCACCTGCGATCCGGCCCTTATGTTCTCTAGTGCAACTATCCACATGTGCTGCTGAGTTAAGAGCCCCATTAACTGTCTTGTGTACACGATTCAGGGACAATCGGCTATATCTGTGGATGATACCTTGAAGGTTGTTGCATGCAGGTAATTCTTAGTTTCTAACCTTTGAGGTCATAGTAATATGTCGATATTTTTTCGAACAATAGTAATATGTTGATATTGCCTTTCAATGTACAATCTAACAATTTTTTAAATGCATTTAAAAGTATGAATTTTAGTGTTTGGTGATAAATTAGAGCCGGTGGTCCAAACATACAGAATTTGTTATAGTATGAAAATTTTGGAGCTGTAGTAATCCTTTCTGTGTAATCGTCATCTTTTAGGCAGCAAGGGAAGAGGTTGGCATCACTTGAAATGGAGCTGGCTGTAGCAAAGCATGAAGGTTTTGTAGGGAAGTATACCCCTGAGACAAATGGAACTCATTCTAGAAAGAAGCCACTGATTGTTATTGGAATAATGAGTAGCTTCGGACGGAAAAACTACCGTGATGCTGTCAGGAAATCATGGCTTCCAACAGGTACAATTTTATAATTGCATTTCTCTTATGTCTACCTTTTTGGTGTTCTGACATGCACTCATATTACAATTTTTGTAATTCTATAAAAGACAGTAGTGATACTTAGATTTGGAAATTCAGTTCTAATAGTTATGTTAAGAAAGTGCTTATGGTGCCTTAAAATAAGAACGCTTGCTTCTACCATTAGATGGATTACAGTTGGACAAAACTTTTATTTATGCCAATTATCAGAATGTCTGCCAATGTATTTCTCCTTCGATGTATCTGCCTGAAAAAGTCACCCCCAGGACTTGCACTAAATTGTGATAGATGCTATATAGTATTCTGCACAAAGGCAGATAGGTATGCATAAGTAGTTTGTTTTGAGTATTGTGTTGACACCTAACATTGAAAATCGGTAAAGCAGTATAGTTTTACATCGTATTCTGAAGATTGGCCATTGCAGTATGGAAGACTTGGATGCAGCGCTGCTTATTGTAAAGTTAACATCATTCGACCTTAGCCATTTGAAATTCATAGGTAGTTGAGTGAGTTTAGAAACAAATGATGTAGTTTTCATTATTCTTGTGATGTCCTATGGTTGTGGTACCTTTTCTTTAAACTAATGTTTTCAGATCACTTCTGTCGATGAATACAAATTTAATGTTTGTTCCACTATTTTTTTTGACCAACTGTTGTGTAGAATATTATCACTTACCTATGAGATTTAATTTTACTTCTCTGCACAGGTTCAATGCTGAAGAAACTAGAAGAAGAAAAAGGCATTGTAGTACGTTTTATAGTTGGAAGAAGGTATTGGATATTCATTGCCCTACTGGAATGAACATATGAAGTCTAGATATTTGACAGTTCTCTTCTATATAGTGCAAATCGAGGAGATACATTTGACAGCGAGATTGATGACGAAAATAGGAGCACCAAGGATTTCTTGATCTTGGTAAGCTGATTTAACAATTGAATCTGTAACACTAAGTTGATGGATCTCAGTGATACCTTCTTCTTTTTTGTGCTCATTAAGCTTTTGTTAATGTTAAATGAAGATTTCATATATTCTTGTTCCTCGTTTTATGTGCATTATGTGCTGTTTGAAATACCTGACCAATTAATAGTTGCCTAGTAATTTGGTACAATTCCTTTGGAATTTTTTAGTATAAAAGGTTTGATATAATGGAAAATAGATGTTGAGGGTTGTGATAATAATAATAATAATAATAATAATAATAATAATAATAATAATAATAATAAAACTACTTTTATTTTTGCTTGTCCTGTTGATCTGTTTTTAGTTATTGATTATTAAATAGCATTGCAGGATGATCATATAGAGTCTGATGAAGAACTCCCTAAGAAGACAAAAAGTTTCTTTGCTAATGCCGCAGAGACATTCGATGCTGCATTTTATGCCAAGGTCAATGATGATATATACATAAATGTTGGTATGTGCATCTGCCCATCTATTAAGTTTAAGCTGCTTTGTATTAGGCTTGCATTTTATTCGATATATGGTATAATTTTTTAGGATCTATGCTACTTCTATGTTCCAAATACTTGTTTTATCCGAGTATCATCCCGAGATTCGGCTCAGGTTTTTAACACTTACCAATATACGCCAGTGAAATCATTGAAACTGTTTTTCAACACTACTAGTTGTCACCACCAACATTTCTGAAAACATGGTGAAAACTAAACCAGATTAAAACCAGTAAAGCTTTAAGCACAAATATGGGATTGTAAGTTCTAACTTTTCAAATTGGAAGGTCTGGAAATTAGCGCTGTGCACTGAGATTTCCAAAAGGCTATTGACATTTTTCTGGCTCTGCTTGCGACATGATGACTGCTAGTCTTTTGAACTTCACATGCCTGTAAAAATGCTCTGCATGTTGTAGAATATTGGATTGCCTCTAGCTTCATTGCCTGTAGCCTTGTGTAGAAGTGGTACTGAAATATTTACAGGATTTTCACTTAAAACACAGAATAACATGTGGTGTTTCTGCAGATACTTTGAGTGCAATGCTTGAAACTCACTGGGACAAACCCCGTGTCTATATAGGCTGTATGAAATCTGGTGAAGTTTTTTCTGACTCGTGAGTGTCTATAATAATTCCTTTTCAGAAATTGGTCTTCTTTTTTTTCGCATTTGGAGTTCTGTATCGTTGTTTCACAAACTAATCTAAGTGCTTCCTTTAAAACAGAACCCACAAGTGGTATGAACCAGACTGGTGGAAATTTGGGGATGGGAAATCGTAAGTATGCTTGTCTTAGCAATATTAACTCTCCTATTACATGTATTGTATGTACTAGATTTAACATGCAAATCAATTACTGCTGCGACTCATCTATTTCCATTTATCAAATAATAGGTACTTCCGACATGCTTCTGGTGAAATGTTTGTCATATCTAGGGCTGTAGCTCAGTTCATTTCTATAAACAGGTATGCAACCTTATACCATGCACAAATTCTATATCCTTCTCCAACAAGGATCTGAAAAGCAGGCATGAAAATAATGTTTTAATATGTAATGCTTCTGATGGATCCTTTTTTATGATGTAGGTCTGTTCTCCGGACATATGCCCATGATGATGTTAGTGTAGGATCGTGGATGATTGGACTTGGTGTGAAGCATGTAAATGAAGCAAAATTGTGCTGTTCGTCATGGCCCTCAGGTTTGTCTGCCTCACGTGTGACATCTATTGACCTTGATATTAGTTCCTTTCTGTTGATATGTTTGTCAGATTCTCCTGATTTTTGAACATGTATTGGACAGTCAGTATGCTTGTGAGTACTTAAACTGCAAGGTTTACATGAGTGGAGAAATTGCATAGTTTCCTTGAAGTTTCTTGTAAGAGAAGTGCAAGATAGAGAATAGAACTATAAGCTATTTCAACATTATATACCTTGTAGTTGCTACAATTGTGACCAAGATTTGGTAAGGAGCTAATGTCCTAAGAATACTAAAGCTAAAGCTTGTGCTTCAGCATATATTCTGTATTACAAATTCCCATGATGAATGGGCTAGAGCTAGCTGTTTGTGATCAGCTGAGATTTACCATCTCATAAAGCTGTCTATATACCATAGAAGGTTTGCCAAATTGTGGGTTGCTTATGTTTTGGACACTGGGCAATGGTGTCAAGGCTTAGCAGACAACAGAAACAGCTGGCTATTTTCATGCTGCATGTGCACTGCTTTTCCACAATAATCTTCGAATTCGGGTCCTGGTTAGATTCTAAATCTGCGGCCCAATCATTATGATATGTGGCTTGTTAACTTTATTTAACTGAAAGGATGGTGGATAATAAATGACATAGCCAAAGGCAGTGCAGACTAGACATTTGAGATTGGGGATACATTATGCATTTGATCTGCTATTTTTTTGTGTATTAAGTTTGTGTATGTAGTTGTTGAATTAATTGGTGGTCATTTGACCCAAAACTCCAGATACTTTTAAGTGGCTAACTACTAAAATTGTTTTGCAGGTGCGATGTGTTCGGCCCTATGATGAACGATTGCTGAGAAAGAATTTTGCAAACAGTGTGTTAGGCTCACTAGTGTGGTGTGTGGTGGACGATACATACAATATGCGGAGAAGAGATGGGATCTGCATGGACAAAAAAATGTTTTTCTTCTGCCACTTTTTGTTGCATCCTTTGGAGGAAGCTTGTGCCAGTTCATACCAAATCAAATACCTTGTTTTTCCAAAGGAAAGGTCTTGCATATTTTCTTTGCAAGACCACAATACTAGAATCATGAGTGAGTTCTAACTAAAACCATCTGCGGATTGTATTCTGGTTTTGCTTGCCATTTGTAGATGCCGCCCATACCATTCTTTCTCTGACAGACACTGCCATTGTTGGAGTGACAGAAATCAATAACAATTCATGAAATTATTTTTGCTCCATAGAATACATGTCCTGTGTTCCTTTAGACTTTGTTACCAATTTACCATGGTCGTGAATTTTGATATACATACATAAGGATACCCTTTTGAAGTGAAGCATATGTCATGCACCACTGTACCGTACGATTCTCTGCTTGTTTAGACCATACACAAAAACATTCATATGTCCTTTCACGCCACTGTTGTAGTCTTGTAGACTGTATTGCGTGGAAGTCTTGCATATCTTTAAATGCAAGACTTATTCTTCGATATTTTTTTGAAAGAATAGTGGAACACGTTTAACAGACAAGTAGAAAAGTTGAAGGTCCTGCTCAAACCGTGAGCTATTCCCAACACTTGTTGAAATCATACTATTTCTTGCAGAATTTTTTTGGAAAAATCCTATAAAATCCCAAACCTGGAACAAGTTGACGAGGATCTGAAAAACTGTAAGATTTTTTTTCAGGTTACAACGAAATAGATGAAGGCATTTTAGGTTTTTTTCCCCGTTGGTCTAGTATTTTTTGCAGCTGACAGTTGCAGTGGTGTTGTGATGAGTTGACCTGTGATGCACAGTAACGGGCCAAATACTCTGGTTTGTTGGGCAAGAAAGCTGTCTGGTCTCTCATTTCATTTAGTCATCTTGGTTCCCATTTGTCAATTTCTTTTTTTGTCTGTAGTATGAAGACATCGCTGCAGCAACGGAATTGGTTATGACTGGCATGATTAGATGATTATTAACAGTAACAGAACCAAATGATTATTTTGGTTCCCAAATACATCTAGAAAATCTTTAATACATGATTCTGACTGTACATGTACTATGTACAAGGGGCCATTTGGGAGAGCTTAACATGCTTCCATATGCTCACCGTTGACAGCACAATTCATTGCATGTTTTGTGATAGATTTATGTGTTTATTTGGCGATAAGCTAGAGGAAACAAAAGGCATATTATAATACCATGGCTATCAAATAACTTCTACAACATGCAAACAAGGTATAATGAAAAATATATAAATAGTAAACACATAATGGTCATGAAGGAATAATCTAATACTACTAGATAGGTCGTGGGATCCAAACATAAGAAGTGAGGATTATGCTAGAAAAAAGAAAGATAATTGCTTGAATTTTTAATAAAAATAGGATGTTTTGTTAATGTATGTTAAAAAATTAAACTCATATAAGGTTTGATCGTTCATCCTAGCTGTAGCTATGCAACGTAACCATTTAGCTGCACGTGCAACTTATAACCAAGTGTAAGTTGGCAGCAGCTGCTGTGGCTAGCTGCTATAATCAATGGTTCCAACTACCGATAGTGAATTTAATAAAAAATATTAGTTACTCCATAAATACTGCTGGTTAATTACATGCTAGATCTAATATCATGATTCATGATAGAAAAAAGAAGTACACCAAATTCAAAGATAAACAACTTCAAATTCAAAGACGTTTCTGTCCAAGGTCCAAATCTAAGATGGAGGCTGAACACGACCCCTCCCCACGAGAAAAACCTACACGCCGATCGTGCTCGGCCCTCTAGAAAGCGACCCCAAAGCCTCCGTGTCCCCCGTCCCCTCCGCCTCCTCTATTCCAGGAGGAGCCGCCGCCGCCTCCTCCTAGAGGGAGAGGGAGAAGAGGGAAGGGAGGACGCCGCAGCCGCACCGCCACCCGCCTCCCCCCGATCGAGCCAGGCTAGGGTCCCCGCACGCCAGGCCGGCGCCATGGCGGGTTGCTCCAGGGGCTCCCTCCCCACTTGGATGACCGCCGCCGCCTCGCGGGTCGACCTCACCGGCGGCGCCGTCTCGCCGTCGCACCAGGGCTCCCCCTCCCCGTCCCCCTCGGGCCCCGCGCCGGCCGCTGGGGCGGACCAGGAGCTCGGGATGTTCGAGCGCGCGCTCTCCGCCGCCGGCGCCGCCTTCGTCTCCGCCATCATCGTCAACCCCCTCGACGTCGCCAAGGTCGGTCCTCCCCCCCGGGCACCCCCCCTCTCCCTCTCCCCCAAGCTCCCCCGTCGTGGGCGAGTGTTCCCCGCGCCAGGTTTGGTGGCTAAACGCGTCTCTTGTTCTTCTCCGATGCAGACGAGGTTGCAGGCGCAGGCGGCGGGGGTGCTGTACCACTACCCTCCCCAGGTGGCGGCGCTCGGGCCGGATGCGGTGAGGAGCCCGATCTCATTCTGCATCGCGTTGGGGGGGGGGTGGGATTTGGTGGTGGCTGGCTCGGTTCCTGAGCTCGGATTTGAGTGCGGGTGATCCAATCGTGTGCGGTTTTTATGGGTTTGGCGGTGATTAGACTAGGGTAGAATGCCGAATGGTGCTACTGGTTCTGGAGGTGTATGCGCAGTTCCGGTATGATCATTGTTGGATTGGATGAGCCAGTGATGTGATCCAAATGTTTGCCTTGATGTTCACCCTTGAGCATAGTGTTGCTATTCTGCTTGTTTGGGGCAAAAGTAAGTAGATTTCGGGTCATGGTTATGATTTCATTTGTGGGTTCAAGGGCAATTAAAATGCCGGCTTGGTTTGTGTTTGTGCTTGTGATCAGCTGCCTGCTTTACCAACATGAATTGGCTGCACTACATAGGTTCTTCTGAGTTCATTTCCTTAAACTGCTTGTTTAAAATACATGTATATAGGATTCCTTAAGGGTGTTCAGTGGGTACACGTTTGTATGTTGTAGCTTTACCAACCTGAATCAGTTGCATTGCATGGGTCTTCTGAGTTTGTTTACTTAAACTGCTTGCTCAACAAGCAGGCATGGATAGTTCGTTAGGGGTGTTCACCGGTTGCACAACGTGAGATTTGGTTATATTATGTTGGTTTTTGGTAGATGGGCTAGTGCGCTATAAGATCGCTGTGTGGTCCAACTGTACTGCCGATTGATAGAAGTAAGCTTGTGATCTTTGGATGCAACCAATTTTATATCTTGTATGTGTAGATAACCAAATTTTTGAAGTTGGTGCAGATGATGGCTCATTTATTGAAGCCCTTGCTGTATCCCATTGAAAAACGTAGGGTTGTGTTGTGCATCCTTCCTTAGTTTAAGGAATATGGACAAGTAAAAAAATGTTGAATCCCTGATCATGATTTCAATGAAAAACTGCGATGTTCTTTATATTATAAAAAAGTTCCATTGGTATAAAGGCTTTTGATGCATAGTGTCATTAGTCAACAGGCTGATGCCTTTTTTATGAATTTGACCCTCAAATTCATGTCATAGACCTGTCTGAATAACTGCTGATGTGTCTCAATGTTTCCAGATCCTGTCTGAATTCAGATGTTCTCCGTCATGCACTCGTGGTCACATATTCGGAAGCGAGCCTGTTTGCCCTCCTGATTGCTTCCAGTACAAGGGAACACTTGATGTATTCTTGAAAGTAGTTAGACAGGTAATTCAGTGTCAATTCTTTTTGTTAGTATCTCTCATTTAAGTAAGTGGCAATATATGGGGGATGCATAAGACTCACAACGGTGCTTAACTGGTTGTTTTTCAGGAGGGATTCAGTAGATTGTGGAGAGGAACAAATGCAGGCTTGGCATTAGCTGTACCAACTGTGAGCTCTCTTTTTCTACATTCGGTTGTGCTGGTCACTGCCTTCTTTTTAAAACTTCAAATGTTCTATGCTGTTTCAGAGTGTGCGGAACATCTTTTAGTTTCAGTTTGTCCCATTTGAATTATTCATTTCATTTGCACTTAGATTTGAACTAGCAAATATGCCCGTGCGTTGCTACGGGAAAGCATATAAATATATTGATTAGTATATAAAAATGTATATATTATACACCATATGTACTTTTTATATTATCATAGTACGTGTCGGTCAAGGACTTCAGTCTTTTTCTATTTTACTCGCCAAGTGCTAATTCTAAATGGTTTCGGACCCTTAACTCAACATATGGTCACCCGGATTCCGATTAGAACTCCTATTGATGGACCAAAGAATCATTGCTTGCTTTAGTAATAGTAGAGATAGAGATTTAATTTAGTCCATTTTATGCTTATTCTGTTGAGATATGGATAATTCTTTTTTGTAGCTGGAGGCATTTGTGGTTTCATGACTTATCTCATAGACTAATTTGTACTTTGGAATAGTACTTTGTATGTTCAAATAATTCCAATGCTGTAAATGAAGCCCATGGCACAATATAATGTTCTAAATCCATGTTATTTTGGGTGTCCCCTGTTAATTTTCTTGATCATAAACAGGTTGGAATATACTTGCCTTGCTATGATATATTCCGCAACTGGATTGAGGATTTCACAAGAAGTAATGCTCCAGGATTGACACCATATACCCCGCTAGTAGCAGGATCAGTTGCACGTTCATTAGCATGTATTGCTTGTTCCCCAATTGAGCTAGCAAGGACACGTATGCAGGTACACCTCCATCTAGAGTGTTTCATATATGGGCTCATGTTAGATCAATAATTTATAATTTAGTTATTATGTCTCGCAATGCAATGCATTCATCTCAGATCATTGTTTCTGGGCACAAATTATTCCTGTGTATCAAATGGTTACTACTCTGTGGTAACAGGCGTATAAAGAATTTCGCCCTGGTGTAAAGCCTCCTGGAATGTGGAAAACCTTAGTTGGTGTTCTCTCGCCACTTGCAAGTTCGAGTCAGAGTGGTATGTTGGTTTATCTGTTTCTGTGACTAGTAAATTATCCTTTTAATTGGATGGCATGTCAGCATCTACATGCCATCTATTTTCATTTTGGTAGCTGCCAAATTCTCAAATTTTTACCTTGATTCAAACTGCTTAATTGTTCTGATTGTGAATGTTGAAACAGTACAAAACTACCGTGTTCTGTGGACTGGGGTGGGTGCACAACTTGCTCGGGATGTTCCTTTCTCTGGTATATGCTGGTCAACTCTTGAGCCCGTAAGTGTCTGTTCTCTGTGTCTTTAATACGAGTATTGGCTGCATTCATGCCACACTTGCATGGCATGCATCTCACATTGTTTACACCATGTGTAGATTCGAAGAAAACTGCTTGGTCTTGTTGGAGAAGAAGGCAATGCAGCTAGTGTATTGGGAGCAAACTTTGCTGCTGGCTTTGTAGCAGGTAGTCTTGCTGCTGGTGCTACATGCCCTCTGGATGTTGCAAAAACAAGGAGACAGATAGAGGTTCGTGTACTATTGAATACTCTTTATATTAATGCCCCATTTATTTTCATCTGCTGCCTGTTTTGTATGTGGCATACTTGCATTACTTCATTGCTGCCTATTATCATTTCTTGTTTCTCATTCCATTTTTCTTATTTCCTGTTTTTTAAATTCAGAAGGATACTGAGAAGGCAATGAGAATGACTACACGGCAAACATTAACTGAGATATGGAGGTAAGGAAACACCTCGTCCCCAAAAAGTAAAGTAGCATTTTGGATGGATTGTATATTTGTTATTTTAGTTGGGTTGGTTTTTGAGTTTTGAACACAAGATATGGGTTTGGTCGGTTGGGCATAGGTTGGTGGAGCTATGCTTTCCCATGTTGTTGACAACATCCTAATAGTCACTACCAAGTCTTGCCTTCTTTTCAGTGTCAATTTAGGTTCACCTCAGGTATATGAGCTGTAGCTGACCTGAGCCTTGAATTCTTTGAAACTGTTATCAAAACCCGATTTTGTAGTTACACAAAAATCTGTGTAGTGCTTGTAGAGCCTACTCATGTCTTTGCTTCATTTTCCAGGGCCTATGCCCATTAGAATTGATCAGATGCTAACTAAATTGTTTATGCATAGTTCCATGATTTTGTCTTGGCACTAGTTTAGTAGAATAAGATAAAAGACTGTTCACAATACGGTAATTGATTTTGCTGCTTGTTGTATTAATTATTTACTTTCCTGGGGCAGGTCTGGAGGCGTGAAAGGTTTGTTCACTGGGGTTGGCCCACGCGTGGCTCGTGCTGGTCCATCAGTTGGCATTGTGGTTTCCTTTTATGAGGTTGTCAAGTATGCTCTTCATCAAAGGAACGCCTCATGACCCATATTTGTCGAAAAGACTGAAGTCCCTTCTTGACTCTGTAAAGACAAGACATACCACTCCCTAGAAAGTACCTCTGGCTACTCCAAGCATTGGACCAGCAGGGCGAGGTGTCATTTGGAAAGATCAGAGTACTCAGCATCGAGCGCTCAACAAGGCTTTTTCATGGACGCAGTCCATTTCAGCCTAAGATACCGTCTCAGTTTTGGTTTTGGTGGAGCAGGCACCAGTTTTGTCCGGCGGAGCTTTGGACCATCGTCCAAGCTTATGTTATGTTTTGGACAGAGCTGAAGCTGCTTCGTTTAACTTAGGTAGACCCTGTAGTTGGAGGTGTAGTCAGGTTGATGCTGATCAATAATACCACCAAAACTACAGAAGAAGTTTTGCATGTTTTAGTCTGGAAAAAAAAGCTTTCCTGTCACGTGACTAGGTCAGCTTTTAAACGTGCTTGTAGTTGCTGGCTTATAGTTTTTTATTTAAAACTCTACGTGCACGACCGTGGATCAACATGTTTTATTGGATTCCGAACTTTAATAGCTCGTAATGGTTTCGTAACTTTGGTACTTGTATATGGCATCTGGAGTGTAGCTTTGCACCATGTGACAAAAGTATCTCCGGAAATGATGATAGAGATACTTTTCATGGGATCTATTTTACGCCAACTCTCGCTTTGGCCATTACAAATAACTGCCCACTCTCTACGGTGGCCGGTACATCCCCAGCGGCCAGGGCCCTTCGTTCCGTGCATTCCTCACCCGCCGTCACACTAGGCCACACTTGAGCTTGGGAGGCGTCTGGAATGCACAGCACATGTTTCGTTATCCTGTGCATCGAGTTTCTCACTGCACGCTTTGCTGGATGGAGTAACATTGCACGAGTTTTCCGGATGAGGCGACATAGGATATGAGAGCTGGTGTATCATCTTGACGTGACGATCTTGAAATTAGTTATGCTTCCTATTCAAAAAGAAAAAGGAGGGATGGCTCATGGCAGCATGCTGTCAGACCAATGAATTATCCTCCACTTGTTATAGATGCTCAACACCATGGTGCCACAGAAGAAGTTTTCTATATCTATTCTGTCGCATGATTCCTTATTCCAATCAGGCTTAAGCTTTCAGTTGCGATTTGAGGTGCCTAAATTTTTGTATTTTCCTACTCGATGAAGCCAAGTATAATGCCAATTTCATCATAAGTTGCGGTAGCAGAGTACAAGAACCTTTATGGAACTGGCATACATACCATCAAGATTCAAGATCAGGGCAACGAAGGGTACTTGACTTATAGTTGCGTAATTTATGTTTGATAGTATTTTTCAAAACATAGTACAGATACATACGCTTACATACACACACGCATACTCACCCATACGAATACACACACAACCCTACCTCTATGAGCACCTTCGGGAGACTGATGAGCCGATAGATCCTTGAAATTGACAACGTCACCACAGGCACCTCAATGCGATGGGCACGTCGCCTAACACTGAAAGGATAGTGCCAAGAGATTGAATTACAGTTGCATAAATTATGTTTGCTAGTACTTGATAAATTTATAAGCACAATTGATCGTAATTTGTACTTGCATCGCTTATCGAGGATGGCCCTTTCGTTTTTTTTTCTCTCCCTTATACAAGCACTCCATGATATGAAATTTCTTCCACTCCGAAATCGCAATGGACTTGGCACATATCAAGGAACTTAGCATGTTTTGAAGCAGGTTTTGCCTATATATGTATTTTCTAAAAATAATAAAAATATGATCTAATATTAAAATTTCACAACTGGTTCATTCTAAACCTGCATCAAAATCTTTACAAAATATAATGTATCTATTAGTGCTCTATTTAGAGTTATTATTTGTATCTTATTAGTTCCTTTGCTATAATTTTTCTGCTCTCAGCTGTGCCCATTATTTATTCAAATTATTGTTTTGTACTTATTGAACAGGAGATCGACCAAAAGGATCTAACGAACTCCGGATATATGGAAGGTCACGAAGCTGACACTAACCTCACAAATGCTACACCACTTATGGACCCTTTTAGCCATTGTACGGCTAGCGCTTTACTTCATTTTGATTGCCTGACTATATAGTAGTTTCAAACATAAAATTTACTAATCATCCGACCAACATAAAATAATCACCTAAACACACTTCAAGCAAATAACAGTCAAGATTACCAGCAATAAACTAGCAACAGGAAGAATTAACATTCAAAAATCAAATAGGAATGAATAGAGATAGATTATTCTTTTTTCGCAAAAAAAGATAGATTATACTTTTAGGAAAAGTTTGGTACTAGTTTTCTATGTTTTGAATAAAGATGAGATATTTATGGATTTTTAGAGATTAAACTGCACTTTATTATTTTTAGGAAATACATATATATAGGGGTAAAGTTGCCTTTCAAAGTAGCTAGATGGCTAAATTTCTCTAGTTTTCATAGTTTGATGGTCAAAGTGTGTGCTCCGTGGGAGGTGCCAGCTCACGGCGGTGCTGAAAGGTTTATTGATGCTTTTTCCCACCACATCGGCATCAAGAAGTTCCCGATTTTTTCCTTGTACAAGAACCTAGTGCTATAGAAATATCTAGCCTATTACTCTTGGGCACTCCTAATTCCCCCCTTAGAAGTATTACGAAACCTAAAATTCACAGTTTTCTGTAATGTTGCACGACACTACAATTGAACCGATCTATTTGCCTGTAGAGTTAGCCATACTTTCTTGAGCACGGTAGATATATTTTTATAATGACTTGAACCTGGGTATAGTGAAAGCTAGGTGAACTGCCAGAAGCTTTGGAACTTGTTACTTGTCTGGTGGCTGGGTATCAATGCAAAACATTAATTGATGATGTTCCTGAATAAATTTGGTAAAACAGTTCCATATCTTAAAAAAATTGGAATATAAAATATATTGTTACTATATAATTCTGTTGATGTTTCGTTCTACCTTTAAAGGTGTTAGCCTTAATCACACAGACCAGGAGTTTAAATCCATGAAAACAATATTCCTCTAAAATGGATACACGGGATGTGTGTGTGTGTGTGGGGGGGGGGGGGGGGGGTGGGGGTTTACATGGTGGTGTGATATAGGCTACTTCAAAATTCCGATGACAATAGTGCCCATTCCAGTTTCAGTGAGATGGGTCTTCATGAAAATCTAGTCGAAGGAATATATCAATATGGCAATTCATATATTATTACTTATTGACATACCAATACCTAGCAATTATTTCTGGACTGGAAACATTTCCATCAAGGAGAATTTGTCCCATTATGCAAGGGTCTGAGTGTTACCCATCATTCTGTCTGTACAACTTGTTAAGAAAGGTTATAATTAGATAAGTTTCCATTGATTGTAAACGTGAAGCAACAAGGATATGCATTGGTCTAGGACTCCTATAGATAGAATTGTTAATATTAGATTTTCTTGTAATGGAGTCCTGACCGAACTTCCTATTGTCTCACGTATATATGTAACGCCATGAGGAGGGCTTTTCTCCGATCATTGAATTAACACGCAGCCGGTGCATCGACCCAAGATAGGGCGACACCGTTCTTCCTACTGCCCTCTGATTTCTACATGGTAATCAGAGCCATCTAGTCAAAATAGATTGCATCTGCCATGGCTAGCTCATCTGCCGCCTCCAATCTTCTTCTCGGCCAGCCCATTGCCGAGAAATTGACGAAGTCCAACCATGCGCTATGGAAGGCGCAAGTTCGGGCTGCAGTACGTGGTGCTCGTCTTCAAGGATACCTCACCGGCGCCTCTCAACCACCCGCTGCAGAACTTGTCACCAAAGGCGCCGATGACAAGGAGATCAGAGTGCCAAATCCGGCACTGGAGGATTGGGAAGCAACGGACCAGCAGGTCCTTAGCTATCTCCTTAATTCCCTGTCCAAGGACATTCTCTCGCAGGTTGCTACATGTGCAACGGCTGCAGAAGCATGGAAGATCATAGAAGACATGTTCGCATCACAGACGCGGGCAAGAACCGTGAACACACGGATTGCATTGGCGACTACCCAAAAAGGGAGTTCGTCCGTTGCGGAGTACTTTGGCAAGATGAAGGCCCTAGGCGATGAGATGAAAGCGGCAGGAAGGCCGCTAGAAGATGAAGAATTGATCGAGTACATCATCACCGGGCTTGGCGAAGATTTCAATCCGCTCGTCACGTCTCTCTGCACTAGAGTGGAGTCAATCACTCTTGGTGAGTTTTATTCACAGCTCCTCAGTTTTGAAACTCGTATGGATCTTGTCTATGGAGGGAACCAGGGAGGATCAGCCAACGCAGCTAGTCGCGGACGTGGTCGCGGGAAAAATATCCGCGGCCGTGGCCAGTCTCGTGGAGGCTACATGCAGCAAGGAGGCCGAGGAAACAATGGAATTCGCGGCGGCTATGGTGGTCGTGGAACCCCTGGAGGACGCCAAGGGCGTGGTCGTGTCTACAACTCCAACCGTAACTACAACAATAGTCAAAGGGCTTCATCCGATGAAGAGCCCTTGTGTCAGGTATGCTTCAAAAGAAGGCATACTGCTGCTGAATGTTGGCACAGGTTCGAAGAAGATTATGTGCCAGATCAAAGATTGGTGGCTGCGGCCACAAACTCTTATGGGGTGGACACAAATTGGTACATGGATACTGGTGCCACCGACAATGTGACAGGCGAATTGGAAAAGCTGACGATGAAGAACAAGTACCATGGGTCTGATCAGATTCACACAGCAAATGGGACAGGTATGGATATTAGTCATATTGGCCATACTACTGTTCACACTCCTAGTCGTGATATTCATCTAAAAAATGTTCTTTATGTTCCACAAGCCAAGAAAAATCTCGTTTCAGTTCATCGTCTTGCTACTGATAACTCAGCCTTTCTTGAATTTCACCCCAACTTCTTTTTGATCAAGGATCAGGCAACGAAGAATACACTTCTTAAGGGACGATGTCACAAAGGCCTATATCCTCTTCCTGCATCTTCAATAAAACAAGCCATGAGCGCCACCAAGCTACCTGAGTCAAGGTGGCACAGCCGTCTTGGTCATCCATCCTCCTCTATTGTTAAAAAAGTTATCAGTAGCAATAATCTCCCATGTTTAGGAGAATCCTCTAGTGAAACAGTTTGTGATGCATGTCAACAGGGCAAAAGTCATCAACTTCCCTACCCTGTGTCATCTAGTACTTCAAAATTTCCTTTGGAACTTGTGTTCTCTGATGTTTGGGGTGATGCGCCAGAATCAGTTGGTAGAAAAAAATATTACGTGAGCTTTATTGATGACTTTAGTAAATTTACTTGGATATATCTTCTGAAATTTAAGTCGGAAGTTTTTCAAAAATTTCAAGAGTTTCAAGCTTTAGTTGAACGTCTCTTTAATAGAAAAATCTTGGCCATGCAAACAGACTGGGGTGGTGAATATCAAAAGCTTAACTCATTTTTTACTAAAGCAGGCATAGTTCATCATGTCTCTTGTCCTTATGCTCACCAGCAAAACGGGTCTGCTGAAAGAAAGCATCGTCATATTGTTGAAGTAGGGCTCTCTCTTCTTGCTCATGCATCAATGCCCCTTAAATTTTGGGATGAAGCGTTTCTTTCTGGAGTATATTTGATAAATCGTGTTCCTAGTAGAACCACTGGATATCGCACACCTCTCGAATTACTTTTTCAGCAAAAACCAGACTACACGTCCATGAGAGTTTTTGGCTGTGCTTGTTGGCCTAATCTTCGTCCATATAGTGCTCACAAACTTCAGTTTCGATCTAAACAATGTGTCTTTCTTGGCTATAGCACTCTTCACAAAGGATATAAGTGCTTAGATGTGTCCACTGGTCGCGTCTATATTTCTAGGGATGTCGTCTTTGATGAAACAGTTTTCCCCTTTTCCAAACTTCATCCCAATGCAGGAGCTCGTCTTCGATCTGAAATCCATTGTCTCCATCCAACTCTCTTAAATCTGACTCATGGAGAAGAACATTCAGTAGGCCAATTTACTAATCATCCAGCAGAAATTGCTAATGATCTTGTTGCAGTGCAACAGGGAGGAAATTCTCACTTGATTGCAGGAAACACATCAACTGACGGATGTTCACCAGACGCAGAACATGAGGCTGATATGGCTGGTGAATCTGCCTTGGGATCGGCAGCTGATCAGGCGTCTGGAGCGGCATCAGGTGCGAGCCAATCTATCCCGGGTGAATCGGCGCCCGCCACTGCTCCTCTGCCGGGCGGTACTGGCGCTGCCACATTACCTCCTCCTGCGAGCATGGGGGGAACCAGCGGCTCGCCTTCGGTGCCAACAGGATCGGCTGGTTCAGCACCAACAGGGATGTCATCAGAATCTTCTGCGCCACAAAGACCCAGAACAAGATTGCAAAGCGGGATTCGCAAAGATAAGGTATATACTGATGGCACTGTTAGATACAGTTTATTTTCTTCTACCGGTGAACCATATACTGTTGAAGAAGCTTTAAGTGATTCGCATTGGAAAGCAGCTATGCAAACTGAATATGATGCTTTGATTAAAAATAAAACATGGCACTTGGTCCCTCCTCAGAAAGGTATTAATATTATAGGATGCAAATGGGTGTATAAAATCAAACGTAAAGCTGATGGCAGTCTAGACAGATATAAAGCTCGATTGGTAGCTAAAGGTTTCAAGCAAAGATATGGTCTTGATTATGAGGATACTTTTAGTCCGGTGGTAAAAGCAGCTACTATTCGTACTGTCTTGTCTATAGCTGTGTCTAGAGGATGGAGCTTACGGCAGCTTGACGTTCAAAATGCCTTTCTGCATGGTATATTAGAAGAAGAAGTTTACATGCAACAACCTCCAGGTTTTGTAGAAAAATCCAAGGAAAATTATGTTTGTAAATTGGACAAAGCTTTGTATGGATTAAAACAAGCGCCAAGAGCCTGGTATTCTCGTCTTAGCACTAAACTTATTGATCTTGGTTTTCGGCCTTCAAGAGCTGATACATCATTGTTTATTTTCAACAAGGGAGGAATCTTTATGTATATTCTTGTATATGTTGATGATATTATTGTGGTCAGCTCGACAGAACAGGCTACGACAGCTTTACTCAAAGATTTACAAAAAGATTTTGCTTTGAAAGATCTAGGTGATCTTCATTATTTCTTGGGAATAGAAGTGAACAAGGTACGGAATGGTATTCTTTTGACTCAGCATAAATATGCTACGGATCTCTTGAAGAAAGTTGGAATGACAGATTGCAAAGCTGTATCTACCCCTCTATCTACCAGTGAGAAATTATCCTTACATGAAGGGTCACTGTTAGGTCCAGAAGATGCTACAAAGTACAGAAGTATAGTTGGGGCGTTACAATATTTGACTCTCACAAGGCCGGACATTGCTTTCTCAGTAAATAAAGTATGTCAGTTTTTGCATGCACCTACTACTGTTCACTGGGCAGCTGTGAAGCGGATATTAAGGTATATTAAACAAAATACTCAGCTTGGATTAAATATACATCGCTCAATGTCAACATTAGTAAGTGCATTCTCGGATGCCGACTGGGCTGGTAATGTTGATGATAGAAAATCTACGGGTGGATTTGCTGTATTTATTGGATCAAACTTAGTATCCTGGAGTGCTCGTAAGCAAGCTACAGTATCAAGATCTAGTACAGAGTCAGAATATAAAGCTATGGCTAATGCAACTGCAGAAATTATGTGGGTACAAACTTTACTCAAAGAATTGGAGGTTAAAAATCCACATGCAGCAAAATTATGGTGTGACAATCTTGGTGCTAAATATTTGTCAGCTAATCCAGTGTTTCATGCTAGAACCAAACATATTGAGGTTGATTTTCATTTTGTTAGAGAACGAGTAACTCAGAAACTTTTGGAGATTGAGTTCATCCCGTCTGGAGATCAGATTGCAGATGGTTTTACAAAGCCTTTGTCTGTAAGATTATTTGAAAATTTCAAGACCAATCTTAACCTCAGAAGGTTATGATTGAGGGAGACTGTTAAGAAAGGTTATAATTAGATAAGTTTCCATTGATTGTAAACGTGAAGCAACAAGGATATGCATTGGTCTAGGACTCCTATAGATAGAATTGTTAATATTAGATTTTCTTGTAATGGAGTCCTGACCGAACTTCCTATTGTCTCACGTATATATGTAACGCCATGAGGAGGGCTTTTCTCCGATCATTGAATTAATACGCAGCCGGTGCATCGACCCAAGATAGGGCGACACCGTTCTTCCTACTGCCCTCTGATTTCTACACAACTGTGACCCTTTGCTGTGGAGTTCAGCAGCAACTTGATTATGTATCTGCAGGATGCCAAGCTTTGATTCTTGTACCAACACGCGACTTAGTGCAAGAAACCGAGAGAGTTATTGAAGCCCTTTTGGTTGGTTCCTTGGTGTTAAAACTCATACTTGCACGGGAGGAACGAGTGCCCATCTAGATCAGCAAACTCCACTAGGTCTTGGTTGTCACTCCTGGTTGCATTCTTGACATGCTGCAAGAACACTCAATGTGTCTAGATCACATTAGAAAGCTGTTTTAGATATAGCTTATGAACTACTCACCGGGGGGTTTGTAGAAATCAGGTTACTTTTAGTTACCAACCAGCTCTGTTATGGTAATCACAATGAATGACTACTACCAACCCGTACTAACATACAACACATGTTCCAAATATAAATTCTCGCTATCATTATGCTACAATCTGATGGCCCATAATTCATTATATGAATACCCATCTTTCTTGTAGATCTACAATATTATTCAGCATCTCTCAACAAAATTTCAAATCAGGCACTTCTCTACTACCTTATCCAATGAAGCTCTATAGACTAGCTGTAGGTTCAGGATAAGCCTGTGGCAGTAATTGTGCCAAGAGATGAAGAGCTAAAGGATATCTCGTAGTTCTATCTAAAGTTGAGAAAGACGAAGTGAAGCTAGGTAAATTATATGATCTTTTGAAGACCGTAGAGGTCAGAAAAACTATCATCTTCGTGAACACAAAAGATAAGGTCAGGTCACTCTCACTATCTTCTGTGAGAGATGATACAATCCCTTGTGATAGATCCCGAAAATGTCATGAAACATCATAGTAGTTAAAGACTGTCTTTGTATAAATTGTAGAATGCTTGGAAGAGATCTTGTTAATTACAAGGGAATCATGCATGCTATCTTGGTTTTGTGGCTCTGAAGCTAAATGAAAATCATACCAACTCTAGAAAATGTAGGAATTTGCATTAGTAATACGATACCTAACACTTGTGTCGGAAAAGCTAAAGAAGATCTTATTACTACCTCTTCATTATCAGCCCTAGTTTCTATTGGAGTATCCGGAACAAGAAAAATCATAAATTTCTAACTGAATGGAAAATGTGTAACCTTAGAAACGACCGGAGATCACGTGTATCATAACGTAATGATAGTGCAAGTTTCAGATGTTTAGCTGATCTTGTTCAAAATATCAAAATATTTATGAACCAAAGGAGTAGCCACTACCAGGACTAGAAACTCTCTAGTGCCGGAAACACTTGACATGATAAAATATGTTCGGGACAAACTTTCATTTAGAGTAGGCACTCGATGACATCATGTTTCTCGAGTGTTTATAGTAAAACACTCTATGAATAAACAGTTTCCCGTGAGTGAGTTCTTAACCTACTTTGGGTTTTTCCCATCCAGGGTCATTCCTAGGTGAAACTAGACCATATGAATGTCTTATAGTCATTATATATAGAGAAATTTTACAGTGCTTCAAAATTCTTATAGTCATTCATGGGTCCCGATCCAATGGTAAAGAAATAAAAAGTAAGTCGTTGACTGATACTTAAACTTTTGTGGGTCGCCGGAACTAATATCGAAAATAAGTCTTTGGATATATCAGTATTTTTATCCGCACATCTGACCATTTTAAGTTTTTCTTTATTTGTAACGCCCATTTAACCGTCATATCTTGAATTGCATCCATCCATCACTGTCAGGTCTCCACGACCACCACTCCTTGGCGGCGCCGTTGTCCCCCTAGGGCTGCACCATTGTGGACCACCGCTGTGGAGATGGCGAGGATGCTCGCGGTGGCCTTGGCTCTTTCGATATTGTAATAATGGGCATGCTGGATCCTGGGGCTCTTTCGATCCTGTACTGTTCTTTGATGTACTACCTGTGTATTATTTGTTAATTGGTGTGAATAGCCTGCCTTGCTAGGCCTGGGCGTTCGACTTATATAGTATCAGGAGAGTACAAGTTTGGTAAAATTACAAGCGTGATTATTCACGCAACCGACAAGGAGACGCAGTCCCAAAAGGAGAAGATTACATACTCAGAATAGATAAGAGTTTCTATCTTTAACACCCCCCTCAATCTGGACATGTGAAAACTAAGTTCATATTGTCCCGAAAATGTGTGAACGCTGGACTTGCCAATGGCTTAGTAAACGCATCAGCAAGCTGGTCTTTCGTGGAGATCGGCTGAATGTCTAGCTGATGAGCTGCAACCCTCTCACGTACGAAGTGATAATCCACCTCAATATGTTTAGAACGCCGATGAAAAATAGGATTCACTGATAAGTAGGTGGCCCCAAGGTTGTCACACCAAAGTGTGGGCGGACGATCCTGCAGTATACCAAGCTCACGTAACAGAACTTGTATCCATATAATATCGGCCGTAGCATCAGCAATCGCTTTGTATTTTGATTCAGTACTAGAACGGGAGACTGTTGATTGTTTCCTAGAGCTCCAAGACACCAGATTACCACCAAAAATGACAGCATAGCCTCCAGTGCTACGCCGATCATCCGGATTACCAGCCTAGTCGGCATCCGAGAAAGCACTGAGAAGAGAAGAACCATTCTTCATGAAACATAGGCCAAGATCATACGTTACATGCAGATACCGTAGAATTCGCTTCACAGCAGCCCAATGTACACTGGTAGGTGCGGCCATATATTGGCAGACCCGATTAACAGAAAAGGATAAATCAGGTCTTATCAATAGAAGATATTGAAGAGCGCCCACAACGCTCCTATATCTTGTGGCATTCTCAGGAGACAACAATTCGCCACCATCAAGAGACAGTTTATTAGTAGGGAGCATAGGAGTCGGCACACCTTTGGAAGTAAACATGTTTGTTTTGGCTAGAAGATCGCGAATATACTTGCGTTGAGTCAAGACCAGGCGATCAGGATGATGAGCCACCTCAATGCCAAGAAAATAATGAAGAGAACCCAAATCTTTGATTGCAAAATCCTCTTGAAGCTGAAGAAGCAATTTATTAGTGGCCCTCATGGAGGAACTGATGATGATGATGTCACCGACATAAATCAACATGTAAATTTGGATGTTGGCCTTATTAAAAATAAAGAGAGAGACGTCAGCTTTAGAAGCTATGAAACCCAATTGTATGAGCTTTGAGCTAAGGCGCGAGAACCATGCTTGTGGCGCTTGCTTAAGACCATATAAAGACTTATCCAATTTGCAAATATAGTTGGGATATTTAGCATCAACAAACCCCGGAGGTTGCTGCATATAGACATCTTCATTCAACACACTATGAAGAAAAGCATTTTTTATATCAATTTGGCAAATGTTCCGGCCAAAGAGAGAAGCAACCTGATTGTAGTAGGTTTGACAACCGGGCTGAAAGTATCGGCATAATCAACTCCATACTACTGCTTAAAACCTTTCGCCACTAAACGAGCTTTGTATCGATCAATAGAGCCATCAGACTTATGCTTCAATTTGAAAATCCATTTCCAGTCAAGCACATTAAGGCCATCAGTCGGCGGTACCAGATGCCAGGTCTTGTTTTGCATAAGAGCCTGAAATTCATCTTGCATCGCTTGGCGCCAAAGCGGATGAGCAAGAGCAATAGTATGAGAATCTGGTTCAGTAGATACCACAACTGTAGAGTACGTAACAGTGCTGCGGTGTGAATTTTCGGGCATCTGATATGATTCTGGAGACGAGTGCCGTACCGGTGAATAGGAGGAACAGCCGAAGTATCACCGTTAGCCAGAACCAGAGAGGTGGGCTCCACAGAATCATGAGCCAGCGTACGGCTAGGGGCTGCCGGGACCAAAGGCTGAGCGCAATTAGAATCCGCCGTACTCGGAACTAGCACCAGGGGACAGCACTGATTGGGTGCAGCAGCATCAGGCGTGGGCAGCACAGAGTCCTGAGGCGTAATGATAGGCTCATCATTGGTGGATGATACCGCCGGTACTGGTGCGACCGCGGCAGGCAGTGGCGACGATCCCGAAGTTGCTGCAGGGATAGGGTGCTCCAGAGTTTCTGTATCCAAATGGTTAGCACATACAGGTGGTAATTGCATAAGATCATGCTGCACATTAGAACTGCCATCATTTAAATGCATGGTGCGCAATAGTGAACTAGGCTGAGGATCTGATGATGAATTAGCAAGAGAAGAGTGTTGTGCAAAAGGAAAAACATGCTCATCAAAGATGACGTCTCGAGAAATATAGACACGGCCAGACTCAGGATATAAACATTTGTATCCTTTATGTAATGAACTAAAGCCAATGAAAACGCATTGTTTTGAACGGAAAGAGAGTTTTTGTTTCCGGTAAGGACGGAGGTGAGGTCAACATGCACATCCAAACACTCGGAGCATGGAGTAATTGGGTGACTGGTGAAACAGTCGTTCTAGCGGACAGGTGTTATCTATAACACGAGTGGGAAGACGATTAATAAGATAGGCAGCTGTAAGAAACGCTTCACTCCAGAACTTTAGAGGCATGTGGGCGTGAGCTAGGAGGGCAAGACCAGTTTCTACAATACGGCGATGTTTTCGTTCAGCAGAACCGTTCTGTAACATTCCTGTAATTAGAATTTAGACACTAGGTATTAGTGTGTGGTATGTATATTAGGATTTGTACAAAGCACTAGGGGTGTATTTGTAAAGTATGAATTTTATAAGTTCTTGTGTGCAATTGTGTGAAAATATTCTTAAATGTCAAATTCAATTGACTATAGCAAAGAAAAGTACAAATATGAAGTTAAAAATCTAAGAGAAATAGACTTTGTATAAAACTAAGGATTTATGTGAAATTAAAACAAATATAAGGGTTACCTATGAAATGGTTGGAATATAAAAGTCAAATTCAAATTTACTTAAGGGTTAATGTGTAAAAATACAAGTAATCATGACAGGTCAGAAAATTTGTAAACATGCCCAAAGTTTGATCAAAATTAGGTGGGCAAAGACAAATTAATTTAAATTCCATCTTATTTTAAAATGTAATCTAAATAGCTGTAAACTTTGAGTTTCTGAACCCAAGCCCTAAAGCAAAGTTGTAGAGTTTGAAAAACTCTACAACTTTCATGTTGAACACTTTTTCATTTGACCTTTGTAGCAGTGGGAAAATTTTAGTTTACAGACGGGTCCCTGAATTCTTTAGAAATCACGAACAGGTCCCCCTGACATCCCCTGCTTCGTCTTCCTCTGGCACGCCGCTTCCCCCTCTGCTTCACCTCTGTCTCCGCCGCTCACCGCCGGCGCCGCGCCCTAGGCTCCACCTCCAGCCTCTGCAAGTATCCACGCGTCGCCCTCTACCTCTCCCACCTCGGCTCCTCTCTCCCCCTCGCATCTCCTGCGCTCGCCACGCGCGCGCCGTCGCCGCTCGGCCGCCACCGAGCCGCCGCCGTGGCAAGCCCCCTGTCGAGCGCCCAGCCCTGTGTTAGCGCGCGCTTGAGCCCTACAACAACCCCACCGAGCTGCTGGTCGCATTCTTTTTCTCCTCTTCCACTCCCACGTCTCAGAACGCTGTCGCCCGTGCCGCCCGAACGCCGGCGAGCTTGAGCTCACCGTCGACCCACCTCTCCACCGCTGCTCCACCTACGCTGACCCAATCCTCAGCTCCACCTCATTTTCGCGCAGCTTCCCGGCCAGTTCCCTTCTCCACTCGAACACCGGAGCTTCATTCCCGACGGCCACCATCCGCCGCCGCCTCCTGCCCACCGTGGGCAGCTTGCTCCGAGCACCCCCGCGCCACCACGACCCCCTAGCCGGCACCACGTCATCCCTGTGAAGCTCCACGAACCATCAAGTTGAATCCTAAGGCTGTGCATCGTCCTCCCGACGATCGCCGGTATTGGACCTCGCTGCCGCCGCCACTGTCTTCGTCGATTGCTTAATAATATCTTGGTAGGCATCCATTAAGACAAGCTATGTATTCCGCATCAGCTAATAATATCTTGTACCATATAATCTATTTTTTTTTGTATATATATGCAGAATTGGACAGTGGAATATATAGGTCACTTCGCAACTTATCAGAGGAGTGCAAGCAAGTCTAGGAACAAGCTGTTGTGTGCTGTATTTGTGTCTACTACAGACCAATCAATTGAAATAATGTAACGTGAAACCAGAGTTCAAGCTGCATGGTCTTGGCTTGCAGCAGGCTGATCAGTTGCAACTAGTTGCAGGGTTTGGTGAGTACTCTCGTGTCTAGGAGATGAAGCTAGTTCTTGAGCCGGACAATGACATTCTTATGGTCGACAGATCAGGACATCTGCAGCTGGTGGACATTAACTTTACAAAGAAAATGGATGGCCAAAAGACATACACAATATGTGGGATCACTGACTTATTATGGCAGGTGTTTATATTGTTGGTTATATGCCCAAAGGCAATTATGCGTGGGCAGGATATTGATCTGAGAAGGATTAGAACCTGATGGGCTTCCAGCGTGATGGCCCATTAGTGGGGTCTATATAATGAGGGGCTGGGCTGTGGGTGGCCAATGATCTCGCGCCACAAACCCTAGCCGCCGCACCTCTCTTATCCATGAAGCCCTAACCGAGCGCGCGGTGCTAGTACACCGGTGACCGGCGTTCCCACCCTGTATGTGTGGGCTTCGAGTAGGCGCTGCTGCGTTGCTGATTGGCGGGACAAGGAGGAGGAGCTGTGAGCTGCGATCTGCTTCCTCTTCACCAACGGACGACTACGTTGGGGCGAGCTACCCCAACTCTACTTCCGCTGTGCTGCGCGTCTAGTGATAACAATCCATGATCATCTGCTTATATAAGATCCTTGATGAACGCGGTAGAATTATGAATTCGCACTAGTGTAGCGATCCAGTTTCCTTATAGTGGTACCAGAGCGATCATGTTTAGCCTTTGATCTAGATGCGCATATAGAGATATACTTTGTTTAGGGTTTTGCAATCTATTCATATGTGATGTATAGATTGGTGCACGGTGTGGGATCGGTACAAGTTGATAGCATCACGATGACTGTAGATTGTTTCATGTTCTTTCTCTTCTGTGCGCACGACTTGCCCATACCGGCTGGAATCACCATCTGGGTTAACTGTGCAAACGAGAAGAGATGGAACCAACATATATAAGTCATGTGTTGCGGTCTTCTCCGATATACCTATTGTGATGGTCAATGTGATTGATCTAGTGAAAATAAGGGACATTATGAATGGCCCCGAATTGGCTTGATTGGATCAATCCGATGAGATTTTCATGGTGATTCTATAAATGCGATCTATGTTTTCCCTGAAGAGCTTACAGGGTGCTGCCCTGAGACCCGCGGTTGCAATATGTTGATAGCGGCCTTTCATACCTCTTTGGTAGAATACGTTCTACGCCTAACTCATTTTTGCAGGGTATAATGTGAATGGTATGGCCTCAATATCATGTGATGATATATATGTAGTAAGTTGTGTGACCTGCGTGTTACGAGTTAAAACAACCGTGTTGAGGTTGTCCCATTCCTGTATAACGGCCTACATGTCAACTCGTGATGCTTGATCTCCTCATGCAGTTTACTTTACCAGTGCTATTAGATGTAGTAGGATGGAGGCTTCAAGAATGATGGTGATGAACAGAAGCATGGAGGCCTCGGACATGGCGATGGAGATCACCATGGAACCACGACGTTGGAGAACCTTGTGATTCAAATAGGCCATACCATTTCACTTTATAATATGATTATATATGATGCTTATATTTCCTGTCTTACTATTCTTTCATGTCTTTCATATGGATGATAAGCTTTTATCATGATAGAATAGCTTCCCTTAAGTAAAGTTGAGAAATTTAATATCCTTTTTTCAATAGCTACACCTATTAAAATTTTGATCATTGTGTGGTAGGTTTACCAAAGTAGAGTACCATCAACTATCATCATGAATAGGGTGGGTGTCGGACATTCACTAGCATAGCATTGGTTTACTCAACAAAGCTTTAAAAATGGTTTTGGGCTTTAGGATGTGGAGTTGGAGCTAGGGCATTGGATGCCACCCAACAAACAAGAGTAATATAGAGATATGATTAGCAATTTGTTGTTTACCTATGTCACTAACTTTTTAGCAGTGAAGCCAAAGCTCATTAGGATTTTAGTGAATATGGATCTGGGACCCCTTGTATGTCGTTAGAGGGAAGATGATGTTGATATAGTGGGAGTATCTTTTATTAAATTTGTTAATAGAAGAGTTACATAAACTTAGTGCTAAAACCTTGCTTTTATTTTAATGTTGCAGATCATGTCTGCCAGTAACAATTCCGCTTTCAATTTGCGATCTGTTCTTGAGAAAGAAAAGTTGAATGGGACAAACTTTATTGATTGGTACCACAACTTGAGAATTGTTCTCAGGCAAGAGAAAAAGGAGTATGTTCTTGAGCAGCCATACCCTGATGATTTCCCTGATGATGCAACTGCTGCAGCTAGAAGAACTTATGAGAAGCACTGCAATGAGCCAATGACTCACTCGATGTCAGATGTCTCATGCTTGCCACCATGTCCCCTGATCTGCAGAAGGAGTATAAGCATTCTGATGCTCACTCCATGATTGAGGGGCTGCGTGGAATGTTTGAGAACCAAGCTAGGACTGAGAGGTACAACATCTCAAAGTCCTTATTTGTGTGCAAGCTGGCAGAGGGTAGCCCGGTCGTTCCTCACGTGATGTAGATGATTGATAACATTGAGACTTTGGAGAAACTTGGTTCTGAACTCAAGTCTGACCTAGCTATTGATATCATTCTCCAATCGCTCCCGGTGAGCTATGAGCCTTTTATCATGAACTTTCAGATGAATGGCATGGAGAAAACATTAGCTGAATTGCATAGGATGCTAAAAATAGTAGAGGAGAGCATTAAGAAAAACACCACTCATGTGATGATGGTTCAGAAGAAGAACTAAAAGAGGAAGCTTTGGACGCCTCCTAAAGGCAAAGCTAAAGGAAAGCTTCCTAATGAGCCCTCGAGTTCCAAGTAAAAGCCAAAGGTCAAATTTGGCCCTATTCCTAATGATGAATGCTTCCATTGCCATGCCAAGGGATATTGGTCAAGAAACTACAAGAAATACTTGGATGATCTGAAGAAGAATGGAAGTGAGACTTCCACCTTAGGTATAAATGTTATAAATATTACAGAAATTAATATTGCTACATCTTCTAGTGAATCACGGGTATTTGATACCGGGTCGATGATTCACACTTGCAAATTGTTGCAGGGACTTCAAAGGACTAGAAGATTTGCAAGAGGTGAGTTTGATGTTCGTGTTGGCAACGAAGCAAAGGTTGCGGTCATGGCGGTCGCCACTTATCACTTGTCGTTACCCTCAGGATTAGTTTTGGAATTAAATAATTATTATTGCATTCCTGCTTTGAGTAAGAATATTATTTTTTCTTTATGTTTGGAAGAAGTTGATGGTTATGAGATTGTAATAAAGAACTCGCGTTGTTCCATTTATTATAATGATATTCTTTATGCTTATTGCCCATTGGTGAATGGATTGTACATTCTTGATCTTGATGATAAACCTATTTATAACATTAATGCAAAAAGACTTGGACCGAATGATTTGGATCCCACTTTTATTTGGCATTGTCATTTAGGTCATATAAATGAGAAGCACATAGAAAAACTCCATAAAGATGGTTTATTAAGCTCATTTGATTTTGAATCATTTGGCACGTGCGAGTCTTGTTTACTTGAGAATATGACTAAAACACCTTTCACTGGTCAAAGTGAGAGGGCAAGTGACTTGTTGGGAATTGTACATACTTAGTATGTTGACCGATGAGCTCAATAGCCAGAGGTGGTTTTCAGTACTTCATTAGTTTTACTGATGACTTTAGTAGATATGGATATGTCTACTTATTGAGGCACAAGTATGAATCGTTTGAAAAGTTCAAGGAATTTCAGAGTGAAGTACAGGATCAATTGGGCAAGGCAATTAAATTTCTATGATCTGATGTGGGGGTGAATATTTGAGCCACGAATTCGGTGATGATATGAAACAATGTGGAATTTTTCCACAATTGACTCCACCTTTGAATGCCTTAATGGAATGGGGTCTCAGAACGGAGGAACTGAACCTTGTTAGACATGGTTAGGTCGATGATGAGCTAAACTGATCTTCCACTATCATTTCAGGATTATGCTCTAGAAACTGCTATGTTTACACTGAAAAGGGTTCCAACTAAGTCTGTGTAAAGGACACCATATGAGATGTGGATTGGGAAATGTCTCGGATTATCTTTCCTCAAAGTTTGGGGATGTGAGGATTATGTCAAATGTTTGATGTTCGATAAGCTCACTCCAAAATCAGACAAGTGTTTCTTTATGGGGTATCCGAGGGAAACCAAAGGATATTATTTTATAATCAAGTGGAAGGAAAAGTTTATGTTGCCCGCAATGGTGTCTTCTTAGAGAAAGAGTTTCTTTCAAAAGGAGTTAGTGGGAGCAAGGTGCAACTTGAAGAGATTTGGGATGTACCCAAAACGGTTTCAGCCCCACTGAATCTTCACGGGATGAACAAAGAGTTGTGGAACCCCTTGTTGAAGAACTAGCCCCACGAAGGGTTGTTAGGGCACGTCGCGCATATGAAAAGTTCACGCTCCTAACCACTGAGCAACACGACATATTGTTATTCGATAATGATGAGCCTAAGACCTATACGGAAGCAATAATGGGACCAGATTCTGAGAAATGGCTTGGAGCCATGAAATCCGAAATAAAATCCATGCAGGTCAATCAAGTTTGGAACTTGGTTGATCCCATTGACGGTGTAAGACCGGTGGATTGCAAGTGGACTTTAAGGAAAAAGATAGACATGGATGAAAATTTTCACATCCATAAAGCGCAATTGGTGGCAAAAGGGTTTAAACAAATTCAAGGTGTTGACTATGATGAAACATTTTTACCCGTCGCAATGGTAAAGTCTATTCGGATTCTTCTAGCTATTGCCACATTTTATGACTATGAGATATGGCAAATGGATATCAAAACGGCTTTCCTGAACGGAAACCTTAGTGAGGATGTGTATATGATACAGCTTGAAGGTTTTGTCGATCCTAAAAATGCTGGGAAAATATGCAAGCTTCAAAAGTCAATGTATGGGTTAAAGCAAGCATCTCCGAGTTGGAATATTTATTTTGAGGAAGTGGTCAAAGGGTTTGGCTTCATCAAGAACGAAGAAGACCCTTGTGTTTATAAAAAGGCTAGTGGGAGCGCAGTTGTATTTCTGGTTCTTTATGTGGATGACATATTGTTGATCGGAAATATCATTCCAATGTTGGAAGCCACTGAATCTTCACTAGAAAAAAGTTTCTCAATGAAGTATTTAGGTGAGGTTGCATCTATTTTAGGCATTAAGATCTATAGAGATAGATCGAAAAGGCTAATTGGATTAAGCCAAGATAGATATATTGACAAGGTATTGAAAAGGTGTTGACACAAAAAACCGATGATTGGCTTCCTGTGTGACTCCACACAAGGACCTGGGAGATTTGCTTTCCTCCGGCGTAGGATCCAATTAGTTTCGCGTAGGTACGAGACGTGCCAGTCAATTTGACCTGTAAATTGATAAGGAATAAGGCAACGTCAAATTCTGGATCGTATCGGCTAGTGTTCCGAATCGCTCCATAGGAGATAATGGCTAGAGATCTGATATGAGTCAAAAGGGAATCAGCTAGGGTCAGCCGATTCAACTATAGAAGCAATATTAATTTTACTTAATAATGTTCCAAAAACAACGCCTAGATATAGATTTGATCGGCTATGTTTGACGAAACAGGTTGAAAAAACAAAGCCGCGGTAAAAACTGATAGATAACTGAAATCTAAGCTGGATAACTGTGATAAGAGCTAAGCTAAACAAGACTAAACAGCTCAATCTCGCGAAGAAAAGTTAATATCGATAACTAGTGAACAAATAGATCGAGAAAGAAGCGTTGCGCCGTCAATCAAAGATCTATTTTACTCAATAAATGCGAAACTTACTAGCAAGCCGGAGATCGAAGCGATGCAGCCATGCCGACCAGAAGAACTCATTGAAGAAAAGAAAAAAACTACGAAACTAGGGTTTGGCGAAGTCGCCGACAAAGAAGATGTAATTATTGAATTTGATTGGATGTGTATATTACAAGTCTGCAAGCTAATATTTGTAGTCCAAGCTAATAAACCCTAGTCGATCATGACACTGTATGACTTGACTAAAAAGAAAACAAACTTTCTAAAACAAAACAATTCGCACAAGACTCGGACACAACGTTTTTGCTGACGTAATCCATCAACAACATTAATGCTCCATTGGCTGCGACGCCACATTGGCCAATTGGCCAACTTTGTTTCAACATCGGCTGGCTTCCATCGGCTACTTCCCTTGCCTCATCATAGGCCAGACTCATGCCAAAAAATAGTATCAACACATGCCCCCAATTTTGAAATAAAATATTTTTGTTCTAAAATTCTCTCAAATCATGATTACCTTTTTGATTCTGCGCGTGCGCACATAGTGTTCAAAATCTCCTGCGCTCCATGCGGGCGATGCCTCAAATTTCATTTCTACCCTCGAATGCAGAAACTATAAAGACTCGCCCGCCGCAACCCTTCTTCTCCCCAGCCAACTGTTCCCGAGCATTCTCTCTCCCCAAGAACAGATCTCCATTTTCTCCGACGAGTGATTCGCAGGCAACTCTCTTCATTATTCTTCAGCATCTTCTGTGGAGGCGGAGTTCCTCCTCAACGACCAGGGCACGGATTTGATCTTCATCAATGGCTTCCCTCTCAAACATCCCCATGGTACGAGATAGCAGGCCGAGCCCGTGCTAGGATCATGTCGGCCTATTAGCCGTGTTGTGCCCATGCCCAGCACGTACTTTCGGTCCATGCACGACACGGCTACCGTGCCAGGCTAGCACGGGCACTAACGCCACTGCTAACGCCACTGTGTCAGACCGTTTTCGGATCGTATTTTTTAGTGTCGTGCCCCGTGCGGTCCACTTGGCATGGCCCGTGTGGCCATTAACATGAAACTCATATCAACTGATGATTCAGCCAAGGCAACAATCTGAATTCTGAAAATCAAAGTGTGGGAGCTTGTAATATTTTCTTTCCGGGATTTTGTCCATCTCATTAGATCCAACACGTCCTGATCGATATGTGGAATTGGAAGATACAACCGGCAAGGCTCCAACCTTGTTCGCATCAAAGTGTCACTACTAGGAAGCACGCATCATTAACCTGACATGACATGTCTGACGAAGAACACGACCCACCGTACATCTCCAGTAATGTGTTTGCATCAACGACACTAACCAATCACTCACTTGTCCTCTCTGTTCAGTGCTCACTGACCCACACGAGTCTAGATATTTTTGCCATAATTTCTTAGCGCGAAGATAGGGAGAAGAAGTGAACGCAATCGCGACGCTGCAAGCATGGAAGTCTCACCGTTCCTCGCGCTGCTGCTCCTTGCCCTTCTCTCCCTCCTGCTCTTCTTCTTCTCCGCCGGCAGGAAAACCTCTCCGTCCTACGCGGGTGGCCGGAGTTTGCCTCCGTCGCCGCCGGGCTTTCCTCTCCTCGGCCACCTGCCGCTTCTTGGATCCTTGCCCCACCGGGCGCTCCTGTCGCTCGCCGCGTCGCACGGCCCGGTCATGCTCCTGCGCCTCGGCCGCGTGCCCGCCGTGGTGGTCTCCTCCGCGGATGCGGCGCGGGAGGCCCTCAAGACCCGCGACCCTGCTTTCGCGAGCCGCTTCCGGTCACGGATGACCGAGCGCCTTTTCTACGGCTGCGACATGGCCTTCGCTCCCTACGGCGAGCACTGGCGCCGGGCGCGCCGCGTCTGCGTGCTCCACCTTCTCAGCCAGCGCTGCGTCCTCTCCTTCCGCCGCGTTCGGGAGCAGGAGGCCGCCGCGCTGGTCGGTCGCGTCCGCGCCGCCGCTCGCGACGGCGCCGTGAACCTGAGCGACCTCCTCATCTCCTACGCCAGCAGCGTCACCATTCGCGCCGCGTTCGGTGACTGCTCGAGCTATGGGCTCGGCGGCGGAGGGAAGGTGAGGAAGGTGTTCGACGACTTGGAGGAGATGCTGGGCTCGGGCACGCTCGGCGAGCTCGTGCCGTGGCTGGCGTGGGTGGACACGCTGACAGGCTTGGACGCCAAGGCGACACGGACGTTCGAGGCGCTAGACGGATTGCTCGAGCAGGTCATTGCCGACCACCGTGAGCGGCGCCGTGGCGGCCAGAGAGTGGGAGACGACGGCGGTCAACGGGACTTCGTGGACGTGCTGCTGGATGTGAACGAGGAGGAGGACGAGGCCGGGGGACTCTGGTTTGACACAGTAACCATCAAGGCAATCGTCATGGTACGTACTTAGACTTCAATGGCCAAGGCTTCTTGGTAAGCATGACAGAAGATAGAACTAGAACTAGTTGCAAGAGCATGGAGTCTGAAGAGTTTAAAGATGTTAGTGCCTTTTAATTTGAATATGGTCTGTTGAGATTTGGTACTAGAACTATCCATCATCATTAGTATCGTAGTGCTAAAAGAGAATTCACTATACGTTCATTATCAAGGACTATAAATTGACATGTTAATCAGAAAAAAAAGAACATATACAGTTGGATCTTATGATCACTTAACAACCCATATCAAACCAAAAGTTCACACTAAATAAAATTAGGACAAGATTCGGGACTAAAAAAGGAATCAAGGAAAATTAAAGAGGAGTGTGTACCTCAAGGTGTTCTTACTGACTTCGGGCTATGCACTGACGCTACAACGTGTTTCACCATGCCACAAATCATAAGCAATTTATCTTAGAAGATGGAGTACCCTCCTTAGGTAACACTAATGTCAATTGCATAACATGCATAAAGAAAAATTGTAAAGTAAAACCTCATTGACTCTTTTAGCTTTTTTTTTCCTTGAGGTGATTGAATACCTTTTTATTTGATCTTTTCTTTTTTACTTTTAGTTTAAGAAGCAATATATAATCCAAAATAGGGTATATAAATATTTTTTGCAAGGTCAAAAGATGCAATCAAATGGTTACAGTGAAACTATATTTGAGCAAGCCTAGCCATGCTATTTACACGAGGCACCTTGCTATAAGTCACCATCATCGAGGACCTTGGAACAAAACAAGTTCCGCAAGCCATAAATAACTAGACTGAATGCTGGTTAAAGGACTAAGGACGTACATTATTGGTAATTCAAAATAAGATAAAAAAATAGCTATAGAAGTAATTGGCCATCGACAACTGTCGCTAACTTGTTTTTTGCCTGTGTACGTACGGAACAGAATATGTTTGTGGGCGGCATCGATACAACCTTCGCATCTCTCGAATGGGCCATGGCAGAGCTCATCAATCATCCGGATGAGATGCGCAGGCTCCAAGAGGAGATACGGGCAGCTGTTCGCGATGATGACCACATCATCGAGGATCACCTCAATAAGTTGCACTACCTCAAGCTTGTGATCAAGGAGACACTCCGTTTACATCCGCCAGTGCCACTCGTGCCACGGGAGACGGTCGAGGACGCTGAGCTGCTCGGCTACCATGTTCCGGCACGCACCCGTATCCTCGTCAACGTCTGGGCCATCGGGCGGGAACCCACGACGTGGGAGAGGGCGGAGAAGTTCTTGCCGGAGCGGTTCGCAGAGGATGTTGACATGGATCAGTACATGCTAGGGCAGGACTTCAAATTGTTGCCGTTTGGTGCCGGGAGGAGAGGGTGCCCCGGAGCCGGGTTTGCCATGGCAAGTGTTGAGCTGGTGCTGGCGAACCTCTTGTACCACTTCAACTGGAGCCTACCGGGCGGGGCATCAATGGTCAACATGGACGAGCAAGGCGGGTTAGCCGTGCGCCTCAAGAAGACTCTCCATTTGGTTGCTATGCCATGGTGTTCTGAGTAAGACCACCCATGCTTGCTCTGGACAGAGACCGCAGCAAAATAGTGGGCCATCGCTTGGTCCACAGAGGGCTGGAGTACCTTAAGACGTGCTTAGATTGAGATGCTGGCTGCACTCGATCTTCAGTTAAGACCATAAAGTTTGTACGCATGAGTTCATACTCAAGCATGTATGTGGTAATTGCCTGTTGTGCACACACAACTACAGTTCCAATAAGTAGCAACAAATAATACAGTAGTTTTCTTTCTCATCCTAATCATTTTGACCATTAACATAAGTACCTTTTTAGACTATGTATGAAATATTATCACTCTTATCATGGACGCCTACCTTCCACGTCACCGCATCTGTGTTACATCCCTACTACCCATTAATACCCATAGCTATCTTCTCAAATGGTGATTACTTAGCCCTTTCGAAATTAGCAATCAATGCATTTCTTACTCTTTTTAGAAAACAAATATATCATTAGTTTGGTTTCTTGTAGTGGAACTTATCCACTCAGGATTGAGCATGTCTTTCATAGGCATTTCCATGGATGATGATGGTGCATAAGTATAAATGTTTACAGGGGTGAGTGTGGGTGCATGTTGTATCATTTGAGTTTTGCCAAAAGAAGTCTATCTTATTTGGTGGATGGGAGATGAAAATGTGCATTCATATTATTCATATTACCTAAGATAGGGTTTTCTTAATAGACGATAAGAGTTTTGTTGTGGCATATCATGAGAATAAAATGAGTTGATGGCGTCTTGCCGACACACGCACAAAACCTGGATAGGTCTTTTCCCTGATACTTCTCTGTGGCTCACCGCAAAAGGCGACGTTCTAGCTTGCTCTTGCGAGGATAAATGTGAGAAGACGGAATATTGCCGCGTTAATCTTGCAAGACCTCATTATCTAAGAATTGAGAGCCGATGGGGAGAGTTGGTAGATGCGTCGCTTTTTCTCGAGGCAAATCAAGCAGCAACTTTCAAAGTTCCCGTCAGTAAGGATGATCCCAACTAAGAAATTACTTAATATTGTTTATGACTTGCCGTGTCATATATATACTACATAAAAACTATAGGTCCCAATACATCATTTATAACTGTAGCTAAAATAAATAAATTCATCCAATGATCTTTCTCTTCTCCTATCAATCTCCTTTCTTCCCACTCTTTAATTCTATCTTAATATTTGTGATGTCCATACCAATGGATTTAATGTAGTTTCTTAAACTTTGATTTTTATGCAAAAGATTATTTCTTGCATGAGATCTAGTTTCTTGGTCTTTCCATCTCTCTCTCTCCCCTCTTTAATTGCATTATCAAATCAGCAAAATATTCTACATGATAGCATATTAAATATTGTGAAAATTATCCGAATCATAGCATTAAGACTGCTCTAAGACCTCCTCCAACAAGACCAACTCAGCTAGCTTATACAAATTCAACTTATCTTTTGCTTACATGGAAGAAATAGAAGATGAGGGTGAGAATGTGGAATCTCTTCTTGAAGAGCTAGTTCATAGGTTAAAGGTAGACATCCACTATTGATGAGAGAGATTGTGGAATTCAAGATATTTTGAACAATATGGTATAAGAGAAACTATTGGAATAATATTTTTTATCTTTTATATATGAGGTGGATAAGCTTAGAACCAGCACACTACTATCATTAAAGACGGCAGTCTGATCACCCATAGGCGATCTCAACTATTCATTCCTTTGCATTTTCCGCCCCATCTCATAAAACTTCCCTTTACACTTGTAGGATGTTAGAGATAAAATCACCATAGCCACATAAGACAAACCAAGACTAATTTGCCTAGGTCCCATGGGAGATCCGGATCCCACAGATCTGATCAATTTAGAAACCGGCTGCATTCCACTCAAACACTCTACCATGGCTATGCAAGATTGGAACAATGTCTTTAGGTCCTGGCCGAGTGTAACCCCTTGGTGGAGAAACTGGTATCTTAGAATGGCTGCTTCCAAGTGAAGAATCTAGGATGAATATGACATCAACCAGTGTATCAACCTTTCCTTATCGAACATGGATAGAAACGAATCTATGCTCGTCACAGCCTCATATTTCTGGTCAAATACCCTTAAGGCATTCCTGTTTGGTCATGGTCCGATGACTCCTACCCTAGCCGATGTCCTCATGCTGACACGTCTTAATATCTTGGCCCCCGATTCTTCTTATAGTCTCTAAACCAAACCTTCACATCAGCTGGAGACAAAGAACATTGGTGGTTGGAAAGGTTACATTGACCGCCATGCAAGAACAGGGCCGATAAGCGATAGGGAACACACAGCTTTTTGAATATGTGGCTAGAAAATTTCATTTTCTGCGGAAAGTTTGTCGGCCCGATCACCTACATGCAATCCATAGCTGAATCCTTAGCCACAGAACACTTGATTCCCCTAGGCAAACATGTCCTGGGCTCAGTCTATTCTCTGCTGCACCAAGTTTCTGTTAATTTATTGGCTGGATAGCCGATCGACAATCTTGGTGGTCCTCCGTGGTTCATCAATTTGTGGCTGAATCTGTACATGCACAAGGTTCTAGGTCAGGATCTCCACAAGATGAGCTTCCCATCTGACCACACTGAAGAGGAGAAGCCTAAAACACGCCGATGTATGTCTTATGGCGAAGCAGCATCAGCATTCCCTTGTGACAAGCTAACTATGTCGGAAGTGGCTACTTTCTTCAAATGATTTTACAACGGTTTCACCTGAGAAAAGATCATTTGGTATGCTTACTATGGTGAGAACAACACATTTGAGTTGCCTATCAAATTCAGTTTTGCATCCATTGATACTGACACTGATAGTGTGACAAGTTTCGAGGAAGCAATTACCCTAGGGATCCTTCGTGTTGATTTCTTCACCAGACAGATCCATCAACCATAATACGAGTTCTACTACCCATCCATAGCAGCTCGTCAACTTGGCTTCGTCCAATTACTAGTTCGCCATTTCTTTCACCGATCTAGTGAAACCAAGAGAGATTGTCAGCAATCGCTTGGGGTATGATCGGCTAAAACATCTGGTACTAGGTGCCGAAACCATTGATCTGGAGGGTTGGATCATCAGTTCTTTCACTACCAAGCCCTTCAGACAATGGTGGTAAGAATGGAGTCTCCATCTCTTTTGCGCATTGGCTAAAACATACTGCCAACGATTTGACCCTGACTTCATTGTGCCATACGATGAGGTAACCCGCCCTTTATTTTTCCATAAATTCTACATCAGAACATTACTTGACACTTATTGTAACATCCTGGGTTTTTCCGGAATGTTGTCTATGTGCAAAATTGTGAATTTTCAAAAACTTTTCGTGTATGTGCCTTAGCTAGTTTCAAATATTAGTATAAGTCCTCTCCATCTCGAAAACCTAGTAAATTTAACTTAACATTTTTAAAATTAAGGACCGCTAAGATGTTAGTGTGACCATTTGGAGTCTTTTGGATTTGATTGCAAATTTATCATGTTTGAAATTGTTGTTGGTTTTTATTTGAATGGCCTTCAAAGTGCTTGATTCAATTGAGTGGAATTTGAATTTGAATGGGCCATTCAAATTCAAATTCAAACCCTAATCACCTTAACCACCATGGGCTGGAACCCAACACACGCACAGCCCACCGGCCCACACGCGCACGGCCCAGCCCAGCTTCTCTCCTTCTTCTCTCCCACCGCACAGCGCAGCCCACGCGGCCCACAGGCCACGGCCCAGCCCAGCCAGCCGGCCTCACCGCACCGCGCCCCTTCTCCTTCCGCCCGGGGCAGCTGACAAGCGGGGCCCACTTGTCAGCTTTCCCTTCCTCCTCTCTCCGCGCCCCGCAGCACTTTGCCCCGGCTCCACCCCACGAGAAGCTCCCTAACCACCACGCCTTTTCCTCTTTCGCCTGCGCCGCGCTGCCCCGCTCGCGTCACCGGCCTGCCCCGCGCCTCGCCTGTCCCTGCTCCATGACACAGGAGCGAAACTGCCGCGCCTCCCGTGTCGGCCACCCAGTCGCAGCCGCGAAGCTCTAGCCGCGCCGCACCACCACGATGCCGCCAAGCATCTCGGCACGGATGCCGAGATCCCTTGGCCGTAGCCGCGTCCAAACCCTAGCACCACCATATAAATCCCCCCAGCCGCGGCTGAGAAACCCTAGAGCCCGGGAGATCCCCCTGTCCACCGCTGCTACCACCAGATCGAGGGAGGAGAGGAGCTCTACCCGAAGCTCGATGACGCCGCTGCACCAGCAGAGGAGAAGAGTGAGGAGGTGAGAAGCCGAGGAAGAGGAGCGCGAGGAGGAGGAGGAGGACGTCACCGCGCCGGAGCACCTTCACCATGCCTGCGCCTGAATGATGACACCGACGTAGCCGTACACCCTGCACGGCCCCAGCCCGCCTGCACCAACCCATCACCGCGTCAGGCACCTCGCCAGCGAGCTACACCGGTGAGCACCGCCGCTGCCTCCCTTCTCTCTCGTGCTGCCGGCAATGCCGATGAACCCTCCTTAGCCCAGCCTTAGGACCCCCTTCCCCATCCAGCCTTGTGCTGCTCTTGTGCAGGAGCCCGCCATGCTGCTCGTCGAGCCCACAACCACCGTCGCCCTTTGCCGCCGCATCGTGTCGCGGGCCTGGAATGCCGGTGCCCCATGCACGGCAAGGCCACGCCGCGGCCCTGGGAAGCCAGGACCCGCGTGCGTGCATGCGCACCGCGCCGCGAGGTCGAGCCGTACCCCCACACCGTGCCGCGCTACGATCTCGCCATGGCCTTGCCGTGCGTGGTGACCAAACGACGCGGCCGTGACATCGCGTTCACGTTGTGGCCAAGCCCCCTTAGGCATTCCCTCGAGCACGCCCGGGGCGCTTGCCACACACACACTGGCACTCACACACACACACACACGCGACCACCCGGGGCCCGAGCCGCACCGGATCTGGTAGCCACACCAGATCCGGTGGGAGACCAACACGCGGGCCCCGCCTATCGGGGGGAAGCGTGGGGTGCTGCCCCCTGGGCCCGTTTTTTCACAGAGAGGGGGGGGGGAGAGTGATGGGCCGTGGGCCGGCCTGTCAAGCCGAGCCGGCCTACACGCCTAGCCAGCCCAAGGACCTAGCCGGCCTGCCGACCGTAGGCCGCTGACCTGTGAAGCCAAGCCGAGCCTGGTTGGGCCTTGAGCCGGCCTAACCCTTTTGGGCCCAGAACCAAGCCGTGACCCCTTTTTCTTTTTTCTTTTATGCGGCCTGACCGAGGGCCCCACCTATCAGCCTCGGGGTGAGGCTGACCAGTGGGACCCACTGACCCTTTTACCTGTTGACCGTTGACCGGTTAGCGTTGACCGTCAACGCTGACGTCAGCAGGGCCCACTGCTGACTCAGCAGGTACTGACCCACCAGTGACATCATGCTGACATCAGCATGCCACGTGGCAGGCTCTGGTGCTGCCACGTGTCACTTTTGAGTGAATTTTCTTTTCCAAAATCCTTTTATTAATTTTAGAAATATGTTTCTCCCTAGAAAATTCATAATAAATCAACCAGACCTCCGAAAATTATGAAACCAATTTCAAAACTCTTCTAAAATCATGAACAACCCGTTGGAGTAGGTTTAGTGGTGATTTGGATCTTATTTGGAGAGTTTTGTGTGTATTTGCACTTTAATCCTTGCCCTTACTCGTATTTACGAATAGGACCCGACTACGAGGAGTTGACCAACGGCCAGGACTACCCGGAAGCTCAAGAGGACTTCAAAGAGACGCCAGGTTCACGCGCATCTATGATATGAATACCTACTAGGCATTGCTTGCTAGATATGTTATCGTTACTTGTGTAATTCTATCGAGATGAACCTGCATAGCCTATCTTATTTACCCGTACTCCTTGCAATCCTATCATACTTTTTTAATATATGAAATGCCTTGCCATACCTTGAATGTGTATGTGTGGGAATGGATGGATAGTCTTGGCGTGAGTGGAGATACACTACTCAGGAGCTGGTGTTTAGGGCTTTTAGCCGGGAGTGGGCGAACTTAACTCGATCATGGATCGAGGGCTTGGGGTGTGTATCTTGGCACACCCTACAGAGTACCTGTGGCGGGTACAACTTTTTGGTTGCCTGGTTGAGGTGTTGGGGCACCCGTCAAGGGTGCAATTGCGGACCACCATGGTGGAGACGCATATGATGAAGATGCCCACTTCGGTAGTTAAGGACTAGGTGAGAGTAACTATTGTCGGTGTTTGACCGGCTGCCCACCAAGGGATATGCCCAAGGTGGTAAGTTTAGGTGAGGAGACGCTGAGATCAGGAACTCGAAGGTGCAAGGAACACAAAACTTAGACAGGTTCGGGCCGCGAGGTACGTAATACCCTACGTCTTGTGTGGTGGTTTGTATTGACTTGGGTGTAGAATGATCTGGAGATGATCTGTTTTGAGAGGGTCCCTGTCCCCCCTTATATATCCGGGAGGTCAGGGTTACATGAATCCTAACCGATACTAGCCAAGGAATCGTATCAGAACATATTTCAAGTAGATTCCCTCTGTACCGACTAGCTTAATCTCCTACTCATACAAGATAAATAAGAGATAAATAAGAGATAAGATGGGCTTTATCTCTTAAGCCTGTTTAAACTACGTTATGTACACAGCTGAAAGGATCGATGGACCAAGAGGGGGGGTGAATTGGGCCTTTTTCAATTTCTAAAACAAGGTAAAGCAATCTTAACCTATGCAAAACTAGAAAGGCACCAATTCACCAACCGGGTAACTAAACTACCTACGCAAGCTAGGAAAGATAAAAGGAGGTAAAGCCTAGCAAGGTAGAGCAAAGTAATGATCCCTAAATCAAGCACATGAATAAATTGTATGAAAGATAACGCTTGAATAAGTAAAGTGGACAAGGGACAACCGGATTTTTTCCCGTGGTATCGATGTGTTGGCACACACCCCTAATCCACGTTGTGACACTCACAAAGAGTATTGTCACCTCCCAAGTCACCAAGACGAGGGCGCTCACTAAGAGTCTCCGTTCACCATCCCGGTGTGGTGGAGATCAAGCCACGTACAATCTTCTTCTCCAGGCTCCCACAATCCTTGGCAAGCTCCGCGAGAATCACCTCGATCACCAAGATCGCCTAGGTGATGCCAATCACCAAGAGTAACAAGCTAAGGCCTTCACTTGAGCAAGAACCGATCACCAAGAACGGATGCACACAAGCTTCTCTCTACTCAAGTCCTTAATCTTGCTTCTTGAATGATTGAATGAACAAGTATGTGAAATAATGAAGCTCAAGGTGGCTCTTGACTATAGTATGAGTGTTTGGATGTTGCCTGGTGTCAAGAGTAGTAAAATGACCCATTGGAGGGGTATATATAGGCAGCTCACACGAATAGAGCCGTTGGAGAAAAAGCTGCCAGAAAACTGCGTAGCGCCGATTAATCCGACGTACCTCCAATAGTCATCGTCGGTTTAACCGGTGAATGTAAACTACCCCATCTGAAAACTAGCCGTTACAGCTTGGGCAGATTAACCGACGTATCATCGGTTTAACCGGTGAGTGTAGTCATCCATTGATCAACTGAAAAACCAAGTCTCTGGACAACTGCACCGACGTCTCATTTCAAATATCGTCGGTTTAACCGGTGAGTGTAGTTGTCCACTGATCAACTGAAAAACCAAGTCTCTGGACAACTGCACCGACGTCCAATTTCAAACGTCGTCGGTTTAACCGGTGTATTGACTTGTCCAGACTCTGCTGACCAAGTTTAACCGACGTATAGAAAAGTTGAGGCGTCGGTTAAACCGGTGTTAAGGATTTTTCCTGATTTTGCCTTTTCTGACTTGAGTCTTGAATGTAATCCAATTATTCTTGAGATATAAGTTGAGAACCACTTATTGGAGCTTCTAGAAACCTGAGTGACCATTGTGTGCATCCATTTTCAAATGACCATGTCCATGCTCAAGTTACTTGGCCTAAAAACCCCTCTTAATAGTGCGATCACTACAAAACTATAAAACCTATACTAACCTAAGTGTCCTTCTCAACCTTATGACACTTAGGACTAGAAAGATCCTTAGTCTTGACATATTATTGAGTTGAATGCCGAGATCGCCTTTTTGAATAATGAAAATTAGGGGCCTCCTTTGACATATGACCAAATGAGCGATAATGATCTATAATGCTGCACAAACTCTTTAGTCACAATAATGGTTGTCATTAATCACCGAAACATACCTTGAGGGCCTAGATGCTTACAATCTCCCCCTTTTTGGTGATTGATGACAACATAACCATAAATAATCGAGAGAGCAAAAAGATAAGGCAATAATGAACACAAGCAAACTCGAAAGAAAAGAACCAAAGAGCTCAACGGCTCAAATGAAATCCATAGATATGTCTCAAAACGCAGCATACTCAAGTGACAAATGTACATATCCATGAACTAACATCAAATGTGATACAAAATATCAAAGTCCTGATAACTATGAGCTCTCTCTAACTCTACCCTCCCCCTTACTCCAACTCCCTCTCCCCCTTTGGCATCAAAGCACCCAAAAAAGGCGAGCTACTGATCCGGCTGTCGTGGGACGGCGAGGAAACGATCCGGGTCATCATCGTCGTCGTCGTCGGACGGTGGATCCTCGGTGACGGATGGGAGCTGCTGGTCAGAACTGCCTGCTGGAGCTGAACTGACTGGGGTGTAGCTGTTGTCGAGGCTCTAGTGCTGGCACTGCCGGGAAGAGGGTCCGTAGAAGTAGTAACCGGCTCAGCAGAAGATGTGTCAACATCTGAAGTGGTAAGTGCTGAAGCTGCCGGCTGTGTAGACTGCTGAAGCACGGAACCCTCTCCACCTCCCCCTGAAGGTAACGGCTGTGGTACTGCTGGGAGGGTGACTGTGTGAACTGCTGAGGGAGACTCCTGGAAAAGTGAAGTCGCTGGTAGAGGAGAGAAGAAAGGGCGACCCGCAGACCCAAGAAGTGCAGACATCGAGAACATGGTCTCCGGGGTCGCGGAAGAAGCTGGAGCAGTGGAGGCTGGAGCTGGTGTGACTGCAAGTGGTGGTGCTCCAACGCCCTGAAGGCCTGACTGTCCTGGCGGCTGCGGGGCGAGTCCGGTGTGAGAGTACAGCTGTGAGATCATCCCGAACATCGCCATCATGCCCTGCTGCATCTGCTGGAACTGAGCGTCTGTCCTCTGAGATACTTCATCAATAAGACCGACAAAACGCTCCTCTGTCGCAGCACGCTCTCGGGCGGCCTCCCTCTGTATCGCTGCAAGCTGGGCCTCATGGGCTCTCCTGGCCTCCTCCTGTGCTCGACGATCCTCTCTCTGCTGTGTCACCAGCTGCTGCAGAAGTGCGGTGAGCTCAGACGGCTGAGACACCTGTGACTCTGAAACTGTAGCGGCAGCAGCTGACACTGGAGCTGGCCCTCCGGACCCCCCTGCCTCATGATCATGACTAGTTGGGGCTGGTGCAGGGAAGTACTCCTCATCCTCGGAGGAGTCTGACTCAAGATCGGACTAGTGAATCTCATCCTCTCCTCCGGGAAGCTGTGCCTCTGCGGCTAGCAATGCCTCATCCTCCTAGGCCACTCGGGCCTGTGCCTCGGGTGTCAACTGTGCCATAGCAGCTCGATCTGCCTGTCTGCCTCTCCTCCGGTCTGAGGGTGCTATCGGACGGTAGACGGGGAACCAGGGAACCTCGTCCTGTCGGTAGACTGCACTGACGGGTGACTCAGCTGGCACGATCATAGAGCAAATAAAGCTGATCCAGTGAGCATAAGGAAACTGACGCACGACACCCATCCCGTCAGTGATGACATCCTCAATCTCAGCCAAAATAAAGTCAACAATATCAAACGGCTCATGAGTGAGTATGTGTAGAAGCAGTAGCTGCTGCAGACCTGTGAACCCCTCTGGGTAGCCACTCCTCGGGAGCAAAGTCCTCCGGAGTGCCATGTGAACTGCGTAGGCCTCTGGGGTTAGCAGGCTAGGAACTCTGGCGTAGGAGGCCGGGAAGGGCTGGCGGAAGCACTGTGAGATCGCCTCGTGAGAAGGTGCAATCCCGCCAATCATGGCTCTGCGCGGTGGATCTGCATCACCATAGACCATCTCGTGCAGGGAGACGTCAACCAAGTCAACTCCAAGAATCCCTGCTAGTGTCGCCCTGGACAGACCAAAGACCTAGCCTCCAAACATGAAATGTATAGCTCTGCGCTCTGGGGCTATCCAAGCTATGGCATAAAAGACTCGAACCCAGTCCTCAATATATCTGTTCCGCTCAATCGAAAGCAACCTGGGCAGTCCCCTGAAGTGAGCAAAGTGCTCCCTAACATCTGCTCCCCCTGCGGCTGTCCTCAAAGATACCTAGTCAAGCACCCTGTGCGGGAAGATCCGGTGGCCCCGCCTCTGGTAGGTCTCGTAGAAACTGGCCTGAAGAAGTGTCCAGAATCTACGATCGACCCTGCTGTCACGTGTCACTGGGAACCACTCCTCCTCCTGAACACTCCACCTGAGCCTCTTGACCTTCGCCGCATTGGCCTTGGTCAAGTTCTGGAGCAGCACACCTGGCTCCAGACGCACGACAGTGTCCATGCGGAACACTGCGCGCTCGGCCGCTAGGGCCTCGGCTTGACGAGCTGCTGCTGCTGCTGCTGCTGCTGCGGACCTGCGTGGCTCCTGTGGCTGGTGACCTCCTCGCGTCCTCGGTCCGGTGCGACGCTCGGTCGCTGGCGAAGTATCACCTGCGGAGGACGTCTGCCGGGTGCGGCCAGAACGTCGTAGAGTCGGTGACTGTGTGCTCTGCCCCTGTGACTGCTCAGACTGCTCTCCCTCTGTATCTGAATCTGTTTCTGCAGCTGAGGGTGACTAATCTGACTCTGCTGCTGCTGCTGTCGCGGCTCTGGTGGCCCTGGCACCTCTGACTCTGCCCATGCCTCTACCTCTGCCTCAGCCTCTGGCTGGCGTATCTCTGATCGCGAACGGACGAGCACGGCCTGATGCCTGCTCCTCGGCGGCCTTAGCCACCATCTCGGCCCTCTCGGCCTCTCTCGCTGCACGAGTCCGCTTGCGATCGGGCTCCTCGACCATGATCTCCTTACCCTTCCTCTTGTCACGACCCATCTCGATCACAGACAGTAACAAGGCGCGGTGACACGCGAGCGGCGCGGTGGCGTACTGGTGGCGATGGTGAGAGCGATGCAAGGCACGCGAACGCGCAATGCGGTGCAGGCGGCGCGCGGGTGGTGGCGTGAGGTGCGGGCGGGCGGCAGCGCGGTTGCGTGCGGGCGACGGACGGTGGCGGCGCGGTGGCGAACGGCGGCGGACGGCGGCGGACTGATTGCAATGCAGGCTGCGCACGGGCGCGGCTGGGGTGGCGCGAGCGACGCAAGGCGGCGGTCGAGTGGGCAAGAGAGTAATATGACATGTGGACCCCGCAGATTTTCTTATCGCCGGTTGATCCGACGCTTAGGTTTTGAACGCCGGTTGATTACGTCGGTGTAGTTTACCAGGGACTCTGCCAAATATGCATCTGTACGCCGGTTGAACTGATGCTTCCACAAATGAACTCGTCGGTTGAACGATGCAAATAACAGTTGATTTTCAGGTCAAATTTGTGATCTGTTCACCGGTTGATCCGATGCTGCAAACTTTGTATACACCGGTTGAACGCTTGAAATGTCTGAGCTGAACCTGAAACTTAGTAACACCGGTTAAACCGATGGGTATAGATCCATTGAACGTCGGTTTAACCGGTGAAGCCAAAAACCCTCTCTCAGCTCACTCTTCTATGCTAAGTCCAATGAACTTATAAAATTCAACTAAACTCAAGTTAATGGACTTGCATAGGCGACTTTACCCCTCAAAGTAAATAGGATAGCTTACTAGCTTAAATAATTTTTCTTTTCAAAATCAAGAAAAAGTCGCAAGAGAGACAAAGTGCCAAATTAAAATGTATGAGCTATGTCGTAGGAATATTGAAGAAGGAAAGCTTCATACTCATCACGACATTGCTCACTAGGCATTAACGCACCTAACACTTTACTCTTTTCACTTCTCATGAATTAAGATCTTGTACGTAAAACAAGTCTCATTTTCATCAAGTGATCTCCTTTGTGACCCTTACGCATGCAATGATGGTGCAAGCTACAACCACATGTGAAGGAAAGGTAAACATGAAGTGCACATCTATATGACAAGAAATGCATGGCGAGAATTTAAATTCTACTTGTCAAGTTTGATCCCACGGAAAGCTTCATCATGATGAGCCTTTCTACAAGCCTAGAGGAAAACAAGTGGACCACCACCTCTAGCTAAACCCTTGCTCATCACTATCTTACCATGGTTAGACAAGTGTCCTATATGTATGCATTTTTCTATATGACATGGCAACTTACATGACGTTTGCCGCATCTAATACAGTAAGCTCATTCCTTAGCCTAACAAAAGTACTCTCGTCTAAAGGTTTTGTGAAAATATCCGGCAATTGCTCCTCGGATCTCACACCTTGAAGGGAAATGTCCCCCTTGGCTTCATGATCACGCAAGAAGTGATGGCGAATATCAATGTGCTTTGTGCGAGAGTGTTGAACCGGATTCTTGGCAATTTTTACGGCACTTTCATTGTCACAAAGGAGTGGTATCCTATCTAGTTTCACACCAAAGTCCAAAAGGGTTTGCTTCATATATAGAATTTGGGCACAACATGCACCGGCTGCTATATATTCCGCTTCCGCGGTGCACAAAGCCACGGAATTTTACTTCTTACTCGACCAAGAAACTAGAGAACGCCCAAGCAAGTGACAACCCCCGGAGGTACTCTTGCGATCCACACGGCTTCCGGCAAAATCCGAATCCGAGTATCCCAAGAGATCTAAGCTAGCGCCTTTGGGGTATCACAAGCCTATGCTAGGGGTGTGCTTGAGATACCGAAGGATCCTATTCACAGCCGAAAGGTGTGATTCCTTAGGGTTAGCTTGAAAACGGGCACACAAGCACACACTAAACATTATATCGGGCCTAGATGCGGTAAGGTAAAGCAAAGACCCTATCATAGAACGATAGAGAGATTGATCAACCGGTTTACCGTCCACATCCAAGTCGAGATGCCCATTTGTAGCCATGGGTGTCTTAATTGGCTTGCATTCATCCATCTTGAACTTCTTCAAGATATCTTTAGTATATTTTTCTTGATAGATGAATGTCCCTTCCTTCATTTGTTTGACTTGAAAACCAAGGAAGAAAGTCAATTCGCCAATCATGGACATCTCGAATTCCCTAGACATCATGGTAGCAAACTCATGGCTTAGTAAATCATTAGTTGAGCCAAAGATAATATCGTCAACATAAATTTGACAAATGAAAAGATCCCCGTTGACGTCTTTTGTGAACAAGGTGGTGTCCACCCTCCCGATCTTGAAGCCTTGCATGATTAGGAAGTCACGAAGCCTCTCATACCAAACCCTTGGAGCTTGTTTGAGCCCATAGAGTGCCTTGTGTAACCTATAAACATGGTTAGGATTCCTCGGATCTTCAAACCCGGGAGGTTGCTCAACATAGACAAGTTCGTTAATAAAGCCATTTAAGAATGCACTTTTCACATCCATTTGATATAACTTGATATTATGATGTGAAGAGTAAGCAAGAAGGATGCGGATAGCTTCAAGTCTTGCGAACGGGGCAAAAGTTTCACCAAAATCCAAACCTTCGACTTGAGAAAACCCTTTTGCCACAAGTCTTGCTTTGTTGCGCACCACCACCCCATGTTCATCTTGCTTGTTTCGAAAGACCCACTTTGTGCCGATGATGTTCTTGTCTTTCGGAGGTGCTTCAAGGACCCAAACTTCATTGCGGGTGAAATTGTTCAATTCTTCTTGCATGGCCATCACCCAATCCGAGTCCTCAAGTGCTTCCTCTATGCTAGTGGGTTCAATACAAGAAACAAACGAGTGATGTTCGCAAAATGAAGTATGTTTAGAGCGAGTTCTTACTCCTTTGGAAGGACTACCAATGATTTGACCAATTGGATGATCCTTGGAGATGCGACCATGCTTCACTAGCGGCATTTGCGTGGATGCTTGTTGGGGTGGATCATGAGTGACTTGTGCTTGTGGTGGAACATTTTGCTCTTCTTGTTCTTGGACTTGGGGTGTTGGCGTTGACACATTTTCTTGAGGTAGTGGATCAACTTTATCTTGATCTTCATCCACTTGGGGTGCCGTGGAGGTGTTTGGTAAAGATGAGGTAGTTCCTCCCCCTTGATCATTGTCTTCATGCACCTCCTCCGGCTTGATATCCCCAATGGACATCTTCTTCAAGGCTTCTTCAATCTCTTCATCCCCTACATTTTCATAGCCAACAACCTCCTCTTGGGAGCCATTAGATTCATCAAACTCCACATCACATGTTTCTTCAACTAACCCGGAGGTTTGATTGAATACTCTATATGCTTTGGAGTTTGATGCATAACCAAGAAAGAAACCTTCATCACATCTACTTTCAAACTTACCAAGCCTTTTCTTCTTATAGATGAAGCATTTGCAACCGAAGACTCGAAAGTATGATATATTTGGTTTCCTCCCGGTGATGAGCTCATATGGAGTTTTCTTGAGGAGTCGGTGAGGATACACTCGGTTGGATGCATGACACGCCGTGTTGATTGCTTCCGCCCAAAACTTCTCGGACGTGCCATAATCATCCAACATTGCTCTTGCAAGGGTGATGAGTGTCTTGTTCTTTCTTTCCACTACTCCATTTTGTTGAGGCGTGTAGGTGGCGAAAAGCTCATGTTTGACTCCTTCTTCATCGCACCATTCTTCAATCTTCATATTTTTGAACTCGGTGCCGTTGTCACTCCGGATCTTCACGATTGGGGAATTGTATTCCCTTTGAGCTTTTCTTGCAAATGTCTTGAAGATCTCCGGAGTTTCACCCTTATCGCCTAGAAACATGACCCAAGTGTAGCGTGAAAAATCATCAACAATTACTAGGCAATAGAGGTTACCACCAATGCTCTTGTATGAAGTTGGACCAAAGAGATCCATGTGTAGTAGCTCGAGCGGCTTGGAGGTAGACAACATCGTCTTGATAGGATGATGTGTTGCAACTTGCTTCCCGGCTTGACATGCTTTGCATAGCTTGTTCTTGTCAAAAGTGACATCCTTTATGCCGGTGATCATCCCTCTCTTGTGGGCTTTCTTGAGGTTGCTCATGCCAATATGTGCAATTCTTCTATGCCATAGCCACCCAAGATACGACTTGGTGAAGAGGCAAGTCATGGTGCTTGTTTGCTTTGAAGAGAAATCCACCAAATAGATATTTCCATGCCTAAACCCCGTGAATACCAATGACTTGTCTTTTTCATGAGTCACTACAACACCATTCTTGTCAAAGGCACACGTTAGTCCAAGATCACATAATTGTGCAATAGAAATAAGATTAAAACTAAGTGCTTCTACAAACAAAACATTTGAAATGGATAAATCTTTTGAAATTGCAATTCTACCCAAACCTAAGACTTTCCCCTTTGTGTTATCACCATAGGTGACATGTTCATGATCGCCGGGGTCTTCAAGAGAGGTGAACATGCTATCATTGCCGGTCATGTGTTGAGAGCAACCACTATCAAGTACCCAATATTTTCCACCGGCTTTGTAGTTCACCTACACACATGAGAATTCATTTTTGAGTTTTAGGAACCCAAACAAGCTTTGGGCCTTGCACATGTGTGACAAGAGCTTTTGGGACCCAAAGTTGCTTGGGGAGCTTCTTCTTCGACTCCTTAGCAATTTTGCTAATGAACTTGGCCTTCACCTTGCCCTTCACTTTACTCAAGAGAAAATGGTTATTTTGGAACATTGATGAGTAATTCTTGGGTAATTTAGGAAGAGGACGTGATGGCAAAGTGCACTCCCTAGTGTGGTGCCCGGTGACTTGGCAATGTTGGCAATATGAACCCACTTCCTTGATGAAGCTTGTCTTGATCTCCGAAGAAGGAGTTGTAGCCATGTTTGGCTCCGGAAATGAACCAAGACCTCTCTTGCCATAGTCACGGGCATTGTTGAAGAGAATCTCCTTGTGGATGTATTCTCCTCTTGAGAGTTTCTGCACACTACTCTTGAGACTTGCCACTTGATCCATCAATTCCTTTTCCCTAGAAGGAGCAAGCTTGGGCACAACATTAGTGGCATATGCATCAATGAGTAGGTCATCACATGAAGTAGAAGCATTGACCTTTTCATGAGCAAAATTCTCATGACTTGAGTCAATAACTTCATAGGCAAATTCAAGTTCTTGATATTTGTGAGCCAACTCCCTATGCTCTTGTTTAAGCTTTTTGTGGCTTTCTTCAACTTGCTTAGCAAGTACAAGTGACTCATTGTGCTTTTTGAGCAAGTCATTGTACTTACCAAGTAAGTCGGAGTGGGCAAGCTCTAACTTGGTATGAGTGCTCTCAAGAATTTTGACTTTGCCCTTTTCCCTCTTGATGACGGATGTATACTCATTGATGAGGTTAGTGAATTCATTAGGATCAAGCTCTTCATCACTATCATCTTCACTTTCTACCTCACATACCTTGGTGTTACCTTTTGCCATGAGGCACATATGAGGCGGAGGTAGTGGTGGTTCTTCATTGGTGAGGGCGATGGTGACGATGTCTTCTTCATCACTTGAGCCTTCGCTTGATGAGACATCGGTCACCCACTCTTGTTTTTCCACCAAGAAACTTTTCTTGGTGTGCCCTTTCTTCTTTGGGAAGAGCTTGGTCTTCTTGTCATGGGTCTTCTTCCCAAATCTCTTGTTTTTGTTCTTTCTCTCCTCTTCTTCATCATCGCTTGAATCATGGCGATGCTTGCTCTTGTTGTCCTTGTTCCTTTTATCCGGCTTGGGGCAACTTGGACGGATGTGATCTTTTTCTCCACAATTGTAGCAAATCTTGTTCTTGACATCCATTGGCCGGAACATTCTCTTTTTGGAGTCAAAGTTGAAACCCTTCTTGTTGATCTTTTCATTCAAGCGTGTGAACTTTCTCATCATGAGAGCAAGTTCTCCATCATCTTCAACATCGGATGAGCTTTCATGATGATCATCTTCTTCATTGCTTGAGCTTGAATCTTGCTTGATCATCTTGAGCTTGCGGGATTTGTTTGTCTTGGTCTTTAGAGCAATTGATTTGCTTGAAGTTGGCTCTTCGGACATACCAAGAATGCTCATTTCATGAGCGCGAATTTCCCCCACAAGTTCTCCTACTTCCATTGTGTCAAGATCCTCCTTTTGAAGCATAGCATTAATGATGTTATACTTGGGCTTCGGGAGGAGCATGAGAATCTTGCGATTGATGGATGCACTGTCAATTTTGGATATTTCAAGTGCATTAATGTCCTTGACAATGACATTCAAGCGAGAATACACATCATTGCAATTTTCATGAGCTAGCATTTTAAAGGAATCATACTTAGCTCTAAACAAGTGATATTTTTACTCACGAACTTTAGTGGAACCTTCATGAATTTCAATGAGCTCCTTCCTAATGTCACTTGCTAAGTCCATGCCATTAACTCTAGCAAAGACTTCCTCACTAATAGCTTCGAAAATTGCATTTCTAGCTTTAGCATTCCATTTTAATTGTTCGGTGGTGGGAGTTCCGGTGAACCCGACTTTAGTTGCCGACCACACTTCGGGGGCAATCGCATCAAGGTATGCGGCCATGCGAACTTTCCAATAAGCAAAGTTCTTGCCCTCGAAGTGAGGCGGCGAACCACCCATCTTAGCCATAGCTCTAGGCGGTGAAGCCTAATGATCCAAATGAGCAACGAGGCTCTGATACCAATTGAAAGGATCGATGGACCAAGAGGGGGGGTGAATTGGGCCTTTTTCAATTTCTAAAACAAGGTAAAGCAATCTTAACCTATGCAAAACTAGAAAGGCACCAATTCACCAACTGGGTAACTAAACTACCTACGCAAGCTAGGAAAGATAAAAGGAGGTAAAGCCTAGCAAGGTAGAGCAAAGTAATGATCACTAAATCAAGCACATGAATAAATTGCATGAAAGATAACGCTTGAATAAGTAAAGTGGACAAGGGACAACCGGATTTTTTCCTGTGGTATCGATGTGTTGGCACACACCCCTAATCCACGTTGTGACACTCACAAAGAGTATTGTCACCTCCCAAGTCACCAAGACGAGGGCGCTCACTAAGAGTCTCCGTTCACCATCCCGGTGTGGTGGAGATCAAGCCACGTACAATCTTCTTCTCCGGGCTCCCACAATCCTTGGCAAGCTCCGCGAGAATCACCTCGATCACCAAGATCACCTAGGTGATGCCAATCACCAAGAGTAACAAGCTAAGGCGTTCACTTGAGCAAGAACCGATCACCAAGAACGGATGCACACAAGCTTCTCTCTACTCAAGTCCTTAATCTTGCTTCTTGAATGATTGAATGAACAAGTATGTGAAATGATGAAGCTCAAGGTGGCTCTTGACTATAGTATGAGTGTTTGGATGTTGCCTGGTGTCAAGAGTAGTAAAATGACCCATTGGAGGGGTATATATAGGCAGCTCACACGAATAGAGCCGTTGGAGAAAAAGCTGCCAGAAAACTGCGTAGCGCCGGTTAATCCGACGTACCTCCAATAGTCATCGTCGGTTTAACCGGTGAATGTAAACTACCCCATCTGAAAACTAGCCGTTACAGCTTGGGCAGATTAACCGACGTATCATCGGTTTAACCGGTGAGTGTAGTCATCCATTGATCAACTGAAAAACCAAGTCTCTGGACAACTGCACCGACGTCTCATTTCAAATATCGTCGGTTTAACCGGTGAGTGTAGTTGTCCACTGATCAACTGAAAAACCAAGTCTCTGGACAACTGCACCGACGTCCAATTTCAAACATCGTCGGTTTAACCGGTGTATTGACTTGTCCAGACTCTGCTGACCAAGTTTAACCGACGTATAGAAAAGTTGAGGCGTCGGTTAAACCGGTGTTAAGGATTTTTCCTGATTTTGCCTTTTCTGACTTGAGTCTTGAATGTAATCCAATTATTCTTGAGATATAAGTTGAGAACCACTTATTGGAGCTTCTAGAAACCTGAGTGACCATTGTGTGCATCCATTTTCAAATGACCATGTCCATGCTCAAGTTACTTGGCCTAAAAACCCCTCTTAATAGTGCGATCACTACAAAACTATAAAACCTATACTAACCTAAGTGTCCTTCTCAACCTTATGACACTTAGGACTAGAAAGATCCTTAATCTTGACATATTATTGAGTTGAATGCCGAGATCACCTTTTTGAATAATGAAAATTAGGGGCCTCTTTTGACATATGACCAAATGAGCGATAATGATCTATAATGCTGCACAAACTCATTAGTCACAATAATGGTTGTCATTAATCACCGAAACATACCTTGAGGGCCTAGATGCTTACAACAGCCCCGTAGCCCCGGGTCTGACAAGGCCCCGAGCTCTTCGTAGCTGAGTATTGCAGGCTTATCTAGTACTTTCGAAGTAGTCTTCAGCTTCTCCTGAAGCTCCATCTTGAAGTCTTCTTCGAGTACTTACTTGGCTGCATCGAAGCTATGAGATGCTCATGCCCCGAATTATATCTTTGATATGGTGTGCGATTAAAAAATTGCACTCCATATGGAGTAGCCCCCGAGCCTTAGGGTGAATCGGAGAATCAGACTGAGGGTCGCATTAAACTTGAATCCTCCTTACTTACCTTTTCAAATAGATTCAAAAAAATAAGTAGTCGATGCCACGTACCCTGCAGCCCCCGAGCCTTGAATCCAAATCTCTCAGGTTTGGAAATAAGGATCCAAAAGTCGTGGCATGCAGTGTAAAAATATCCACATGGTAAATAACTGATGTGATGGTACAAATGATGGAAATTAGATCTGGAATTCGAAAAACCCCTTTTTTCGGGACAATTAACCCTAAAAAATGATTAATAGAATATTTTATCTAAACAATCCATCAAATGACCCCTCAAATTCCGAATATTCCGTGAAACGACTCTTCAACTTCAAAATAGTAAAACTGTCCCCGGTGCTGGTTATTTAACCCCGCAGTAACACTGAGTAAAAACTGCGCTTCCAATCTGTAATTTGCCAAGAACCGCCAAAATCCCTCAAATAGAGCCGCAGTCCGCCTTCATCCTCTTGAAGAAATCCCGATCCACCCAAATCTCCCCGCCCCTCTCCCCGCAAGCCCCGAGCAACTTGTGGCGAGCGGATCTAGAGATGGCGCCCAAGAAATCGGAGAAGGATGGGAAGAAGAAGGAGGCGCGGCCGCCGTCCGAGGAGTGGACACACAGTAAGTGCTCCCTCAACGACCTCAATAGGCTTGTTTCTGAGGGACTGCTCCAAGACAAGAATCTTGTCAATTGGCGCCCCTCATTTCGCGAACCATTCCCCATGGAAAATGTGGACGAAATCGTCACATTTTACCATTTTACTGAACGGGGTTTGGCCCTCCCCTCTTATTCCTTTTTCCGGGGTCTTTTTTACTACTACGGGCTTGAGCTCCATCATCTCAACCCAAATTCCATTTGCCATATCACAATTTTTATCCATTTTTGCGAAGCCTTCTTAGGGATTGAACCCCATTGGGATCTTTTCCATTTCCTCTTCCGACTAAAACCACAGCCCACCTTAAAAAATCCATCTGTTATGGGGGGCGCCGGCATCCAGCTTAGACAACAAGCCGGCGACAAGTACCTTTCGTACAAATTCCCCTCCAACATTTCGGGGTGAAAAAATTATTGGTTTTATATCGAAAATCATGCCCCCCATCTCCCAGAAAAATCAAATAGACCACCTGTTGTGAGGCCAGAGTGGAATATCGAGCTTCCCAGGGGGGACATGGATCAAGTTGAGGAATTGCTAGACACCATAGCAGCTCATAAGCTAATGGGAGTGACCGGCGCGTCCGTTATGTTCTGCTTCTTCAAACGCCGAGTCCAGCCAATCCAACAACGCCACAAACTTGGATTCGAGTACACAGGCGCTGAAGATCCATCTTGCATGTGCACAGAGGAGCTGTCAGACGAAGCCGCACTCCTCCGAGTCAAGCGGGGGCCGTTGGATGTGAACGCCGTCCCCTACGTCCCGGGTTTGTTTTCCGCGCGAAGTTCTCCAAAACCGGTGAGTATTCGACTACTCTTAGATAGCATACCCTGCTGTTCTACCAACGCTAACCGAAAATATTTGACAGGGACTCACAGAGGTGTACCGGAGGTACCCTCCACAACCCGACATCCCTCGACCGGACCACCTCCTCCCCAACGCCGCCGCCGAAGCCAAGAGGGCTCGAGTAGCCGAGGTTCTGCCCAGCAGCGAGTGCACTGAAGGCGGAAGCCCCCTGGCGAAGAAGGAAGCCGAGGGGAAGGCGAGTAGAGGCAACTCCCCCGGACCATCCGTGGAGTTGACCGACACTCTGCCTTCGGTCCCGCAGGATCGCTGTGTTGTGCGCAAACGCAAAGCGCAAGAAGTCGAGTCCTCCAGGTATGAATATGCTGCCTAGCTGTCATGCCTCAATGTTGTTGCACGCTGACATTTTCTGTTTGCAGTCCTCCCGCTTCGCCACCCGGGCTCGGGCGCCTTGAAATGGGAACGGATCCAGCAGCTTCGGCGACAGGATCGGTTTCCATTGTTGTGGCGGGCACCACGCCGCCGGCTGGTGTCACCCCGCCGCCAGTAGCAAGTACCGAGGCTGAGACACCACGGGTCATGCGGGTGAAAAAGACTGTCATGAAGAGGTCTTCACTGTAAGTACCCATCTTGTTACGTAATGAACAGTCTGCCCTTTTCGACTTGTAATGATAGAACTGACTCTGCTTCATTAGGTCTGCGAGCACCGTGAAGCACAAGCCGAAGCCGGCCGCAGCTGCCCCAGCCCCTGAGCCATCGGCCCTGGAAGAGCCCACGCCCCAGGAGCCAGCCCCCGACGTAGACACGACGCTGCCCGACCTGCCGGCACCCCCCGAGCCACAACAAGCCGAAGCCAGGGCTGGTAGTGGGGAGCAAGTCGAGGCCCGTGATGCCGCTCCTGCAGATGGCACAGGCAAGTGTCTAACCACCCACGGCTAGTTGCTTAGCCCCAGGTAATGTGTATTGAATGCATCTTGCCTTGCAGGTGCCCAGCAACCACCGTCTAAAAAAGCCGCAGGGACCCCAAGGAGTCCTGGTGACTTGCTGATGGCCGGGTTCGGGTACCAGAACATCGTCACCACTGATCTGGTGGATGATCCGATACTGACGGACATCAACATAAGAACCTTCAAGAAGGCCTACAAGGAGTTGTACAATTTTGCCATGGTAAGATATGATTGCCCCTCTGCTTGTATACGTTGTTGAGTTGCATGTCTTAATCTCCTCCTTTATGCAGAACTGATCACGCACTCTTAGAAGAAATCCGAGAAATAGACAGTTGTGAGTGGTCACCAGAAGCTTGCTGCCATGGAACAACGCATATCCAAAGAGAAGATGAAGAACATCTATCTTCAGAGAGAGCTTGACAAGCTGAAACAAGAGCGGACTCGAGAGACGTGGCTCCTCAAGAACGACCTCCACAACCTCGAGAAGGCCCACTCCGAGCTCTAGGAGCAACTCAAAGGGCAGAAGAAAGCGCACCAAGGTAGGCCCCTTTCTTCTCTCGAGTACTTTTTCCTTAACAATTTGTCTTGTAACCTGAAAATACCTTCACCGTAGAGCTTAGGAAAATCTTAGCATATAAAGAAGAGCTGATTACTGACGTGAAGAATATGCTGTATCGCCGTACAGATGACATCGAGAGGCTGCAGAAAGTAGTCGCCGATACTGAAGAACAGTTCGCTGACTGCCTTCGGCAAATCAAGACGCTGGGCGAGGAGAAGGAGCGGCGGCAAAAAGAGTTGGAGGACCTCAGGGGGGGCGCCAAGAAGTTGGTGGACATGGTGGATCCACCAGAAGAAGGCGAAGCAGGCGAGCGGCCCTTGCTGGAGCGGCTTCTTGGAGCGCCGCAGAAGGTCGTCAAGTTCCTCATAGAAGCCCCGGTCGCTTGTGTCGGGCACGCCCTCACCTTTGTAAAATCTTTTTGGCCAGAAGCTCCACTAGAAATGTTCGCGTAGGGAGTGGCGGCAGAGTGTACTAAATATCAATTCAATGAGTACCTCCGGGAAGCCCAACCTGTAGCAGAACAAATAGTAAAAGGTGTACTGCAGGATTAAAATGTAAAAAATAAGTACTCGTTTTCCTTGTATGTAGTTTTGTTTGATGTCTCTACTTGTATGTGCCTTAGCCGAATTGTAATGCAGATGGAAAGGCTAAGTAGTAGACACTACCCCAGGGGTAGCGACCTTGGCAGCAGTCGTAGTAGTTCCGAGTAGGAACTCAACCAGCGAGTTCGATATAGCCCGATCGAGTGAGTCTAACTAGTTAGGAAAGAACGTGAGCATCGTCGCAAGACTGCCGTGCTTATGGCAGAAAACAAAGCTACCCCGAGAGCAACGACTCTAGGTGTAGTCGAGATCACTCCTCATGTGAGCGCGTCCAACAAGTTTGGTAAAAACCAATCGAACGGATCGAACTATTTGAGAGAGAGCACGAGCATCATCGTGTGACTACCATGCTTATGGTAGAAAATGAAGCTACCCCGAGTGCAATGACTCTGGGTGTAATCGAAATAGCTCCTCCTGCGAGCCCATCAACAAGTTAGGTATGAACCAATCGAACGGATCGAACTTGTTGGAAAAATGCGATCGTCATCGCAAGCGACCATCAAAGGTCATGGCGGGAATCAATTCATATTAAGCATGAACGTAGCTGAGGCCTCCGTTGAAACTTTATAACACAAAGTCGATAACAAGTGAACGTGGCCATGGCCTCCGTCGCAACTTATGGCAAGAAGTCGATTTATAAAACATAAACATGGCCGGAGCCTCCGTCTGTCAACAGAAAAGTTTACATTCCAAATTTTGTGGCACGTAGCCTCCAAATTGATTCGGAAGAAAAAAGGCGCCACCTAGGTGCCAGGAGAACAGCTATCCCGGCACGCTTCTTCATGGGTAGAACTTGCGCAGGTTCTGAATGTTCCAAGAATTCGGGTCATCTTGGCACTCAGGGTATTGTAGTCGATATGACCCCGGTCTTGTAACCCGCTTGACGACGAACGGACCTTCCCATCTTGAGTTGAGCTTGTGCAAGCCAGACTCATCTTGGATGCGGCGTAGGACCAGATCACCTATATTGAACGACCGTTTTCTCACGTTGCGGTCGTGATATCGCCAGATTCCCTGGAGATATCGGGCTGACTGGACAAGAGCGGTGTAGCGAGCCTATTCGACAGAATCGAGCTCTAACTGCCTTGCCTCATCCACCTCACCTTCATTGTACATTCCAACCCTTGGGGATTTCCACATGATGTCGGCCGGTAAGATAGCTTCAGAACCATATACAAGGAAGAATGGTGCTTGTCCTGTGGCTTTGGACGGCTGAGTCCGGAGCCCCTAGACGACATGTGGCAATTCGTGTATCCACTTGCCTCCTTTCTTGCTGTTTTCGTCATAAAGTCTCTTCTTGAGACCGTCAACTATCATGCCGTTCGCCCTCTCGACTTGACCATTGGCCCTTGGGTGTGCAACAGAGACATATTTAATCTTGATGCACGTATTTTCACAGAACTCCTAGAACTGGTTGGCCGTGAAGTTTGATCCCAAGTCCGTGATGATGGTATTCGGGAAGCCGAAGCGATGCAAGATATCGGAGATGAAATTAACAACTCGATCCGGTGTGAGCTTGGCTATCGATTTGTACTCAATCCACTTGGTAAACTTGTCAATAGCTACCAACACATGGGTGAAGCCGCGTGGCGCCATCGTGAAGGGCCCAATTATATCAAGGCTCCAGCAAGCAAACAGCCAGGATGGAGGTATGGTGATGAGGCTGTGAGCTGGAACATGAGATTGCTTGCCGAAGAATTGGCAGTTTTGGCATCTCCGCACAAGATCCTCAGCATCGGACACCACGGTGGGCCACCAGAAACTAGCTTTGTATGCTTTCCCCACCAGCATTCTTGAAGCCGCGTGGTTGCCGCAAACACCCTCATGTATCTCCCGCAATATGTCGTAGCCGTCTTCCTTTGTGACGCAGTTCATGAGAACGCCTGATCGAGCGCCACGCCGGTAGAGTTTGCTATCGACTAAGACGAAACCCTTGCTTCTGCGCATGACACGAGCTGCCTCTACGCTCCTTGCGTCCATCCCTGCTGGTAGCCTTTGATCTTGAATGAAATCGATATGAGCCTCTCTCCAGTCTTCACCAAGCACCATAACCTCCCGATCGGGTTGTTGAGGGCCCGCATCGCCGATTACCTAAGGTGAAGACTTGATGGATGGCTGCTTTAACTCCTGAACAAAGTCTCCAACTGGAACCTATGCACGAGTAGACCCCAGCTTGGACAAAATATCTGTGCCCACATTGTGTTCCCGTAACACATGATGAACCTCCAGGCCGAAAAATTTGTTTTCCAGTTTGCACACTTCCTGTACATAAGCGTCCATTGTCTCCTCGTTGCAGTCCCACTCTTTGTTGACTTGCTAAACGACTAGGAGTGAATCACCATATACAAGAAGTAGCTTGATGCCTAGTGATATCGCCAAACATAGCCCGTGAAGGAGTGCTTCATACTCGGCTTCATTATTGGATACCTCCCAAAGGATCTGGAGGACATACTTCAATTGTTCACCTCTTGGAGAAATAAATAGAACTTCGGCACCGCCGCCATCGAGCTTAAGAGACCCATCGAAGTACATGGTCCAATACTCTAGCTTGTCGACTGGAGTTGGAATTTGATTCTCTCTCCATTCAGCCATAAAATCGAATTGAGCTTGAGACTTGATTGCAGTGCGTGGCTTGAAGTCGATCGACAAAGCCCCCAGTTCCACTGCCCACTTTGATATACGCCCCGTGGTGTCTTGATTATGAAGAATATCCGCCAATGGAAATCCATAATCGCAGTGATCTTGTACTCGTCGAAGTAATGGCGTAACTTTCGTGAAGTAATCAGAATTGCATATAAGAGTTTCTGAACTGCCGGGTACCGTACCTTAGATTCGGAGAGTATCTCGCTGACGAAGTACACAGGCCTGTGCGCTCCAAACGCATGGCCTTCTTCGCCTCGCTCGACTACAATAGCACTGCTGACAACATGCGATGTCGCCGTAATGTAGAGTAATAGATCTTCTCCCGGCAATGGTGCTGTAAGGACCGGAGGGGACTGAAGGTGATGCTTCAGGTCTTGTAAGACCCGCTCGGCGTCCTCCATCCATTGGAACTTGTCTTGGCGCTTTAGGAGCTTGAAGAAAGGTAGTCCTCTCTCCCCAAGTTGGGAGACGAACCTGTTCAGGGCTGCCATACAGTCTGTTAACTTCTGCACATCTTTGACTGTGGCTGGAGCCCCCATATCAGTGATGGCCGAAATCTTCACAGGGTTGGCTTCAATTCCCCGGTTGCTGATGATGAACCCGAGCAATTTCCCTGATGGTACTCCGAAAATGCATTTAGTTGGGTTGAGCTTGCACCGAAATCTGCATAAGCTGCTGAATGTCTCTTCCAAGTCTGCAATCAGGCCGTCGGGATTCCTGGTCTTGATGACCATGTCATCCACGTAGGCTTCAACATTCCGATGCAGCTGATCCGCAAAGCACATCTGGATCGCGCGCTGATAGGTTGCTCCTGCGTTTTTTAACCCGAAGGACACAGTTTTGTAAGCATATGTCCCATACGGGGTGATGAACGCAGTCTTGATTTGATTCTCCTCCTTGAGCGCAATCTGGTGATATCCTGAATAACAATCAAGGAAATAAAGAAGGACACAACCCGCCATTGAATCGACAACTTGATCAATGCGCGGTAGCCCGAAGTGATCTTTTGGGCAATGCTTGTTGAGATCAGTGTAGTCAACACACATTCTCCATTCATTATTCTTTTTCCTTACAAGGACGGGATTAGCTACCCACGGGATTAGCTACCCACTCTGGGTGGATTACCTCTTTAATGAATCCAGCCGCGAGGAGTTTAGCTATTTCCCGTTTAATTGGCTCACGCTTGTCGTGAGCAAACCTTTGCAGGTGCTGCTTTTTAGGCACGGCCTGTGGGTGTACATTCAGACTATGCTCGATCAGTTTCCTGGGCACCCCTGGCATGTCCGCTGGTTTCCACGTGAATATATCTCGGTTAGCCTGAAGGAAACTGACGAGCGCGAGTTCCTATTTCTCACCTAAGCCCGCGCCGATGACGGCTATCTTGGATGAGTCACCTTCCTGGAGCTGGATCGACTTGAGGGCCACATCATCAGTCGACTGGATGCTCAACTTACTGGCCTTTCTCGAAGGGATCTCCAGCCAGCTTGGGAGAGCTGCTGCGCGGCCGCGAGTACTTCCCCTGAAGCATCTGGCACACGCGTAGTCGAAGCATATTGGATCACCTTCTAGTTGCAATCATACGACTTCTTCAAGTCACCTCAGAGAGTGAGCACTCCTCTACTGATGTGCAACAACCGATCAGAACTCCGACTTATAAATCACGTATATAGACATTCATCTTGAGAAACAAATAAACGTAATGCGGCATTGCCATGAATTTGCCAAGTGCCGGACGGCCCTGTATGGCATGATAAGAAGATTCGAAGTTAGCAACTTTGAATTTAATGAACTCGGTGCGGTAATTTGTGCCGAAGGTGACTGGAAGAACTTCCAGTGGAGTGGTCGTGGTGCCGCCGGCTCGACAGACATGATCTCCTGGAGAAGCAGTTTTTGTTCCTGCCTGGAACTGAAGTCTCCATCGCCCCCGAAGATGACGTTGACGGTCTTCGAAGCGTCCTGGAACTTCGGGTTGCGCCCTTGGTCCTGTGACACCCTAGGTATCAAAATTTTAAAACATTAGGAAGGAATGTGTAATGTATGTATTGAATTGTGTGCAATTGTGTGATTGTGTGGAAATAAGGACTTATGTGTAATTATTCAAAATTATGAGTCCTTTTGTGCAAAATGGTTGAATTACAAATGTAACTCCCAAATTTTACTAAGGGCTAAAGTGTAAAAATGGTAGTCATCATTACCTTACCTAAACTTGCAATTCAGTCCAAAAGTATATGGAATTTACCTAAGTAAGGACAAAAACTTTGAAAAGTTTGAATTGAGTCCAAAGTTTTTAAATAAAGCTCTATACTTTGTGTTTTTGAATTTGAACCCTAAATAACAGTGATAGGTTTTGAAAAGTTCTACAACTTTTATTTTAACCATTTTCTCATTTGAACTTTAGATTAGTGGGAAACTTTGATTTACAGTGAGGTCCTTGGAATCTTTGGAAACTGCAAATCAGCCCCTGGCGCCACTCCCCTCCTTCTTCCTCTGCCCCCCCTCCTCTGCCGCGCGATGGCGCCATCGCCGGCTGCCGTTGCCGCGCCGCCCAAGGCTACCCCTGCTCCAGCGCTGCACCACGTGCCGCCCCCGTGCTCGCCCACCGCCTTAGCCCCTCTCTGCTGGCTTTCCCCGAGCACTCCACGTCGCTCTGCCGTCTGCCCGAGCTGCCCCCTCTCTCTGCTGCCGCAGGCCGCCACCGCTCACTATCGCTACCGCTCTGCCGGTGCCATTTTCTACTTTGGTAGCACCCACGCGTCGTCTCCAAGCCGGCCACCGCTCTAGCTCCTCCCCTCTGGTTCTCTTCCGAGCGCGCCACGCCGCCCCGCCTCTGCCCGAGCGCCGCCCGGCCGCCACGATGCGCCACCAACTGCCAGCAGCAGCTATCGCTCGCCATGCCTTTTTCTAGTTCCTCATCATGACCATGAGCTTTCCCTTCGACTACTTATACCCGCTCGCACGGCCATCGTTCGCTTTGCTCAACTTCTTCTTCACTGGATCACCGCCGCGCTCACCTTCTGCCGCCGACCACCGCGCCGTCGTCAGCTCGCTCCGCTCCTTCTCAAACCACGACAGCCCTCGCAGTAGCTTTGCCTTGATCCTGTGAAGCTCACCCACCCTTCAATTGACTTCCTTGAGCTCCAATTTAGCTATCCCGACGCTTGCTGGTGAGTTTCACTTCCGCCGTCATCACGGTCGCCGTTGGTCACCTCCGGCCCATAGTGTCGGTGTTTTACCGGCTACCCACCGAGGGATATGCCCAAGGTGGTAAGTTTTGGTGAGGAGACGCCGAGATCAGGAACTCGAAGGTGCAAGGAACACAAAACTTAGACAGGTTCGGGCCACGAGGTGCGTAATACCCTACGTCCTGTATGGTGGTTTGTATTGCCTTTGGTGTAGTATGATCTGGAGATCCCGTTTTGAGTGGGTCCCTGTCCTCCCTTATATATACGAGAGGCCAGGGTTACAAAGATACTAACCAACACCAGCTAAGGAATCGTACCAGAACATATCTCGAGTAGATTCCTCCTGTATCGGTTAGCCTTATCTCCTATTTAAACGGAATAAATAAGAGATAAACAAGATGAATAAGAAATAAGACGAACTTAATCTCTTAAACCTCTTTAAACTACGTTATGTACACAGTCCCGTAGCCCCGGGTCTGACAAGCCCCCGAGCTCTTCGTAGCTGAGTACTACAGGCTTATCGAGTACTTTCGAAGAAGTCTTGGGCTTCTTCTGAAGCTCCGCCTTGAAGTCCTTCTTCGAGTACTTGCTTGGCTGCATCGAAGCTATGAGGTGCTCATGCCCTGAATTATATGTTTAATATGGTGTGTGATTGAAAAATCGCACTCCATATGGAGTAGCCCTCGAGCCTTAGGTTGAATCGGAGAATCAGGCTGAGAGTCGCATTGGTCTGTAATCCTCCTTACCTTTCAAATAAATTTGAAAAATAAGTAGTCGGTGCCACGCATCCCACAGCCCAAGACCCTTGAATCCAAATCCCCCCATATTTGGAGATAAGGATCCAAAAACCGTGGCACACAGCTTAAAAATGTCTACATGGTAAATTACCAATATGATGATACAAATGATGGAGGTTAGATCATAAACTCGAAAAACCCCTATTTTCAGGCCAATTAACCCTGAAAAAATGATTAATCGAATATTTAATCTAAACAATTCACCAAATGACCCCTCATCTTCGGAATATTCCTAAAAACGACTCTTCAACTTCGGAACAGTAAAATTTTCCCCAACCGCTGGTTATTTAACCCCGCGGCAACAGTGCTTCCAATCTGCAATCTGCCCATGTGGCAGAACCAACCTGAATTATACCGGCTCAAGTACGCGAGTCCACTTTCGAGGGCTCCAACGTGCCTCAAACGGTATAATCCCTTGGCCTGTCGGGTAACGTCCCGATAAACCACCGATACACAGGATCAAATAAGGTTACCTCACACGAAGGTGAGTCCAGAGATACAGTAACCATTATATTTTACATCACAGGGAAATACATTATAAGAGTTTCCAAATGAAGTATGAAATTTCAAATCTAGAGAAAAGACTACAAACCGTTAAAGCTATGGTTTTTAGCAGTGGAAAACATACGCGACGATTACAATACGTCGTCAAGATAGATGTCATGCTAAGCCCGGGCACGACATCGCTCGGTATCATCAATGTTGACCGAGGACGGATCCCATTCCACGGACCAACTGTTTGGAAGAGCATAAGGCCATGAAAAGGGAAGAGTAGGGTCTTCACAGATATCACCTGAAAAACATACAACTAGCAAGGCTGAGTATACTAATACTTAGCAAGACTTACCCGGGATTGGGTATACTTAGCCCATAACTAGACTTATGAAGGCTTATAATAGTTCTGGGTTAAGTTTCAGCTGACAAGCAACTAAGAGTAGATCCTTATTTTCAACTTTTAGCTTTCAAGTTCTATGTGATTAACCATTCTAGATAAGCACTTACAACTAAGCAAGCAAGGTAGAGCTCTTTATCTCAACCATCAGTATTATTCATCATATAGTTGCTCTTGTTACTCTGTGTGATAAAGGGATTAAGTAGTCTCAATCATCGTGAGAGGCGGACGATTCTGAATCGAATTTAACCTTGCAAGGTAAACCTAACTCACACGCTTGGAACATCCAACGATAGTTCCGAAGCAACCGTTTGCCTTTCATTCCGACTCGTGGACAGGTCCACCACAAGCGACTGCAGGAACATACGCACTCCCAAAGTGCAGGACATACGTCTGTAGCGCGACTACAAAACCCGTATTCCTGGTTGCCCTTGCAACACGTATTTCCCCAATCGAACATAAGTAACCAGAAGAAGCAAGACGAGTGGTGGGAGGTATGTCCACTCCTCGGGACGATTGGCTACTAGGCTTGCCGCATACCATATTTCGCGGCATGTGGTTAGTACTTTCAAATGCTTAACCCCGATCGGCACACACCGCGACCTTATCAATTTCAACAACACAGACGGGGTATCACCTCAACCATGATACCGCACAAAACTCCCGTCCGGCATCCTTATAGTGATAACAGGAATGTAAACATTACAATTCCTATATCGCGCGAGTGACAGGAAATCACCCGACTTCTACTGGTCCTATTAGCATAGCATCTAGTCGATATGACCTCAGGTGCAATACATTGGTTCCTAGGATTCATGCATCTAGGGTTTCAAGCAATTCCTAAGAACTTAATGCATAGAATACGTAAATAGATATAGATTGCAGTGTAATAAAATAGTAGGTTATGTCCGGGGCTTGCCTTTACTGGTGGGGCTGAGGTTAGTCAAGTTAATAACCTCCGAACTTTGGTTCGGGCCTTCAGAGAATCCCCTGACGAAGTCCTTAGGGTCTTCAGAACATCCTCCTTCTGGTTCCGGGATTAGCTGGTAATTTTCATCGGCGAGAGTGGTCGAGTCTACATGATATGCAAGATGGAGTTCAATGGATGCACACACTTTCATCTCAATTCATGGTAAAGTTGCAATCCAAAAGCTAACACTCAAGAACTCATGGTACAAAAGGAACCTAAGCTTTGAATCATAAACATTCAACCCATGACTATAACATTAATTTAATTGAAAACAAGAATTAAAATACTTAAAATTAAATTTAAGTTTGAATGTGAAGCTTGGATAATTAAAGTTATAAAGTTTTGAAAATTTAAACACAGCTTTATTGCATACTTAAAAGATTTTGACTAAAAGATCTAATTAGATAAGCTTTACTGAAAAGACTTAGCTAATTTTATTATAAACAAATTGAATTGATCAACTTAAAATAATTTAAATTATAAATCAAACTTAGGTTTGAAAAGTTCATATCAATTCATATTTAATCTATAGAAATTGCATACCAAAAATCAGGATCAACAAAGTTAACATGTAGGAGATATGGATATTACACTTTCTTATCTTAGATTTAACATAGATTCAAAACTATTTGGTTTCATATCAAACTCACTTAATAGAAGTTGTAGAGTCCAAAATCTAGTTTCCAACAAAACTGGTTTTGCAATTTTTGGAATTTTCTACTATTTTCTATTGATTTTACAAGTCAGCAGCATCACTTCACATGAAATAACAAACACCTTTACACACAGGTCCTCGAACTCTACTGTTCCTATGGGTCTAGACTTCGCAGAAAACACCCTGAGCTTGCTCTAATTGTTGCACAAGGTCCTCAAGGCGAGCTTGAACAGAGGAGGCGCTTGGGGAGTTCGGTTCCAACGGGAGGGGACCATGCCGGCGGTCGGGGAGGTCGAGCGGCACCCCAGGAACTCCTTTTGGCGATCAGGAAGCGAGGAGAAGGGCCACAGGGAGACATCGACGTTGGGGGAAAAATAGAGCTTACAAGTGCTGCTGTTCTGGCCGGTCGGGCAGGAGGCGACGGTGCAAATCCGGTCTGGGGAAGAGCAGGGACGGTGCGGTGCCGGTCCGGGAGGTCTGAACCAGAGAAGCGACGGCGCACAGTAGGGAGGAGGAAGGAGATGGCAGGCGGCAGTGCGGATGAAGGTGCACGAGAAATGAAAGGAGGCAGGGACCGTGCAGGAGGACCGGGGGAGAAAAGGAACGGCTGCAACACCAGCTGCGAGCGGTGCCCAGGGGCAGGACGTGGAAGGGGAGGTGCACGGGAAGGAGAGGGCCGCGGCAACGATGGACAGGAGGCGCGCTGGAGGGAGGTGGCGTGGGGCGAGTGGCGGCGGAGGCACTGCAGCAGCACTGCAACGGCAGAAAATCTGGTGCCGTGCGCAGGGTGAGGATAAGGTCACAGTGCAAGTTTGGACAAGGGGGAAGTAGCACAGCTGCCTGCGGAGGGAAAATTATGGCGCACGGGAACTTGCAGCACAGCAGGAGGCGGCAAGGTGGTCAGCAATAAGCTGCAGAGCAGAGAGCAGAGCGGCGCCGGAGGAGGAAGAAAAGGGAGATTTTCCCAGGGACCTGTTTGTAAAACTGAAGAAACACAGGGGCTCTACGGTAAATTAATTTTTCCCAACGATACAAAGATCTAATGAGAGGATGCCCAAAACGAAAGTTGTAGAACTTTTCAAGCCCTACAACATTGTTTTAGGGCTCAAGCTTAAAAACCTAAAACTTGCAGCATTACATGTTGAATTTGAACAAAGGTAAAATTTAAATTACCTCGTCCTTACCCAAAAGGATTTGGTCAAAAATTTGGACCTATTTAAAAGTTTTCATGACTGTCATGATCACTGGCATTCTTGCAGTTTAGTCCTAAGTAAACTTTAAATGTCACTTTTACACTTTGATTAATTTGCATAAAAGGACCCATATTTTGCACTAATTACATTTAGGTCCTCGTTTTCCACAAAAACCCATTTTTCATGCAATCTAGCATATCTATTACACTTAATCAGCACTCAAGGACCTATATTCTATAGAAATTACAACTGTACTCTTAATTATTTGTACTATACATAAACACCATAACAAGCACATACTCTTTACACTAGGTCTAATATCCTTAAAACTAATTACCTGGTTGTCACAGCCTTCCCCCCTAAAAAGAATCTCGTCCCGAGATTCGAAGGCAGAAAGAATTAGACGATTAGATTTGGGGATTGGCTTGAAGGAAGTTTGGGAATTTTTGTCGAAGATAAGATTCTGTTTCCCAAGTTGCTTCTTCTTCGGTGTGGTGATCCCATAAAATCTTGTACATCTTAACTGTCTTTCTTCTGGTGACTCTTTCCTTGGTATCCAGGATTTGGATAGGTTGTTTGGTGTAGGATAGATCAGGTTCAATCTCAATGGCGGTGGTTTCAATGATCTCCGTAGGTACTTTAATGCATTTCTTGAGTTGAGAGATATGGAAGATATTGTGAATGGCAGCCAATTGAGATGGAAGGCGAATTTTGTAAGCCACTGGGCCACAGACCTTAAGAATCTCAAAGGGTCCAACATATCGTGGTGCTAATTTCCCTTTTATGCCGAAACGCTAAACACCCTTGGTAGGAGATACTCGGAGATAGACAAAATCTCCTGCTTGGAACTGTAGAGGTTTCCTTCTTTTATCTGCATAGCTTTTCTATCTGGACTGAGCTATTTTTAGGTTGGCTTGAATAATCTTGACTTTATCTTCGGCTTCGACAACTAGATCTGGTCCAAAGATTTTGCGTTCACCGGTCTCGGACCAACTCAAAGGAGTTCGACATCTGCGACCGTATAACGCTTCAAAAGGAGCCATCTGAAGGCTAGATTGATAACTGTTGTTGTAAGAGAATTCAGCCAAAGCAAGATATTTGTCCCAGCTTGTACCATAGTGAATAATACAAGCCCGGAGCATGTCTTCAAGAATTTGGTTGACTCGCTCGGTCTGTCCATCCGTCCGAGGATGATATGCAGAGCTTCGAATTAGTTTGGATCCAAGAGCATACTGTAATTGTTCCCAGAAGCGTGCAACAAATTGTGCCCCCCGATCAGAAATAATAGTCTTAGGGACACCGTGCAACCGAACAATTTGATCCAGATAGACTTCGGCATACTTCTTAGCAGAGTAAGTAGTATGTACGGGAATAAAGTGAGCCATTTTTGTAAGTCTATCAATGATTACCCATATGGAGTCATGCTTTTGGGAGGTGTTAGGAAGACCAACAATAAAATCCATACTAATGTCTTCCCATTTCCATGACGGAATGGGCAACGGTTGGAGTGTACCAGATGCCTTGAGATGTCTGGCTTTAACTCTCTGGCACGTATCGCACTCAGATACATATTTAGCAATTTCTCTTTTCATTCTGGTCCACCAAAAATTCTGTCAAAGATCTTTATACATTTTGGTACTACCAGGATGAATAGAGAACTTGGATAGATGTGCCTCATCAAGGATTTGCTTGCGAAGCTGATGATCTTTAGGTACAACAATTCGATTGTTGAACCATAAAGTTCCTTGATGATCAGTGTGAAAACACTTATATTTAGCTTCTCCCAGAGATAACTTTGATTTGATAATTTTGATACCCTCATTATGTAATTGAGACATGATGATTTTATCTCGAAGAGTAGACTCGATCGATAAATGATTCAGACTACCTTGAGGAATGATTTGTAAATTGAGCTCCCTCATCTGATTGCAGAGAGTGTCATTAAAGGTTGCTATGGATAAACAGTGACAATGTGCCTTGCGGCTAAGGGCATCCGCAACCACATTGGCCTTGCCAGGATGGTAATGTACCTCAAGGTCGTAGTCTTTAATAAGTTCTAACCAACGCCTTTGCCTCATATTTAGATCAGCTTGGGTAAAGATATACTTGAGGCTCTTATGGTCAGTGTAGATGTTGCACTTAGCACCCATAAGATGATGTCTCCAGATCTTGAGAGCATGAATAACAGCTGCCAACTCAAGATCATGAGTTGGATAATTTCGTTCATGGTTCCGAAGTGCTCGGGATGCATAAGCAATGACTCGGTTGTTTTACATAAGAACACAACCAAGGCCAGTTCCCGAAGCATCACAGTAGACATCAAAAGGCTGAGTATTATCTGGTTGAGCCAGCACTGGGGCAGTTGTTAGAAGTCTTCTCAAAGTGTGGAATGCTTCATCGCACTTATCATCCCAGTGAAACTTAACTTCTTTCTTAAGTAGCTCAGTCATAGGTTTGGCTATCTTGGAGAAGTCTGGAATGAATCGGCGATAATATCCTGCCAATCCAAGGAAACTTCAAATTTGATGGACTGAAGTTGGGGGCTTCCAATCCATAACTTCCTGGACTTTAGTTGGATCAACCGATATGCCTTCACTGGAGATAGTGTGTCCCAAAAATTTCACACTATCTAGCCAAAATTCACATTTCGAGAATTTGGCATAAAGGCGATGATCACGTAGTCGTTGAAGCACGACACGTAAATGATTGGCATGATCTTCTTTAGTCTTAGAATATATCAGAATATCATCAATGAAGACCACGATGAACTTGTCGAGTTCCGGCATAAAGACTAAATTCATAAGATACATGAAATATGCCGGTGCATTGGTAAGCCCAAATGACATAACCAGATATTCATAAAGTCCATATCTGGTTGAGAAGGCTGTTTTTGGAATGTCACAAGGCCTGATTTTAATCTGATGGTAACCAGAGCGTAAATCAATCTTTGAGAATACCTTGGCTCCAGCTAGCTGATCGAACAAGATGTCAATGTGGGGAAGAGGATACTTGTTTTTGATAGTAACCGCATTGAGTGGTCGATAGTCAACACATAATCTTAAGCTGTTGTCCTTCTTCTTAACGAAGAGAGCAGGACAACCCCAAGGTGACGCACTTGGGCGTATAAAACCTTTATCAAGAAGATCTTGGAGTTGGATTTTCAACTCGGCCAATTCATTTGGTGGCATGCGATATGGCCTCTTGGAAATAGGAGCAGTGCCGGGTTGAAGTTCAATAATAAATTCAATGTCTCTATCCGGTGGCATTCCAGGCAAATCATCTGGAAAGACATCGGGGTACTCACAGACTACAGGAATATCCTTTACTTTAATGTCCGTGATGGCATAAGTGCAAGAGTGCAGATACTCCTGTTGGGGCAGATAGAGGGTAGTTGCTCCTTGATGAGGTGAGTCAATCTCGATAACTCGGGCAGAGATGTCTAGTAGTACTCTATTGCTGTCATCCAATTTGTTCCAAGTATAATATCAATACCCTCTAGGTTTAATAGAATTAAATCAGTTCTGATTTCCTTGCTACCCAATTGAATTGGCACCTTTTTAATCATTTGGCCAGATGTAATTTTTCCTCCAGGGGTAGAGATCACATATGACCCCTTGGTAGGGCAAAGATCAAGTCCTATTCGGGTACTGCAATTGTTACTAATGAAGCTATGGGTTGCTCCTGAATCAAATAATGTAACAACTGGTTTGTGGTGTACCGAGAATGTACCCGACATGATAGGAGCTCCATCTGGAAGTTCTGCGAGGGTAGTGAAGTTGATTTGTCCTTGTCGGACTTGCATCATCGGCCTCTTACCCTTGTTCTGGTCATTCTGACTAGAACTCTGCCCTTGATTAGGCTTCTTGGGCTGCGGACAATCTCTCATGAAGTGATCCGCACTTTCGCAATTGATACCGTGATTGGTACTGCTTCTCTGTTGGACTTGTTGAACAGTTGGCCTTGGGCCAATTTGTTGTGGTTGTTGTAGAGGTACAGGAGATTGATACTCTCCTTGTTGTTGAGGCAGCCTAAAAACCAGTTTGCCGATCAGGGTATTTTGCTGTGGCGCTCTAGGCGCTACATTCGAAATCAACTGATACTGCGGGGGTTGAATGCTCGCAGGTCCAGCGGAGATCCTTCGCTTCTTTTTGGCACGGTGTGCCGTAATACAATCCTCTTGAGTTAGTGCCATGTTGACCAGCTCACTGAAAGTATTCGCCTTGACAAGATTCAGATGTTCTTTGAGCTTAGTATTCAAACCTCGACGAAAACGATCTTGCTTCTTGGCATCATTATCAGCATGATAGCCCGCATACTGACACAGGTGATTAAAAGCCTGTGCATACTGCAGTACGGTGCGGGTGCCTTGAGTAAGTGCTAAGAACTCAGTCAGTTTCCGCTCCATCAGCCCTTCAGGTATATGATGTGCCCTGAAGGCATTTCGGAATTCTTCCCAGGAGATAGCATGGCCATCAGTTTGCATAGCACAAAAATTATCCCACCAAATACGGGCAGCTCCGCGTAATTGTTGGGCAGCAAAATGAGCCTTGTTAGAGTCCGCACGTGGAATCGTAAGAAGTGCAAACTTGGATTCGATGGTGCGAAGCCAGACATCAGCAACAAGGGGCTCCTCCGCTTTACTGAATAACGGGGGTTGGGTACTGAGGAAGTCTTGATAGGTTGCCACTTGAGGTTCATCACGACCTCGTGATTACTGGCATTGCTGATTCTGTTGTGCTTGTACCAATAGATTAAGAAGTTCAGTTTGCCGAGCTAGAACGTCGGCTAGATTCGGAATTGGTGGTGATGGTGGTTGGGAACCGCTGATCTGTTCTGTCCAGAAACCTTCCGGGGTTCCACGTGTGGCTCCAACCATCTGAAACAAGAATTTGGATGACGAAATTTATTTTCCCTGCTAAAGACTTACAAGGTAAATAGGATGAGACAACTGATTCTGATACAGTAAGAGCTGGGAATTAGAGAGATACATAAGATACCCAACTAAAAGATCCTATTGAGACTATGCTAAGAATAACCAACATGTCACCTACCCTTAGGAAAGCAACAAAATTAAACACCCATTTTGTTGATTAATGTATTATGCATGCACATACTATTCGACCTCACAACCAAAAATAACTGCCGAATATCTTCGGACTTACGTAGTTAATTTCGGTGGCATTATACATACGTCTCTCACTATTAACTAGTCGATAAACCCTATCCGTCCTAGTTTCGTAATCGTGGTTAGTGTACCTGCAGAAAACCACAATATATATTCAATGAACCTTTCATGCCAGCATATCATGAAAGCGTCGCCAATCATTACTGTTCACTATAGAAACAGCATCTGTACAATTACCGCCGTACAGACAACGTTAGCATACGTTATCGAAACAATGTATTCACGGGGGTACCGCAAAAATGCGGGGGTATGAACAGCGATCGCCATACCCTGCGCCGAACCATATACTCCCAATGTAGTCAACCGAAGTTGGTACATTGGCAGCATCTCAAGTAGGCCACTGCTTGAGAAACAGCATTCGGTTCGCATCACCGACGGGAAGGCCAAGCTCCCTCAGTTGGCTGAGGATCCTTACCTTCTTACCTCACGATCGAAGATGTCGTTATAGAATATAAAGTTGGAGTTGTACATGAATTTAAGTTTTGACAGAAAAGTAAGGCTGGTAATTAGGGTTATATATATATTACAACCACCTCTACTTCCCTCATAAACATTACCCTAGGGCTTTACGTACTAAGCATAATCCTTAATGAATCCAACGTAGTTTTACCAAATACTTTGTTGGTCAAACTTTTATACTGAAAGCATTTTTAAGGTAAAATGTATCTCCAGAGTAACCTTATAGCTCAAATACCAGCTGTGGCAGAACCAACCTGAATTATACCGGCTCAAGTACGCGAGTCCACTTTCGAGGGCTCCAACGTGCCTCAAACGGTATAATCCCTTGGCCTATTGGGTAACGTCCCGATAAACCACCGATACACAAGATCAAATAAGGTTACCTCACACGAAGGTGAGTCCAGAGATACAGTCACCATTATATTTTACATCACAGGGAAATACATTATAAGAGTTTCCAAATGAAGTATGAAATTTCAAATCTAGAGAAAAGACTACAAACCGTTAAAGCTATGATTTTTAGCAGTGGAAAACATACGCGAGGATTACAATACGTCGTCAAGACAGATGTCATGCTAAGCCCGGGCACGACATCGCTCGGTATCATCAATGTTGACCGAGGACGGATCCCATTCCACGGACCAACTGTCTGGAAGAGCACAAGGCCATGACAAGGGAAGAGCTCTTTATCTCAACCATCAGTATTATTCATCATATAGTTGCTCTTGTTACTATGTGTGATAAAGGGATTAAGTAGTCTCAATCATCGTGAGAGGCGGACGATTCTGAATCGAATTTAACCTTGCAAGGTAAACCTAACTCACACGCTTGGAACATCCAACGATAGTTCCGAAGCAACCGTTTGCCTTTCATTCCGACTCGTGGACAGGTCCACCACAAGCAACTGCAGGAACATACGCACTCCCAAAGTGCAGGACATACGTCTGTAGCGCGACTACAAAACCCGTATTCCTGGTTGCCCTTGCAACACGTATTTCCCCAATCGAACATAAGTAACCAGAAGAAGCAAGACGAGTGGTGGGAGGTATGTCCACTCCTCGGGACGATTGGCTACTAGGCTTGCCGCTTACCATATTTCGCGGCATGTGGTTAGTACTTTCAAATGCTTAACCCCGATCGGCACACACCGCGACCTTATCAATTTCAACAACATAGACGGGGTATCACCTCAACCATGATACCGCACAAAACTCCCGTCCGGCATCCTTATAGTGATAACAGGAATGTAAACATTACAATTCCTATATCGCGCGAGTGACAGGAAATCACCCGACTTCTACTGGTCCTATTAGCATAGCATCTAGTCGATATGACCTCAGGTGCAATACATTGGTTCCTAGGATTCATGCATCTAGGGTTTCAAGCAATTCCTAAGAACTTAATGCATAGAATACGTAAATAGATATAGATTGCAGTGTAATAAAATAGTAGGTTATGTCCGGGGCTTGCCTTTACTGGTGGGGCTGAGGTTAGTCAAGTTAATAACCTCCGAACTTTGGTTCGGGCCTTCAGAGAATCCCCTGACGAAGTCCTTAGGGTCTTCAGAACATCCTCCTTCTGGTTCCGGGATTAGCTGGTAATTTTCATCGGCGAGAGTGGTCGAGTCTACATGATATGCAAGATGGAGTTCAATGGATGCACACACTTTCATCTCAATTCATGGTAAAGTTGCAATCCAAAAGCTAACACTCAAGAACTCATGGTACAAAAGGAACCTAAGCTTTGAATCATAAACATTCAACCCATGACTATAACATTAATTTAATTGAAAACAAGAATTAAAATACTTAAAATTAAATTTAAGTTTGAATGTGAAGCTTGGATAATTAAAGTTATAAAGTTTTGAAAATTTAAACACAGCTTTATTGCATACTTAAAAGATTTTGACTAAAAGATCTAATTAGATAAGCTTTACTGAAAAGACTTAGCTAATTTTATTATAAACAAATTGAATTGATCAACTTAAAATAATTTAAATTATAAATCAAACTTAGGTTTGAAAAGTTCATATCAATTCATATTTAATCTATAGAAATTGCATACCAAAAATCAGGATCAACAAAGTTAACATGTAGGAGATATGGATATTACACTTTCTTATCTTAGATTTAACATAGATTCAAAACTATTTGGTTTCATATCAAACTCACTTAATAGAAGTTGTAGAGTCCAAAATCTAGTTTCCAACAAAACTGGTTTTGCAATTTTTGGAATTTTCTACTATTTTCTATTGATTTTACAAGTCAGCAGCATCACTTCACATGAAATAACAAACACCTTTACACACAGGTCCTCGAACTCTACTGTTCCTATGGGTCTAGACTTCGCAGAAAACACCCTGAGCTTGCTCTAATTGTTGCACAAGGTCCTCAAGGCGAGCTTGAACAGAGGAGGCGCTTGGGGAGTTCGGTTCCAACGGGAGGGGACCATGCCGGCGGTCGGGGAGGTCGAGCAGCACCCCAGGAACTCCTTTTGGCGATCAGGAAGCGAGGAGAAGGGCCACAGGGAGACATCGACGTTGGGGGAAAAATAGAGCTTACAAGTGCTGCTGTTCTGGCCGGTCGGGCAGGAGGCGACGGTGCAAATCCGGTCTGGGGAAGAGCAGGGACGGTGCGGTGCCGGTCCGGGAGGTCTGAACCAGAGAAGCGACGGCGCACAGTAGGGAGGAGGAAGGAGATGGCAGGCGGCAGTGCGGATGAAGGTGCACGAGAAATGAAAGGAGGCAGGGACCGTGCAGGAGGACCGGGGGAGAAAAGGAACGGCTGCAACACCAGCTGCGAGCGGTGCCCAGGGGCAGGACGTGGAAGGGGAGGTGCACGGGAAGGAGAGGGCCGCGGCAACGATGGACAGGAGGCGCGCTGGAGGGAGGTGGCGTGGGGCGAGTGGCGGCGGAGGCACTGCAGCAGCACTGCAACGGCAGAAAATCTGGTGCCGTGCGCAGGGTGAGGATAAGGTCACAGTGCAAGTTTGGACAAGGGGGAAGTAGCACAGCTGCCTGCGGAGGGAAAATTATGGCGCACGGGAACTTGCAGCACAGCAGGAGGCGGCAAGGTGGTCAGCGATAAGCTGCAGAGCAGAGAGCAGAGCGGCGCCGGAGGAGGAAGAAAAGGGAGATTTTCCTAGGGACCTGTTTGTAAAACTGAAGAAACACAGGGGCTCTACGGTAAATTAATTTTTCCCAACGATACAAAGATCTAATGAGAGGATGCCCAAAATTAAAGTTGTAGAACTTTTCAAGCCCTACAACATTGTTTTAGGGCTCAAGCTTAAAAACCCAAAACTTGCAGCATTACATGTTGAATTTGAACAAAGGTAAAATTTAAATTACCTCGTCCTTACCCAAAAGGATTTGGTCAAAAATTTGGACCTATTTAAAAGTTTTCATGACTATCATGATGACTGGCATTCTTGCAGTTTAGTCCTAAGTAAACTTTAAATGTCACTTTTACACTTTGCTTAATTTGCATAAAAGGACCCATATTTTGCACTAATTACATTTAGGTCCTCGTTTTCCACAAAAACCCATTTTTCATGCAATCTAGCATATCTATTACACTTAATCAGCACTCAAGGACCTATATTCTATAGAAATTACAACTGTACTCTTAATTATTTGTACTATACATAAACACCATAACAAGCACATACTCTTTACACTAGGTCTAATATCCTTAAAACTAATTACCTGGTTGTCACAGCCCAAAGCCAGAAAAATCCCCAAACAGAACCGCGCGCCCGTCGCCATCCTCCCGGCGAAATCCCCCCACCTAGATCTCCCCGCCCCTCTCCCCGCAGCCCCTGAGCAACTCGTGGCGAGCGGATCCGGAGATGGCGCCCAAGAAATCAGAAATCAAAGGGAAAAAGAAGGAGGCGC